>NC_139222.1:127686909-128286909 GCF_055691185.1 Crinia signifera | reverse complement strand
TGCTAACCGAATAAGGCCATCTGTTCATCGCTGCACAGTGGGCGACAGGGGGGACACCCCCTCCGCGCAGGACACTGCAAAATTGGGACAGTTTTGAGGTATGGTGCTAGGCAGCACAGACATTCTGCACAAGTAAAATCAAACTGATTATGGAATAGCCTTAATACAGTACGCCCCTGAATCATATTAGGCTTTTAAGGTGAAACTACAGCTTTCAAAAGGAATTCACATATATAACAAATATATATGCAACATAGACAATTGCTATATATTTTGATGCAATGGCTGCGCTTCCTTATCTGCAGTGTAACCATCATTTATTGTGTGATTCCTGTAGCTGTCATGAGTACTGAATAAAGTTTACATTCTTTATCTGATGGCTGTTGGACAGAAAACTATTTTCTGAAATCCTTTTTTCTACTGATAAGCAGCTGATATTCAGGGATTTAAAGATATGACAACAGCATGGATAGTCTGTAACTAGATGCTCATCTGTGAAGATGTCCAAAGATAAACCGATCACGATTTGAAGAATCTCTGAGCACATGAATGTTCTTTTAAATGGTCAAATCTGGCCATGAATATAATGTAACATTATAATACTGTCATAATACATTAGTTGATCGTTTCAAAGGAAAGCACAATTGTCAGAAATCCGAAGCCTTTCCTTACTGGGACAGGGACAGAGCATCTAACATTAAGTCAAATTTTAATTTAACCTTGAAAAATTAGAAATGTCACATACCGTATGCACGGAGACACTGGCTGATTTCAGCTCTCATTCGCTCTATTTCTGACAGGTGAATGGAGGAGGGATAGAAGCTTCTGCTTATCTCTCTGGATAGACACCACTGCACTGTACATGTGTTACTAGTGTGGGTGACAGAAAAGGGACAGGGAAAAATAGAACATGCTTTCCACCATCCCTGATGTCATAGATGTCTTTCTATTCCGCATATTGTGTGTTGTTTTGAAAAATCTATTATCTGATCTATTAAGTGTAAAAAAAAATCAAGAAATTAAAAACACAAAGGAAATTTTACTAAGATGGTAGTTCTAGTTATACACCCCCCCCCCCCCCCCCCCTCTCTCTCTCTATCCCTCTCGGCCAGATGTACTAAGCTTTAAAAAAACACAGAGTGCTAAACAGCCAGCGAGTCAGTCCCTAACTGCCATGTTACAGGCTGGGTTTCAAACATGGCAGTAAGAAACTGATTGGTTGCTTGTTTATCACTCTCCACTTTATCACTTTTTGTAGCTTAGTACATCTGTCCCTCTGTCTCTCCCTCTCTCCATGCAAAACAGTTGATGCCTTAAAGGGCTCTCCTGTTGTGGAGACTTATGACATATTTTGGAAAGATGTAATTTTCTACTGTGCATGAAGTATAGTTAACATGTACAATAATGAGTACATGTGTTCCTCTCATAGCTAAATACACCTAGCACCATGAAGATATGGTGTTATGTTTAGCATAAACAAGGAGAAGCTTTGCTTCCTGCACTGCCTAACGCGGACTGCAAAAGTATAAACGGAGACACAAAAATGCGGAGAAATTCGTAATTTTCTGTACTTCTGTTTTCTAAATATAGAGAAGTATAGATCGCGTCAGATATAATGTTAGAGAAACCATTTTTACATTTAATAAATAGACCTTCAGAAAGGAAAGATAATTACCCAACACCTGTATGTACAATACATAGCTTCAAGTGGGCCACATATGCACATGCAGTTGTGACCCCAAAATAACAAGCATGTCCGGAAATGATGAAAACTGCATAGAATTGTCCTAAATGTTTTGGTCAAATTGGAAACTGGCTGTCTTTTGTCCTATGAGAGACATGTCAAGGTTAAGTCCTACAGTTTTTGGGCATGTAGTTGTTTTTAATTCAGAATCAAGCACAGTGTTTATGTGGGCCATAAGAGTACAAGTGCCAGGATCCTCCCTCTAGACCAGAGTTGCGTAAATAATAATTACGCCTGCACACCCATTCCCAGCACTATACTTGCACTGCCTATTTTTGGTACAGGTTGAGTATGCTTTATCCAAAATGTTTGGGACCAGCAGATTATTTCATATTTCAGAATTTTTTTTATAGTTCAATGATGTATCTTGAGGTATCTTGCATTTATGTTGTGCAAGCACATGAAATAGAAACAAACAAATATATTTTATTTGTGCATTAAACAAGGTTTTAAAACATTAAACAATGTTTGCGTACTATCTCAGGCACTGATTTGAATGCCAAGCAATCACTTTCTTGCACATATTTAGTGCCAGTTACATTTTCTGCGCTCAGTAGTGCCAGCAACAGATGTCCACAGTAGTGCTTTTAGCAAAAAAAAAAAAGAATACATGTAAAGTAATCCGCGTCCCCTCGCGGGGCTCGCTGCGCTCGCCACACTATATAAATTCAGCTCCATGCGTAGTTGGATAGTGGGGGTATGAAATCACCCATGGGTGACTATACAATTAAAAATTAGGTCTTTACAATGAAAAATCGCATTGCATCGCATGCCTGAAAAAATCAGGCGCCCAGATAATACACAAGTACCAAAAAAAATGTTTCACTTTCCGGAAACTATGGTTTTCGTTTTGGATAACGGATATTTGGATAAGGGATACTCAACCTGTAGTAGGATTTATATGTCTTTATATATCCTGCTTTAACCTATGCTTGATATTTCATTTATAGATTATGCCATTTTGGGGATATTTACATGACCAGCTACACATTCTGTGATGGAATAGAGGCATACAATAATAAAACTGTTGTCTGAAAGTGATGTACAGTATGATTAAATGCATTCAGTCATTCTCATGGAATATTACATTTCTATTCCCTATACGGTTGTGTGAATTATAGTTCTGCATAATGTAGCTACGTCCTTCAGTGGATGAATAACATTATTTTGATGAATTCATCACTAATAAAATACTCTTGGGAGGATATTTAGGGGGTTATTCTGATTCACTCGGAAAGGCACAATCACTCTCTAATGGGCAAAACCATATGCACTGCAGGTGGGGCTGATGTAACATGTGCAGAGAGAGTTAGATTTGGGTGGAGGTGTACTTCAAACTGATATCTATATTGCAGTGTAAAAATAAAGCAGCCAGTATTTACCCTGCACAGAAGCAATAAAACACCCAAATCTAACTCAATCTGCACATGTTACATCAGCCCCACCCTGCAGTGCATATGGTTTTGTCCATTAGAGAGTGATTGTGCCTTTCCGAGTGAATGAGAATAGCCCCCCTAATCCAGGATTCCGACTGTCAGAATGTCCCAACCGTCGGAATCCTGGCCTTTTGCGCCCGACTATCGGTGCGTTCAGCCTGTCGAGTGTCTTAAAGTTCATGGATCAACGAAAACAGACACGGATTGTTGAAAAACGCGTGTGAATTGGACAATCCGTGACCATTTACGAAAAAACAGTTTGGGGGAGATTCTCTAAATAAGAAATGCGGTAAAAACCCCGTTATCGGGGTTTTTACTGCATTTTGGGATGCTCTAAGCAGGGTTAACCCGGCGGGGGGCATCGCCAGAAAAATCTGGCGATGCCCCATAGAAGCCAATAGGCTTCTACCGCATCCCTCCGCCGCCCCGTAACGATCCCCCGCCGCCCCGCACGGACCCCCGCCGCCCTGCATCGCCCCCTCACCTGTGTCCGGGCAGCACAGCGCAGTGCTGCCCGGACCTGTGACCTCCTCCCTGCACTGATCCTCTTCCGGGTGCAGGGAGGAGGAGAGCCCGGCGCAGCAGCAGCAGCGCCGGGTGTGTGAGGGAGGGGGGAGCCGCCGGGACCTGCTGGGACCCGGCGACTCTCACCGCAAAGGACAGCTCTTAACGCAAGAGCTGTCCTTTGCCTTAATTATCGCATATGTTACAACATATGCGATAATTAAAATTGCGAAGACAGGCGAAGGGGGGCGGAGATTCTTAGAGAATCTCCCCCTTTGTCTTTTAAAAAATATGAAACTGCCTTCAATGCTGTGAAAAATATCGGAACAGATTAAATACTGCCCTTTATGCGTTTAGAAGTACTGTATACACCTCTTGTCACCTGTAGGGCTGCAATTCATGCTGCCACAAAAGACACAGGAATCCAGTATCCACTAAGCATTATTTCAGGTAGTTTGACTTTCCCAGCTAATATTTAAAGTTTGTTAACTATTGTGTCCTGTGGTTAACTTTTGCCACCGTTACATCCCTCTGTGTTTTCATTTATTCTTTGGCTGATGCATATCACATAGTTTTCTGGCATCTTAGGTTCTAAGACTACAGCTGTCCTGGTACTTACTGGTTATGGCTAATATTTTTCACTCTATGTGCATATTTACTAATTAACGGGTGCTAGATCCATTCGGTATTGCTGCTGGTCCTTGATCTAAAAAAATGAAGCACCACAGTGATGTACTATTGTAGGTATGTATGGACATTAGCAATCCATGTGCTTTCACTTCCAGATGGTAAAAATTTAGTTTTACCAAACATACACAGGTGGCGAGTAGTGGAGAAGGATCCTTTGGATCCCTTTCCCAGTTCTAACTTCTGTAGGTAGCCTATAAAGCCATATTCAGTTGGCTTTAGCTACCGGGACCAGTCTCAGGAGCTTGGTAAATTGGTTAAGAAAACAACCCCCATAGCTGGGGCATAAGTGCAGCCCAGTCGCTCAGAGGTAAGTTTGCCCCCCCCTTTCCCCCTCTATTAAAAAAAATTGGGAATACAAATATTGTGTGTGTGTTTTACCATCACTTCCGCAATCCGTACTTTCCTGGAGGCGTGTATACGCTCCCCTGTGCAGTGTGTTGTAAAACCACAGCTGCAAGCATACACAGCCTAGCGTAGCATAGTGATGAAATGACAGTTCTCCATCTACACCGTGTGACAGTGGCTGGTGGTCAGCGGCAGACTCACAAGATTCAGATGCAGCAGCATGCAGAACCAGCATTCACTGGTGGGTCCCACCACAGTCCATTAGCAGAAGCGGGTGCACCATTGATTTCTGCAGAGTAGGCTGAGCAGTGCTAGGTGGAAGTCCTGCCCTCTATAGCAGGTATTAGCAGAGCTCCTGTATCAGAGCTGATACACTCTGCAGCAGCGGGTGTTCTGCAGAGTTCCATCGGATCCTGTTGTGAGCCACACAGGTGCTCCTGTATATATGCAAGTGCCCCCTCAGGGCTAAGAGCCCGGTGGCAGGTGTCTCCATTGCCCCTGGTAGTTCTCTATTGATGTTGCTTTTGTAAACCAGACAGGGGGATTCCAGCAGATATTGGATGAAAGATATTATTTGCAGTTACCCCTTAAAAAAAAGGTATTTTTTTGGGGGTTAATTTGCAAATAATTTATAAATTAGCCCCTAAATTATTATTATCACCATTGTGTTTTTGTTAGGTATCCATGTTCAACAATATCATTTTGTATAATCATAATCAATATTTTTATGTGCATTAAAAAGAAAAACTATTTTTAGTTGTTGCCCTTAATGTAAGCACTGCATGTACAAGTCCGTCTGTATTCCACATGTGTAGATTGTCGAGAAGAGTTAATGCAATTAGAACTATTAAGCTGTTGCTCGGGGTCAGCTTCTGTTAAAAGGCATCAAGCAAATATAATGAGGGAAAAGTTGTCAGAAGGGAAAGCATTTACCCTGCAGTGTGGAGTATTGCGGCTTTGCATAAACATTGGGTCAGTGCGGTGCACATACCATCCATTACATGTTATCACCTTCCTGTTCCTGTCACCGCCTCCAATCCACAGATTATGTGTCTGCCCCAGTCAGGCAATCAGACCCATTCATGCTCGCTTATTCTGTTGTCAGCAACTCAGTGCTCATTTCTTGACAGCTGGGTATTTAATAAAAATAGTTCTAAAAAGAAAAAAGCATCAGCATAATTTTATTTTTTATGGACATCAAGAGAATGCGCACTGCTTTATAATGCAAATTATACTAAACCTTTGTAGTTAGAATGGGTCTACTTTTCTCCCATTGAAAATCTCAGGGCGTAGCTCCAACTCTTGTGTCAGCAGCGTGCTACTCATCCGCATCATCAAAAATGGATGGGAATGTGTAGTCTTTGAAACTCAGCACAATAACAGCACGTAAAATGAAATATATGCTAATTGATGATGCCAGTAACAGAATATGCATGAGGAAGGGAGAACTACCTCCATCCATTGACATTGCAAAATGATATATATACAGTATATATATATTTATATATATGGCACTATAACTCCATCTTAATTACACCGCCTACTATTAAGATTTTTATGCACTTATATGTTAGTTGGGCGCCCACTCCAGTTACTACACTCATACCTCCACTATCCATGTCGGCATGGAGTTGATTTTATATAGTGCCCGAAGCGTGGTGAGCGTAGCGAGACCCGTGAGGGGACGCGGGAAACTAAGCAAATAGCTTAGTGGGCGCCCAACTAACATATAAGTACCGATTTTTTATAGTGTAATATAATGGCACCCTTGTTATCAAAGATCAAAATGTGCATTGGAAACTTAATGTTAAAAAAGAAATGGTAGCATTTTAAATATTGTGTGAGTATATACACGAACATATTTCATTTCTAAACAGTTATTTATATACAGTATATTTCAGTATTACACACTAGTCAGTGCCCAAAAGAGCTTACAATCTATATTCCTTAACACATATACACCCACTCTAGGGTTACGTTTTTGTCAGAATCAAATAGTTTACTAGTATAAGTTTGGAGCTCTGAAGAAAACCCAGGCAAACACAGGGAGGACGTATCACATTCCTTCCAACTGCCCCAATTCTTGCAGGACAGTCCCATCACAAATTAGATAGGGAAAAACATATTCAACTAGGGAGTGCACTTAATACATCTATTAAAATGTACAATATAACATGTTCAGAGAGCAAAATACACATAAAGTAAAATCTGTATATCCTCAGTACTATTCATTTATATATAAACGTAAGTCCATAAAGTGAACGCGAGTAAAGCACTTTTATTTTTTCCCTCCGCTTTTGGAATCAAGAGTTTTGTCATATTGCTGAGTAGTCAAACTCACCAATACAGGGTTCACAGAGCTGTATTGTAAGCACGCTTGTTTAAATGTCCCGTGGTACTTGTCAGAAAGTGTAGTGAGGGCGCTTGAATTCTCTGTTATTTCCCGTCTCTGCACTATGCTCAACCTCATGCAGTGTTGAATAATAAAATGAGCCAGAAAGGTGGGAGGGTGACTGCATCCTCTCTTACCTTCCTGACAGAGCTGGCGTTCTTGTTAAATGCAGCCACGGCAGTCCCAGGTGGGTATAGTGCTTGGTCTTTACTGTGCTTTCAAGGACAGATCATCCTGGAGGTTAGTAGTCCTTACCAGTTTCATCTGCTGTTAATTATTACTCCAGCCTTGCTCCATCTTGGATATACTGTAATCCACTAATAGGGGCAATATTAAATAGTTATTACTAATAGATCCATAAGAATTATTATTTACTAACGTGGCTCACTGTGCAACCTGGGTGATAGATAACAGCTGCCACCAAAAGAATACTGTGCAGTTTCTCCTAATTATGGTCCTTATTCAGATCTGATCGCAGTACAAATTTGTTCTCAAAATGGCAAAAACCATGTGCACTGCAGGTGGGGCAGATGTAATATGTGCAAAGAGAGTTACATGGTTACACATGGTTTTGCCCATTTTGTGAACAAATTTGTACTGCGAATAGATCTGAATAAGGGCCTATATCACATGTTGGGCCTAATTCAACATGGATCGCTAATCAGAGAATTTGCCGTCTGGCTGTTTATTGAGCGGCTGCACGTACAGTATGCAGTGTTCGCACTGTGCATGCACATATGTATATTGTGAATAGATATCTGGATAGCAGGTTGAAAGACAGGAAGCCAGCGATTAGTGGCGGAATGCCGGGTGTGTGTTTGTGAAACACAGACGTGCCCAGGCGTTTTTTTGGAGTGGGTCCCTGGCGTCATTTGGGATGTCATGGTAATTAGGTGGTGACGCGGGTGCGGGGGGCTGGCAGCTGACATCACCGGAAGGAGATTGGCTCAAGGGTTTCCCATATACAAAAGTTAACAGGATTCCTCCATTTGCACGTAGGATCTGCATGTGGAAACACATGCTGTTCCTTAAGGTGCCCATACACTAGTAAGATTTATCTTCAGATCTGGCTGGTTGGAACAAAAACATGGTTATGGATGAGTGACAGTTTGGCAGTTTTCCAGCATTTCCAAGCAAATGGTCAACTGTCATTTGCTCTCATCCATAACCATGTTTTTGTTCCAATCAGCCAGATCTGAAGATAAATCTGCGTGTGTATGGCCACCTTTATTAGTCCTTAACGATTTGTGTGCTGTTTTTTTATCCTCTGTGGATGCCTACATGATGTTAGCAGCCTCCTGTGGTTGGTCTGTGTAACTGCACTCTAGCAGCCTGACTCCTGTATGTTTTGTTTGTGCAGTCTCAGCTGCTACATAATTAGTGCATTACCTTAGGTCTGGTTGCCTGGTTGTAGACGGTACTGTGTTACTATTAGCAATCACCTCTGCATACCGTTCCTGCCCTCTGTGGGTCTGTTACTGGTGCTGCTGCACAGTCCATTCCTACCTCTTTACACGTCTGTAACTGGTACTGCTCCACTATCTGGTCCTGTCCGTTTCTCTGCCTGTAACCAGTGCAGCCTTGTCCATCTTAAGACTTGGGGCAAAAGGACATTGTGTGTGAGAATCAGAAAGTGAGAGTTTTCCTATTTTTTAAAGCAACAGTCGTTTACACTGAAAAAAAAAAAAAAAAAAGGTTGATTATCGAATGTAAATTATTGCCCTTTTGGAAAACTCTCCCAAAATCTCTCACATTTTAATTCTCACGCCCTATTACATTTGGCCCCTGGGGCATCTGAGTACTGGGTGGACCTAATTCACATGTGAAAGGTGGCTGCTAGAGGTGAAGTTAGTTAAAGTACTGCTGGGCAAGAGCAACAGCGTCACCTGGTGTCACCTTGTATCTAGCGTAACACATGGATAGAAGCGGAATGATCTACACTGGATATAGGTGAGTAGTAACTCTTTTTTTACACTTACATTATGGATCTCTACTGGAGAAGAGGGCCAATACACAATATTAATTCTAATTTTACACTGAAAACTATCAAATTGGCACCTGCAGCCCTAGAGGGGGGTCCCCACTCCCCCAAGGAGTCCAGCCAGGGCTGGCTAGTAGGGGGTAATGCCATGGCCACAGCGACCGGTATAAACGTATCCTCTGGCTGTGACATTTCATTACTGATTAGTTAAGCCAGCTGTTGGTTTTAATATACAGGAGAGTCCTTTTTCCCTTGTATTTTTAGAACCAGAACCGGCTGAAGATCCCAGTGCTAGTTATGTTTGGATCTGTATTTAGATGCATTGTACATGGTAATTAAGTCTTATTCATTACGCTGTCCTATCACAAACTGTCTTATGAAACTTAATTAAAGTAATATTCTATTCATTGAGTATAGAAACCATGTGCATATTCCACTGTTTTTCCATATACCCCTGTAATCCTGGTGTAAAGTGTTTGCTGTCTTTGCAGAATGCACAACATTGTATTCCTGCATTTTTTGGCATTGAACTCTAAACTGTCCCCATGAGTATAATTATTACCGTTGATGTACGAGTTGCGACACGGTGTATTGAAGAAAATAGTTTTTAAAACAGGGACATACCTATATAAATTGTTCACTCATCAAGGCCACCAGCAAGGGACTTTTGGGACAGAAAGTGGGCCTGGGTGGTAGCAGTGATGATTGGGCACTGGTAGACAACCACGGGGAACAGTAGTGGTATTTTGAAATTGGCCCTGACCATGACCCAATACAAGCTCGTGGACTAGCAGCCAGTCATTAGCTGCAGATCAGCAGCTCCTAATTGGTTGCTGGTCCTCAAGCTCCAGTTGGCTCACAGTGTGTGTGCGTGTGAGACTATGGGGGCAGTGCGAGAGAGACTATGAGGACAGTGTGTATGTGTATGTGTTTCTATGGGAGCAGTGTATGTGTGTGAGTGTGACTATGGGGGCAGTGTGTATGTGACGGTATGGCCAGTCTGTGCACGTATTTATGGAATGATGTGTGTGTGGCTATTAGGCAGCATTTGTGTAGTGTTAGGAGCCTTGCCTATTTTGTCAGTCCTGGGCCCCACAATTTTTTATGGCATTCCTGCCACTTATTACTAATTATGGGTGAAGTAACATGTCTTCCTTTGCTTGTAACTAGTTTGGCCACATTTTGTGCGACATCAATGCATGTACATCTACCCTTTGACCTACCAGCAATGTATTTCTACATTTTCTCCCACCATGGTGTCTTTGTAGAATGTCCATTTTATAAGCCATATCTTTCTAATTTATTTCACTTGCCCTTTTTTCTATTTATTACCCCTCGCTCCACAATGTTCTCTGTATCTCACTTACCCTTCTTTTCATGCCTTGGCATTTTATTTCTATCTAAATGCCATTCATTTCCTTTCTTATTGATTCTGAAATATCTGAACCCGCTGGAAATCTCTTTTCTCTTCTCTAACAGAATGTGTGGCTTAACTTTTCTAGAAAATAGCCTTACAGTAATACTCCTCACAGCCATCTCTGTTCCTTGACAGCAGAGTGGGAGACCAGGGCAGTACAGTGGGTTTTATAGCAAATAACATATGAGGGCCATGTAAAGAAACAACCTCTTACTTTAGTGATGGTCAACAGAAGAACAGATTTCTAATGTTAGCATAGGCACTATCTAAATCAACTCCATGCTAACGTGGATAGTGGGGGTATGAACTATCCACGTTGGCATGGAGTTAAATTACTTTATTTTAGATAGTTTGCCGAGCATAAAACCCGGAAGTAGCATGGCGCCATGCTGGCGCTGTGATACTACACAAGTACCGTTAACAGAACATTTTTTTTAATCAGAAATTTCAAAGAATGGCCCACGCCTCTGGTCCCTGCACGCTGTCACTTGGTAGTGTTATGATTGTGTATTTTCTTTTTTGGCCTAATAATATGGTGAAAAACAAATGTAAATATGTGTTCTGACAGAAGCCAGTGCCTTCAGCAAGTAGTGCATGAAATGCAACCCATGTGACTTTATCAACGAATATAACTCAACATTTTTTCATTGCTCCAATTTCATAACAAGCAAAGGAAGCTCAATCACTAATCACTTTAAGGGGGTTATTTTGGATCACTCTTTCTGACAAATTTCTTCTTAGATGGACAAAACCATGTGCAGTTCAGGGGGGCAGATGTAAAATGTGCAGAGAGAATTAGATTTGGGTGAGTTATTTTGTTTCTGTGCAGGGAAAATACAGACTGCTTTATCTTTACACTGCAATATAAATATCACTTTGAAGTAAAACCCCACCCAAATCTAACTCTCTACACAAGTAACATCTGCCCCCCCCCCCTGCAGTGCACATGGTTTTGTCCATCTAAGAAGGAATTTGTCAGAAAGAGTCAACCAAAATAACCTCCCAAATGTGATTAGTCGAATTAGGGAATGACCAAATAATGTGTCCCCCTCCATGACCAGGCAACCTCATGCACATCATATATACATACTTAATAGAGGCATTGCCTAATGTCAGTACTAACATCCCATCTCTGTCATGATTACCTTAAATAAACATTTGGCTTAACTGAGATCTATTTGGAATACATTGAATTGTATAAAGGAGTTGTGATTTAAGTATACATTAGCGTGGTGATATAGTTATCCATCAAAATAAGTCTATTGGACTCAAATTATTGGCTCTGGTGGAATATCAATAATATTATTAAAATTTGCGCCTGATTGTGTTCTCTAGAGTTGTGATTTAGTAGTAATTAGAGTATGGAATTTAACATCTACACTTTTGCACAATTTACCTCAATGGTTTGGCTGCACTTGTAGGTTATGAGTTCTCTCTCCATAAGAATGGGAATACAACTCATTAAGCGGTATTCAATTAGTGGTGAAAAGTAATTGTGTCAGAAAAAGTTATTCAATTTAAGTTTTGTTTTCACTGGCTGCAGCCTCGTTGTCACTCAAAAAAGGGCTGCTCTTAGGGATTTTGGTTTTACCAGCTAGAGTCAGGTTTAAACAAAATCCCCAATAAGTGACAGCTCCCATTTGCTTATTGTGTCTAATTGGATAGCCCCCAGTGAAACAATAACCCATGGTAATTTACCGTGGGTAATTGGATACCCTCCAATGTGTGCTTTTGTAGAGCAGTGGGGAAAAAAATATTGTGTTTTTTAAATGTGGCTCACTGATATAAGGTCACATGCAAGTCACCTGCCCGTCATGTTAACGTGGTAATGGCAAGTTCCTACTAGCATATAAAATACATTCAGAATAATTTGCAGCTTTTAATATAGTCAACAAGTACACAGTGCACCAATAAACAGGTTAATTAGCATCAGCATGAATAATTAGAGAGGAAATGAGACTTCTCCTATAAACTATTAATTTATGTCAGGCAGAGAACGATGACACACAATGTGCTGCGGCACATGACAGAGCTGACAAGGTTGGAAATTAATCAGTCAATCAATCAATATGTTTAAATGAAGAACATAAATGGAGGAATTGACATCTTTCCATAGCCACCGGTGCAAACTCGTCTTCTGCAGTTTGAATGGGAGACATTCATTTCCCTAATCCAACACGTCGCTGAGAGCCGGAAACCCAACAGGAATAAGAACTTAATTGCTGTCTTTTGAGCGCAGAGAACAGGACCACGTCTTTGTATTCTGAAAGAGACTGGAAACAGCTGCTGCTTGTTGTGATGCAATCACAGAATGAGCAAAAAAAAAAAAATATGTTGTCCATCCAAAATCAACACATTTTCCTCTAGAACCAACTAAAATGTTTTACTATGGATATTTTCATGTGTTACTGTGTTCAACTATTGATAGTGTTTCAGACATTCTACAAATTATGCAAATTTTAATTGATTAAGAGAAATGTATACCAAATATTCATGGTATTTGTTTTTATACCTTTTAGAAATAGTTCTGTTTCTGAAGCTGGTTACACAGTTAATACTGTGATCGGCAATGTCATGATACATCGGCTGTTGCATGCAGCTGTCGTCCCTTCAGTTGTGCAGCATGCCAACAGGTCGACACAGCAAAAGACCCGGGGGAGCACGCAGTAGTGGGAACAAAATAGATTATGTGCCCAATACTATATGTTGGTCTGAACTGTTCGACCGTATGACACATCGCCGAGCGTATACCCATCTTGGGTCTAATTCACAAACATTTACTGGGATCAGCCTCACATGTGTTTTGTGTATGTTCTAGTCACTTGACAGCACTAACTGACCCGAACATAATTCTGTAGACTTAATGGATCTTTCAAGGATATGGAATATTTTTTAAATGATGCACATATCATGAGCACAGGATCCACCACTCTCCAACACTCATGATTCATGTGCTTTGTAGAAATACTGTATGCTCTAAAACGTGGCCCTTATTCTGATTGACGCGGACTTTACCGCATACTTTCGGATCGCGTCTTTACGGCGTCTGCGCATGCGTGGAGAACGCAACGCGCATGTGCCACGCCTTGACTCGGTACCAGTTCGGCCAGATCCCGTCCAGAACTGTTCACCGCTATCATTCGGGAAATAGGGGCGTATTATGGGCGTCATGCGGAATGACACATGGGCGTAGTTTCAAAGTGGGCAAAACGGGGCGGAAACATGGGCGGACACGGGGGAGTACACTTATGTTGGGGGGCGTACATTCGGAAACCACTCCGAATGCACGCGATCAAAAAGGGCAGAAATGTGCGGTGTCCACAAGTGTACTATTGCTTTGCGGACACCACTCGTTCATGCGGTAGGCGAACGTACGCCTAATGACTACAACCATTAACACCTGAACCCAATAGAATCTACTCCTTTACTCATTACTCACTAATAGGCCGCTTGTCAGTGCTTTAATTGAAACCATTGCTGCTTCAAGGAAACCTTACTAGTCCCCCACATATGCTGTACTTGTCAGACACTTTCAAACTGCTAACAATGGACATGACAGAATATTAATACTAGCAATACACATGTGTATTTGACATGTACTCATGAAACCACACATTTTGGGTAAAGTAAACACATTTATTTATATTCATGTCACAGTCAATGCCAGTGTGATGCAATGACCATAAAATAATACATACAAACAATAAACAACATGGCAGGAATGCAGCAAAATAAATAATAATACAAAACAAATATAATTGCACACAGATGGACTCCAGCACCTCCTATGTGCCACTGCACATGCAGCCAGTGGGAAATGAGGAGGCTGCTGGCCCTTCTACAGCAGGGCAAGCTGCACCTGACCATTCAACAGCAGGGCACCCTACACCTGGCCCTTCTGCAGCAGGCCAACCTGCAGCTGGCTCATATGCACCATCAGCAGAATCATTTGGAACACAACCGGGGACTTCACAAGATAGTACCATGGCCATCACTTCAAGTACAGCTGACAGTAATGGCAGGCAAAAGAGGGCAACAGGGGAACCACAAAGGACATATGAAGCAAGGGCTCAGCTGGTTACCCTCAGCACGTGATTGGACACAAGAAGCTGACACACACAGCACAATGGAAGATTTGGGAACACATAACGGCGGAGATTAATGCAGCCACAAGTTCATTTCCGACCACGTTTGGCCTTGGTAGGCTCCTTGGCCTGTGCAGCAGCTCTTCGGGGACGGCCAGATGCTGGGGCAGGTGGAGCAGATGATGTGGAGGGGTTGGCTGGTCTACCCCTCCTGCCAGCAGGGAGTGTTGCCGGTGGTAATGCACCAGAAACGGATGCCATTAGGACCCTGTTGCTGGTAACCAGCTCCACCATAAGCTCATTATGGTGGAGGAGGAGATCATTTTGGCGGGTGGCTTGCTCGGCCAGCACCTGAGCACTTGCAGCCATGGCCTGCATGCTCGCAGCCATGGACTGCTGGGTGCTGACCAAGCTCGCCAGGATCTCCTCGGTCCTACGCACCCGTTCTGATGCCAAGTCTCCCTGCTGGTTGATGTCCCCAAGCACCTGGGCCAAGGCGGCCAAATCGGCTTGGCCCGATGCCTGCTGCTGCACAGGCCTACCTCTGGGGCCAGGTGGCACGGACTCCTCCACCTCCTGAACAGAGTCGTCACCAAGCGGTGGGGTGTCTGTGGGAAAAGATAAACACAATTAGGAGACATTCTACGATAATTACTTGCACAAGTTTATGGCATGACCAATATTTACCTTCCAGAAAAGACGCAAACACTTCAGCTGGGGCCTCGCTATCCATCGTGCTCACCCCCCTGATCTCCTCAACTGATATACAGCTCTCGGCCATCACCTCCAGGGGGGTGAGCTCTAGCCCTGATGGCATGGGGCCGGCCCCAGATGTCTGGCTGTGTTCCCACCGCTTGGTCATCTTCCTCTTCAGGTTGGTTTTGAAGTCCTGCCACCTGCAATGTAAGTTGACATATTAATACATGTCACTCCCAATGTTAGCTGTTGCAGCCATTGCTCTGTGCTACATATTACAACATGTGATTAATGTCCCATATATAATATTACATGCAACTATGATATCAACCGTTACAATACACATTCACAATCACCCTACTCTAACTCTCAACGAAATAACATGGCAATAATGTATGTGTATCGTAACAACCTCACGGCCCATTTGCTAAATGCATCTAAGCATCAATTCAATCATTACTTGGCTATTACTGGCCACATGTATCACAAAACAACTTGCCTCTTCTTCACATGGTCCGTCTCACGAACTTGTGGCGCTACTTCATTAATCTCTGCCGTTATCTGTTCCCAAATCTTCCATCTGCGTGTGTGTGTCAGCTTCTCGGATGGACACTCTATCCAATCACGTGCTCGGGGAACCAGGATGGCCAGCTCCTGTGCTTCATATGCCTTATTTTTTTTGGGTGGTTCCGCTGTTGCACTGGCTCGCCCCTTGCCACGTCCCTGGCCACGCCCCCTGGCACCAGTCGCTGCACTTGAAGTGCTGGCCATGGTACTACCTTGTGAAGTCCCCTGTTGTGTTCCAAACAATTCTGCTGATGGTGGATATGAGCCAGCTGCAGGTTGGCCTGCTGCAGAAGGGCCAGGTGTAGGTTGCCCTGCTGTAGAATGGTCAGGTGCAGGTTCCCCTGCTGTAGAAGGGGCAGCAGCCTCCTCATTACCCACTGCCCGCATGTGCAGTGGCACATAGGTGGTGCTGGAGTCCATCTGGTCAAATAGTTGCTGCAGCACTGGGTCCACCTCTGGTTGGGATCCAGACATGTTAGCAACAACATTGTCACCTTCTAATACACCTTTATATACTGTTTGTGTAATCTGTTTGGCGGACATCAGCGGCAGCTGCGTTCCGTGCGTGAGCGTACGTCGCTGTTTTTTCGCGCCGCATACGGTGGCGGAAATTCCATTGTGTAAAACCTGGCGAAAGTTCTACATGAAATACTGGTCACCAATGCTAACATTGCATAGAATCTTCTGATACACCTGTGACTATTGCACAATACACATGCTATTTGCTAGCATGACATGACATTTCATTCATGACTACTGTGGTATTGTGGCGTTTTAGTGCAAGCTAAAAGTAGCCCAATCCCTTAGAGAATCCAGCCCACAAGTCATGCAATACTCATCTCTACTGTTATAGACCACACATGTGAGAGCCCTATAAATAGTGACTTCCTGCTAGAATCATTTGTCTCCAGATCTGGACTTGTCAGGGTCTAAGGTAAGCTCTTCCATGCTCCTTGTAGATATGATATCCATTAACAATGTAAGTGTATGAATGTATGCACCATTGCCTCACTGACTACAGATTGTTGGGCCAGCAAAGTGGTGTATCATTATTGCAACATGTCACATGTTCACTATTTCACTCACAGGTCTTCAACCTGTGTGGGTTCATCTATTGCAGGACAACATGTCCCAGCAATAGATGAAATGTGTCATAGTACATGATGTCGGCAAAAAATGCTGACACCTTTATCTGTGTGTTTTGGACGGTGTGTATTGAGTTCATATTATTGTGTCATCATTAGAGAGTCAAATGGATCTGCGGGATTTCACGGGGCGGCCATCTATTGTACGTATTGAAGGCTACAAATCTATTTGTAGTGGGATATGGCCATTATGTGCATAGGTGCATCAGTATTTATGTTCATTTCTTTATAGGTTGCTGAAGCTATTATGCGCTACATGGAGAGGAGGCTAAGGGCACTTGCGGCTCTCCCCACTCGTCGGCCAAGGAGGCCAGGACGTGCTAGAATCTATCGCACACGGGTGACTCTGTTTGCTATGCCCGATGATGAGGTACTTACTAGGTACCGGTTACCGCCACATGTAATTCTGGATCTGCTCACCTTAATTCAGAGCGATCTGGAACCTCTACACGGGATCACGACAGCAATTCCGCCTCACACACAGCTGCTGGCGGTGTTGCATTTCTGCGCCTCAGGATCATTCCAACAAGTAGTGGCAGTTCTTGCTGGAATATCTCAGCCGGCCTTCTGCCGAATCCTGAGGCGTGTGACGTCGGCCATGTTCAGGCGCAAGGGGCACTTCATGGCCATGACATTTGCCACCGAGACCCTGCGCAGAAGCCAGCAGGCCTTCCATCAAATTGCTGGCTTCCCTAATGTGATAGGGGCTGTGGATGGCACCCATGTACCATTTGTGCCTCCATCTCGAAGTGAGAAGATATATAGGAACCGCAAATTGTTCCACTCACTGAACGTGATGGTGGTATGTGGCCCATCCATGGAGATTCTCGCCTTCAACTCGAAGTTTCCCGGAAGTGCCCATGACTCTCATGTCATCCGACAAACCGGGATATGGCAAAGACTCCAAGAGCTGGAAGGCCGTGATGCGTGGGTTCTGGGTGACTCCGGTTACCCATGTACGCCCTGGCTACTTACGCCGTACAGCTACCCAGCACCGGGCCCACAGGAGGCATTCAATCGGGCGCATGTTGCCACCAGGCAAGTGGTGGAGCGCTCAATTGGCCTTTTAAAAGGTAGATTTAGAGTGCTCCACCGCACTGGTGGTGACTTACAATATGCGCCTGAAATGGTGTCGAGGATCGTGGGCCTGTGTATATTTTTCCACAACATTGCTGTGCGGCGTGAGATACCCTTTGATGAGTGGGAGGTACCATCTGAGCCGCAAGATCCGCCCATGCGCCCATCCCGCGCCCCTGAATGCCGGAGGGGATACCAGCTGCGGGACTCTGTGGCGCAAAGATACTTCAGGTACATGTTATCGAGTTGACAGAACACACCAATTATTGTAAAAATCACCCCTTCAAATAAGTACAGTGTGTTAGTTGTCAGTGTTACAACACGAAAATTAGCCAGCCTGCCCTCCTAATGGCAAAGAAATAGGAGATATTTATCATATGTGCTTAGTTTTGGGGGAAGTTAAATATAGGTGCTAATTATTATACCTTGTTCAAGGGATCTTATGTGTTTGTTATATCTTCATTATTGTAGTTGATACTATCCCTGATGACTGGTGAGTACATTGATTTATTCTGTAATGTGTTTGGGATTTTTTCATGTGTTGATGTCTGATTTGTTTGCAGATATATATATATATATATATATATATATATGCTATTAGAATTTATTCACATGTTTCAACATTTCAAGGAGCAGGCAGCCAGGCAGGCAGGCAGCCAGGCAGGCAGGCAGGCAGGCAGGCAGGCAGGGCTGGTGTATAATGCTGGTCTCAGGATACCTGCAAGTGTGTGTATGTGTCTTTTACACATAAATGTACGCATACACATAGATGCATAGAGTAAATAATGCTAAGTACAGCTAGGCGTTGCTAAGCTATAGCACGCGTTGCTTGGCGGAGCGAGGCGTCATTGGATTTGCTAAGTGCATACACACTGTGTTTTATATATATCAGATTTGTTCATTGCCATACATCAACACTACTGTTTTGAAGGCATGCGAATTTGTCACCATTTGTGTTGGCGCAGACACGCTGTTCATGTAAAGATGAACAATAAAGTTATTAACACAAATAACTGTGATCAACCAATGCCACCACCTGATTGGTTGATAGATGCCATTGTCAACATGGCGGAGACACGAAGGGCAGAACCCTTCACACATGCGGAGCTGAGGGTTCTTGTCTCCGTCATGGAGACAAGGCTGGGCCGTGCGGGGCCGTTTATCACAAACCGCCATAAGCGGAGGGCCTATGCTGCGGCAGGGCGCCGAATTTACGCCCGCACTCGGGTGTGGAGGTCCCTCGGGCAGCTTGAGAGGCGGTGGTCGGACCTCCGCAGGCGCCAGCCCCAGCTGCTCCAGCAACTCAGGAGCGAAATTGCTGATTGTGAGTATTTTAGCTATGAAATTTCGCACTTACAACATAGCATATATAAACAATAAAATGTGTCTCATGATAACTGGGTGTCCATGGGTTTAAAAGTCCATAGACTGTTATGTGTGCTTCTTCCTGGTTAACATGCAGTCATGTGGCTTTTATATGTAATGCCATAGCATTGAGGATTCTGATGCATACAATGTGCCAGATCTAATATGTGTTACACATTGATAAATGCCTGGGTTGTAATGTGTGAACAAATTACTAACAATCACATAATAATTTACATGTCACAATTTGGAATCCATGAACAGTAAGGAGCTACTTTCCTGCATCGTTTGCCATCATTATCACCCTTCCATGTATGTCTTGTTATGGATTAATACATGTGCCCCAATGACCCGACATTGACCATGATTTTTTTTTCTACCACACAGCACGAGCCCAAGCCCGACAGGCCCGTGAAGAGGCGGAGGCAGCCCTGGGCCAGAAGGAGGCCCAAGACCCGGAGGAGGAGGTGGCGGCAAGGGTGGAGGAGGAGGAAGTGGAGGAGGAGGAGATGGTGGTGGAGGAGGAGGAGGTGCGTGAGGAGGTGGTGGAGGAGGATGTGGAAGCGGAGTTGGTTGCGGAGGAGGAGGTGTTGGTGGCGGAGGAGGAGGTGGAGGAGGTGGTGGTGGTGGTGGAGGAGGAGGAGGAGGAGGAGGAGGAGGAGGTGGAGGAGGAGGAGGTGGAGGAGGAGTTGGAGGAGGAGGTTATTGTGGCAGAGGAGCTGGCGGAGGAGGGGGCTGAGGAGGCCACGGTTGCCCCGGAGGAGTCTGATGACGAGGGGGAGGAGGCGTGCCAGGCCCCGGAGTACCATCAGATCGGTATGTTAACATAATGCATCATTAATGAAGTAGTTGTACTGGTATTTGTTATGTAGCACTGGTGATAACAAATTTTTGGCCCATACTATTCATATAGACCCCAAAGTGGGTAGCTACAGATACAGGTACGGGTTAGATGGGGTGTCCAAGGCATCCCTTTCATCCCGGACACCTCTGAATTACACAGGTTTGTGGGATGGGTTGGAGCTCCATTTTGACTGCCACATAACCGTAGTAGTTAAACAGGATCCTGGAGTAAAGGGATGAGTGGATCATTTGTGGATGAAATTCACCTGCTGCAAGTGTTGATTATGACCCATCAAATAGTGGAATCTATATTGTTGGTGAATGTTATTTCTAAACTATAGGATGTATGCTATAAATGGAGTATGGGCCGGCCTACCTTGGAATGGAGTCAGAAGTTGCCAGTGTCCCAGGAGCCTCCTCTACCTAAACACCCCCTGTAGTTCAGATTGTTTTTTTGCCCTCACAGAATTGTAGGTTGGTTTAGACAGAATTATGATTTTGAGGATGTGTACTGTGCATTCCTGACATTTGCATAACTCCCATGCCACGAACCATCACTGAACTTAGACTGAGCAGATTGTGACAAGTTCTTATTGACGGAGGCCATGACATGCTTGTCATTGGTTAGTCATGGGTGGGTTGTGACTGAGAAGAAACAATATGACTGTTATGTCTTCTGCAGAGTAAAGGGTAGAGGCCAAAAAAGACAGTATGTAGTAAATAAGTTAGCATGTATGTATATATGTATGTGTCATATCTATTTATCTATGTGTGTCTCTATCTCTCTACATAGATAGATATATATATATATACACACATGTCACCTAGCATTTGTGCAATTTATGTCGCAGTATGTGAAATGTATGCATGAATAACATGACTAATTTTTGCCCCTTTGACATGCCCACAGATGACACCACACCGGCAGATGAGGGGGTGCGTGGGGCCGTCCTGCGAGCGGAGCAACATTTAAGGCTCCTTCTAGCAGACCTGCAGGACATCCGCGATCTGCTGCTTTGATTTATTATATTTTATATTTTATTTTTTATGTTAATGTTGATTTAAAATAAATTCTTTATGCAAGTTCACAGTTGTAGGTTTTATTTGCACTTGAAACAGTATATGTGTAGATTGTTTATAATCTTTTACACAGGGTGTAATACAAACCATTGCACTTACATTGCTGTAAGGGTTAATGTGTGCAATGGATGTGTTAGGCATGCTTGTAAGGATATATTGGCATCTAATTGATTCCAATTCCAAATAAGCTGTTTTTTATGAGGATAGGTAATTGAATAAGTGGGTCATGTGATGTATTGCAGAATTGACATAATAGTGGGTTGTTTGGCGTAAATACTCCGCTTACGGGCGGTAGCACCGCTTGGCTCCCGTTCGGATGCGGTATTTCCGAGCATACTCTGTAATACTCAGTAATACCGTGCAGAATCGGAGTGTTTCTCCCGCACACGCATGGTTTGTATGTCGTCCGTAAACACGCCCTGTTCTTAAAGAGTGAGTCCGTCCGAATGCGGAGGACACGTGGGCGTTTCTACGGACGATGGCCGCACGCGGCAAAACACCGTGGCGTGCGGACCGCACCGTAAGAATGCGGGAATATCCGCACCGATCAGAATAAGGGCCACTGTATGGACAAAAGTATTTGTCCACACCTGTTAATTATTGAATTTGGGTGTTTTAATCAGACCCATTGCCACATGTATATAAAGTCATGCACCTAGCCAAGCAGTCTCCATTTGTAAACATTTGTGATACAAAATGGGTTGTTCTGAAGAGCTCAGTGACTTCAAGCATGGTACTGTGATAGGATGCAACCTTTGCAATAAGACATTACTGTACATTCAATCTCTTCTCTGTTGGATATTCCACAGTTAACTGTAAGTTATATTATAAGAAAGTGAAACATTTAGGAGCAACAGCCATGAAGCGGAAGAGCATATAAAATTACAGAGCAAGGTCAATGACTGCTAAGGCACATTGGGGCAGATGTATTAAGCTTTAAAAAGAGATAAGTTCAAATGTGATAAGGAGAGATAAACGTCCAGCCAATCAGCTCCTTACTGACTTTTTTCAAACACAGCCTGTAACATGGCAGGTTTGCTGGCTGGACGTTTATCTCTCCTTATCACCCTTAAGGGGCATACACACGTAGAGATCTGTGCTAAGCAATTTTGCTAAGCTATTTTGCTAAGCAATTTTGCTTAAGCAAAAAAAGTCAGGGTAATGGTTCAGAATGAGAGATTGCAATCAGTATCTCTTATTCTGTACACACAGAGAGATGTGCAGTCATTTGCTAAGAAATTTGACTAGATTTTGACTGCATGCACTGACTTAGTTAGCAAGAGATATTTAATCTCTCGGAGCATACACACGGAGAGATCTGTGCTTACTTTCTAAGCAATCTAGTCAAATTGCTTAGAAAATAGCACAAATTTGCTCTGTGTGTACACCCCTTTACATTTATCTCTTGTTAAGGCTTAATACGTCTGCCCCACTATGTATAAAAGTCGCCAACGCCCTGCTGATCCCATAGCTGAAGAGTTTAGAAATTCCACTGACCTTAATGTAAGCACAAAAATGGAATGAGTTTCCATGGCCGAGCATCTAAATGAAAGCCTCACCTCAATGTCCAATGTCAAGCGTCAGATGGAGTGGTGTAAAGCAAACCGAAACTGGACTGTGGAGTGACAAATCACGCTTCTCTCTTTGGCAGTTTGATGAGCGAGTCTGGATTTCGCAGATACCAGGAGAACGTTACGTGCCTGACTGTATTACACCAACTGTGAAATTTAGTGGAGGAGGGATAATGGCATGGGGCTGTTTATCAGGGTTTAGGCTAGGCCCCTTATCTCCAGTGAAGGGCAATCTTAATTTTTCAGCATTTGAGCATTTGAACAATTCAACAGTTTGAACAATGCAACAGTTTCAAAAAGGTCCTTTTTTGTTCAACATTACTGTCCCCCAGTGCACAAAGCAAGGGCTGAGAAGACTTTTTTTTTTGAGTTTAGTGTGTCAGACCTTGACTGACCATCACAGAGCCCTGAACACATCCCCATCAAGCACTTGTGGGAAGAACTGTTAAGGAGATTGTGAGCCAGGCTTCTTTTCCAACATCAGTGCCTGACTTCATAAATGCTCTACAGATAGAATGGGCACACATCTTGAAGAAAGCCCTCCAAGAAGAGTGGAAGTGTATACAGCTGCAAAAGGGGACCAACTCCATTTTAAAGTATTTGAATACAATGTCACTACTGTCCCTGTTAATGTAACAGTTAGGTGAACGAATATTTTTGTCCATACATTGTATGTTTAACATGTATATCAATAATACTATGTATAGGTTGTATACTGCAGTGTTTCAGTATTCAAAAAAGTATAGTGTTCTGATATTAGCCTTAGCAAAATGAGAATTGGTGCAACCAGAAATAATGGGTGCCTGAGCACTCGCATCCATTAGCATAATTTGTTTAGGTGGGGACTGCAGGCAGAACAACATTTTGAAATTCCTACTTGGAACTTTGTTTGTCATGTAGCTATGAGGAAAACTGCTGAATAATAATAATAATAGTACATATAAAAAAAAATAATATATATATATATATATATATATATATATAGTAGACTCATTTTCTTTATTCATATATCGTTGGGCTTTTAAATTTATAATTCTAATAAATTGTAATCCTTTTTAAATTGGAAAATGCCTCATATATGTTGCGACACAGTTTAAGAGATAAAGGAAACTACCATGACTTTACAAGGCCAAGTGATGTGGTTTATCAGCACTTTAGAGGCATCAGGATCAATAATATTACTCT
The DNA here is from genome assembly GCF_055691185.1 of Crinia signifera. Lineage (NCBI taxonomy): Eukaryota > Metazoa > Chordata > Amphibia > Anura > Myobatrachidae > Crinia > Crinia signifera. The sequence continues at coordinate 128,262,786 of NC_139222.1, read as the reverse complement.
GCAGTTAAACATAGTCTGTTCTCAGTAATGAGTGTTTTTCAGAACGGATAACATTCATTTAATTTCAATTTTCTGAGCTCTTTTGACTTTGTAGCAATCCCAGATTTAATTACTGTTTCTTGTGGAGCACACAAGTGGTTCACTGCAAAGGAGTAGCGCAGTTCTGCTACAGTTTGCTGCCTGTGAACAGTGTGAAGGGAGTAAAATCAATGATTAGGTACTTTTAAAAATCTGACCAATTTAACAACTACAGGTGGGTCCATTTGGCTGTGTTTCCAAATGGCCAGGCCAAGGCCCTTATTCTGGTTCACTTGCAAAGGCAAATTCCTTCTCAAATCGACAAAACCAAGGAGGGGGTGCACCCCGAGGGGTGATACGGCCGCCGCTACGCTCATGGGGGGGAGTGATAAGGCGGGAGATGCGGCCGTAGCTCCCGCCAGGCTCCAAGGGGAGGGGGGGTGTTGGAGGGAGATGCGGGCTCAAGAGGCGGGGGTAGAATCACTCACCATGCTCCCAGGTGCTTTGCTCCTGGCTCCTGTTCTCCTCGGCGCCGCGGGACCCTTCCTGTTCCTGTTATGCTGCTGCTGCTCCTGGCTCCTGCAGCTCATTACCGCCCTCCAGTGGCCCTAGGCAAGTGCCTAAAGCTGCCTAGTGGTGGCAGATGTAACATGTGTAGAGAGAATTATACCCCTTTTCCACTAGCCTTAATATCCCGGGTTTTTGCACAGGAAAGCACCAAACCCGGGATTTTAGGCAGGTGGAAACGCTCCCTGTAGAAATAACCTAGGTCGTGAGACCCGGCATTTCTACCCAGGTAGCGACCAGGGTTGAACACGGGTTTAACCTGGGTCACTGTGTCGATGCGACCCGGGTCCCGTTCACTACAGTGCAAAAGTCGGCACTGAGAGATGCTTTCGTCTCCCAGCGCCTCCCCGACCGAACCTGCCATTGACGTCACCCACCCGGCATTATGCCGGGTGGGGACTCTAGTGTGAATGGGTTTGCAAGCTGGGTCGCACCTAGGTTGTAGCCAGGTACAAAATCCTGAGTGCGACCCGGCTTGCAGATGGAAAAGGGGTATAAGATTTGGGTGGGGTTTTACTTCCAAGTGAGATCTATATTGCAGTGTAAAAATAAAGCAGTTAGTCAGTATTTTCCCTGCACAGAAACAAAATAACGCACGCAAATGTAACTCTCTCTGCTCATGTTACATCTGCTACACCTGCAGTGCACATAGTTTTGTCCATTTGAGAAGGAATTTGCCTTTGCGAGTAAACCAGAATAAGGGCCCAAGTCTATGGTCACTGGAAATTGATGCAGTCCCATGTAAATCTATAATCCTGAGGGAATGGCTAATGGTTTCCCTCCCTTGCGGCTAATCGGTGTTTCGCTAGAATTTGCTATGTACTGCATATGTTTTCAGTGAAGTCTGTAAACATTTTATAACCTATCAACCCTGTTAAGGTTTTAAAACTGGAACATAAAATTGTCCAAGAGGCACCGAAAATCTTCACAATTATATTTATGAGCGTAGGTTTGCTAGGAGGAACACGAAATGTGAATTAAGGTCTGCTAACCTAAATATACAGTTCACATTTTATATGCCCTGTGGCAACTCCTGTGTCCATTTCGTGCAGATAAATTGCAGCACTCCAGAAGATACTTCAGTGCATTACAGAATCCATGCAAATTGTCAGTGTCACTCATTAAAATCTGCAGCAAAAACTATTGTGATAAAGTACATAGTAAATGGAAAAAGAAACAAGTAATGTAGCAACAGAACCCGGAGCAAGTAGTGTGCATCTATTTTATCATTAGCCTCTTTGGGAAAAAATGTTGTCCATGTACTGGGTACGAGTGTAGTGTGAAGTATGATGATGTAAAATAGAGTTTGTGTAACATTTTATTAATAAATGCTTTTCCAATGCATAAATATCAGGTAATGTCAAATGTTTTCTAAAGGAGCTAATGACACTTGTAGTCCCTAAAACACCCAGATGGCCGGAGGGATACCACGAATGTTGGGCCAGTGGTGCCAGTTGAACCCCAATAGAAAAATCACTGAAAAGACTACATAGGGTTAATCGTCAGTAAAGCTGAGGGATTATTTATGCTCTGTTTGATGGTTGAGAGGATGCTTTTTGCTCCTTCTCTTGTCTAACTAGACTGCCTGGAGCTTATCTTACCTGAGGCAGGGGGGAAGCTAGGGACAGCTCCACTGATAAAGAAGCACCAATCCAGTGCACACATTTTATCTAGCAACTGTCTTACTGAAGCCACAGTACCCTGGCATCCAGGCATAAAGTTATCATATAAAGACACCGTTAAGTGGCTGCAGTACAAATATTGGGGCATTTATACTCACACAAAACTTTAACACTTGCCTTATGTGGTCACAAGCTGGGCTTTCCCTGACACAGTCACATATGATGCAACCAATGACAGAGAAGCTAATCTTCCAGCAGTGGCCAGGCTCAAGCACCTTGGTTGCCATGGCAACCTCTTTTGCCTCACCATGCTCCTCTCCCAACCAACAGTGGGATAAATCCAAGCTTTAACAAGAGATAAATCCAAGGGTGATAAGGAGAGATAAATGTCCAGCCAATCACCTGCTAACTGCCATGTTACAGCCTGTGTTTGAAAAAAGGCAGTAAGGAGCTGATTGGCTGGACGTTTATCTCTCCTTATCACCCTTGGATTTATCTCTTGTTAAGGCTTAATACATCTGCCCCAGAGAGTCATAGGTGATTCCTCCTCCCAGTGCTGGCTGTGCTTCTTGCCGGACTGTAAAGTCCTGCAAAGAGGTGGAAGGAAATTATATTTTGTATAGTTTTTATAAATATAAGTGAATACCGTTACCATAGAGTGTGCTTGGTCTACAGTAATGTGGTACATGTCAAAGTACCATCCAGATGAATGCCAGGACCCCAGGTTTTCCAGTAGAATTTTGCCTTCTTCTCAAAGTGCATCTTGGTGCCATCGGTACTTGTTTCCTAGCACGGCACCCATCGTGGGTGATCGCATACCTCAAGTTAAGGTAACTTAAGGTATGCGATGGACACGACCAACGCGATATTTGGCTATTTTTAGCCTTTATTGCCGGCAATGAGAAAATCGCGCTGATCGCGTCCATCGCAATTTTACATAGGGAACAATGTTAAATTAGCCGGCTATTACAAAATCGCATTGATCGCGTCCATCTCATGCCATTATAATGGCATGCAATGCGACCGACACGATTTTACATAGGGAACAATGTTAAATGGGCCAATGGCCCCGATTTATGATTGTATAGGCACCCTAATCATACTGAGCGCTGCTAATTGAAATAAATGTATCTGCTGAGTGAATAAGATTTGGACACACTGCTTGGATTTATATCAAATTCTTTATAAAGGTAAAAAGGGGGATAATTAATCAATCACATACATAATAATAACAATGATTATTATTAATACAATACAACAATAAAAATTTAATAAAAAAAGGTGCATCATAATATATTGAGAAAAACAGAATATGGTATTCTGGGTATGAGGTCAGAAATATTATAGGTATTGACAGTACTATTTTTCTGGAAAAATAGGTCCAGGAACTCCAGGTCTGCGGGTGGATCAATTAAATAAAAAAAACATATATAATAGAGAGAGGGAGGGAGAGATAGATGTATATATTGTATTTAGAAACAAAGGCACTCACAGGTGACTTTAAAATAAAACTTATCTTATAAAAAGTACATTTTCAGTTCCTGATGATGTCATATTTAAGTAGAGGTTCAGGAACTGAGTTCCTGCTGGTTCCTGCTGAAAAATAGCACTGGGTATTGATAATATAAGGCTTTATGCATAACAGTTCGTGTTCCACACAGTTATAAGTAATGGGAAATGGTGGACTACCAATAATAAAAATGAGCCAGTCCTTTTAGCATGTAATGAACACGCAAGTAACTTTTGGAGGCAGTTAGGGGCCGGGCACGCATTAGTAGTACATATGCCAAGGTGATGTTGTTAGGGAGCAAAAAAGATGGTAATAGGCTCACCTAATATATGTAGTATCCAGTTTAATAGATGCGCTGGTAATTAGGCAGCCAGGGCAGCTTATGATGGAGGAAAGCCGTGATCTGTTGTAGCTGTGCCGGTTCTGGATTTAACCCGTGATGTTTGAAGCGGGTAAGGTAAGCCCAGTAGCACACGCAGGGGGGGTTTCTGAGTACCCAGAAACCCCCCCCCCCAGGAGTCTAAGGACCCTAGTCTGAAAGCTGAGGGCCCCCTCTTTCCATGGGTATAAGAATTTTAAAAATCGGCCCTTGGGAACCGGAGATATCTGACTTCAAAGCAGTGGTCCCCATCCAAGCCTATTAATTGCTTTTCCCAGTCTGATATTTCAGGTTCTGTCTGACTTAGAGTTTTTCCTTTGAGGGACACTAGTACCTTGTCTCTACTGTTCCCAGAACCAGAGATATCAGCCTTCCAGCAGCTGGCTACTGCTCCAGCTCCACACACCTGGTATGTAGTTTTATATTCTCGTTGGCAGATTGCTCTGCCTCCTGAACTCTGATCCTCTAGTCCCCAATACAATTTGGTAGGTGGGATTCTCTAGTTTTTAATTCCATTAAAATCTAAGAAATCTATTTCTGGGAACTGGAGATATCTGCAGTCAAGCAAGCTGTCCTCCCACCAGAAAATTATAAATAATAAGCCCACTCCACTATACACCACTCCTCTGCGTATTAAACATCCTCTACCACCCTGGAAGTTATGTATCAGGGCCCCTTCATTCAGCCCAATGCCCCCTTCTCCCACCCATCTCCCACCATCTGTGCAGTAAAAGTGTAATTAGTGGAAATTACTGATCCAGGCCCTACATGCTGAGCAGTTGATATAATACCCCCTACCACCCGGGGCAAAGCTTCCCCCACCCTTACCGCTGGAGGATCGGTAAGAGCCCCAATGCATTGCTATGCCCAGGGGTCTACAATGATGTTGATGCCCCTGTATGTATATATATATATATATATATATATATATTTTTTTTTTTATTATTATTATTATTATTTATATACATTTGGTCTATCTATAATACTTTAACTGACCCGGCATATACTGGGTCACCTAAGTGTCCATCTCCGTGCTTTGCTCCGCCCCTCTGGAAAACCCCTTCTGAAAATCCTGCGTTTGCCACTGAAGCCGACAGCACTTCCGATGCGGGGAGTAGTGTAGACGGGTAGTGCACGGTGTCCATGCTGAGCGGCTTTGTGAGCTGACAGCGCTTCCAGTGCAGAAGACAACGTAAGTGGACAATGCGTGGTGACAACCCTAATGGGTAATGTGTATGTTAAATGCCCCCCCCCCCCCCCCATTGTTAATGGCAAACCACGATTAACGCCAACCCAAAGCGTGGCGAGCATAGCGAGCCCGCGAGGGGCGGCGGTACGCGTCCTACAACCTTTTGATACCCCCACTATCCATGTCGGCGTGGAGTTGATTTTATATAGTGTGGTGAGCGCAGTGAGCCACCGAGCCGAAACGTGGCGAGCGGACGCGTAATACCTGTGAAGTAATCCGCGTGCGCTCGCCATGCTTCTGGCTCGGTGCGCTCGCCATGCAAATCCAGCTAACTCTGACCCTTGCACACCTCTAAAACAGAGACAGGCCGATCAGTGCCAGAGCTGACATCACACCAGTGGTGTAGTTAGGGCGGAGCTGGCAGAGCACAAGCTCCGGGCGCCGATATGTCACCGGGCGGGGGAGCCGTGCACTCTGCCGCCGGCTCCCCCACCCTGTTTGCCCGCTCCCCGCTGTGCCCGGGATCAGTACCCCGTGCCGCCATAAAAACCGGTGAGCACTCTCACTCTTTGGGCGCCGGTGCCAGGGATGTGGCGCCTAGCACTGGCATCCCTAGCCAGTGCATGCGCAGTGAAAGCACTCGCCAGGTTTTTATGGCACTACGGGGTACTGATGGTGTGTGACCTGTGGTGACAGAAAGGTCACACATGCCAAATCGCCTGCCCACACACCACTGCTGCTCCTTCATCTGATGCTGCCTGTTCCTTCATCCTTCCCTGCTCCTCTTTCCACAAGTGTAGCACACTTAGCAGGTATGTCAAAGTTTTTTAATGGAGTCCAACTATAAAGGCAATGCTGTAGCTCCACTATGTCTGGTGTCCCATGGTAGTTAAAAATAATATTTTATATGATTAAATTGTGTGCAATTATTAGGCATGGAGGGGGGGGGGGGGTTGAGCTCTGACTCAGCCAGGCACAGCAGAGAGCTGTGTGGGTGGGGGAGCGGACTTGGACAGAGCAAGGTCAGTCCCCCCTTGGAACGAGCAAGGTCATTCCCCATTGGCAACGAGCATGAAGTTCCTAGCAATGAGCATGTAGATAAGTGGCACTTATGTGACAAATGTGTAATGGGCATTACAGTTTGTTATATAGTATGTAATGGGCATTACAGTTTGTTATATAGTATGTAACGGGCATTACAGTTTTTTATATAGTATGTAATGGGCATCATGTGTGGCCTTATGTGTAATTGGCACTACGGCATGGGGCTTTATGTGTAATGGGTATTATAAAGTTTGCCAAAATGTGCAATGGGCATTATGGTGTGTGGTATAATGTTAGACCACGCCCCTTTTCACCATGCAAGAGTCCCGCCTACTACAAATCGGGGGGGGGGGGGGGGTCGGGACATGCCCTTGCTTTGGGCACTGTGGCACCTAGTTACACTACTGAATCACACTCCCTCCCTGAAAACACCGGGGCATGCCTGCATTTTTACTGAAACTCCCAGAAAATGGCAGGTTGCCACCCCCACTTCTGGTGAGTCAAGATGTGAGGGGATTGTTAAAAAAATTGCTATCTCAGATGCCACATTTTTTGTTTCCAGGATGGTTTACCCAACTACTACAGCACTTATGCCATGTCACCTTTTGTAGAAAAATCGTGCAACCTCATTTCTAACTTGTTTTTTGGGAGTGGGCATTAATGGGAATTTCATGATACACGCTCACTTTGCAAAAGTAGATTTTCCCCACTGTTATTTGTTATACATTACATTAGGCATTAGTGGACATCTTAGGGTTAAGTTTCTTTTTGTTTGCAAGAAGTCTCTGTACAGTAGATTGTATAATATGAAGAATTTAACTACATAGCATCAAAAGCCAACAAACGCTCATGTTGTCTATATGCATGTAGACCTTGCGTACCTACTGAACAGATACCATTTTGTGTGGGTGAGACTGAGGTGCTCTAATATCTATGCTGTCATGTAAGCAGGGCCGGTGTACGGCTTCTCAGCACCCTAGGCAAAACTTCAACCTACTGCGCCCCCACTTCTCCTGTGGCCACTAATACCCACTTTCCAACCCCTTAAGGCAGGGTCCGGCCCGCCCGTCCAGCTGCATATTTTATTGTTTAACAGCCGCCCGCCCGCCTGGCTATATTACTGCAGTAATATAGCTGTGCGGGCGGGCGGCTGATTAATCAGTAATATAGGCGGGTGGGCGGTGGGCTGATTAAGCTTGATTTAGCCTCCCGCCCGTCCGCCTATATTACTGATTAATCAGCCGCCCGCCCACCCGCCGAGCAAGAATCCTACCTAATCAGCCGCCCGCCCACATGGATGGCTGCTGCTGCGGGGAGATGTTAACAACACGTGCCCGCCAATCACAGTGGCTGTGGATGTGATGCGTCCACAGTGATTGGCAGGCGGTAGGGAGGGAGCCTGGTGGTCGCGTGGATCAGTGCATGGGCGGGAGCATCCTACAACAGCCGCAGCAGCCATCACGCTGTGCTGCCAAAACTCAAACTGTGTTAAAGGTAAATGCTGCTCCTCTCACCATCCCTTCCCCAGTGACTAACAGATCCAGGGGTTGTCATTTACCCCTGTATTCACACCCAAACAGGTTTATGTGATTATGTCTGATTATCATAGTCAGAGATAATCACATAAACCTGTTTGGGGGTGACACTGCCACTTTCTCCACTTTTTATGAGTAAATGACAACCCCCGGATTAATGCTGTGCAATAATTAGCCAGCCCTGGTGTCTCTGGCCACATGTATATGCCGCTGCCCTGTTTATAATGCCCACATGTATATGCCGCTGCCCGTGTGTATAATGCCCACATGTATATGCCGCTGCCCTTGTGTATAATGCCCGCATGTATATGCCGCTGCCCTGTGTATAATGCCCACATGTATATACCGCTGCCCTGTGTATAATGTCCATGTGTATATGCCGCTGCCCTGTGTATAATGCCCACGTGTATATGCCGCTGCTTTGTGTATAATGTCCACGTGTATATGTCGCTGCCCTGTGTATAATGTCCACGTGTATATGCCGCTGCCCTGTGTATAATGCCCACGTGTATATGTCGCTGCCCTGTGTATAATGTCCACATGTATATGTCGCTGCCCTGTGTATAATGTCCACGTGTATATGCCGCTGCCCTGTGTATAATGCCCAGGTGTATATGCCGCTGCCCTGTGTATAATGCCCAGGTGTATATGCCGCTGCCCTTGTGTATAATGCCCGCATGTATATGCCGCTGCCCTGTGTATAATGCCCACATGTATATGCCGCTGCCCTGTGTATAATGTCCATGTGTATATGCCGCTGCCCTGTGTATAATGCCCAGGTGTATATGCCGCTGCCCTGTGTATAATGCCCACATGTATATGTCGCTGCCCTGTGTATAATGTCCACATGTATATGCCGCTGCCCTGTGTATAATGCCCACATGTATATGCAGCTGCCAGTGTGTATGATGCCCACGTGTATATGCTGCTGCCCTGTGTATAATGCCAACGTGTATATGCCGCTGCCCTGTGTATAATGCCCACGTGTATATGCCGCTGCCCTGAGTATAATGCCCACATGTATTTTTAAGTTGATAACTTTTATATGGCCCCCGACGGGTTTTCAAATTTTCCAAATGGCCCTTGGTAGAAAAAAGGTTCCCCACCCCTGCCTTAAGGCATACTTACCTAACATTCCGGAATGGCAGGGAGGCTCCCAAAAAAACAATTGGTCCTTCCAGCCCACCGGGAAGGTGGGCAAGTCTCCTGCTTTTACTGGAGGCCTCCCTTTGCCACCCACAACAGAGTACAAGGAGGAGGTGGCAGCAAAGTAGGGAAGTATGACTCAAGGGCTAGTATGGAGGTGAGGTCTTAGAAGTTCCACAGCAGCCACCTGCATTAAGTACAACAAGGATCCTCATAGACACCCTTGATTTTTTTGATGGGCAGACTTGATGGCGCCCCCCAGATCCTGGCGCCCTAGGCAGCTGCCTAAAGCTGCCTAATGGTAGAGCCGGCCCTGCATTCACATGAAGCAGTGCTCTAGTAATGTAGTTGAATTTTCCTTTTAAATGTATGTTTTTGCCTGTTTAGTCACACACACACCTGCATTTTTTTTCATTGTGAGACAGAACTGTAGCTCATGTGTAAAATGGGAGTTCTATTGATGATGGGATGTTGCCCATCGTAACTAATCATATTCTACTTTTTTATTTAGCACCTTGTAGAAGATAATAGATACTGTAGAATCTGATTGGTTGCTAAGGGTAACATCCCATCTTCAATAGAATTCCCATCTTCCTAAATGTACCCTTTAGAGCCTACCCACAGTTTTTCATTATCCAGTCAAAGGGCCAGATGTATCGAGCTTCAAAAAGTGTGCTAGTGAACAAAACAGCATTAGCTACTTTGTCATTACATTAGCTAGTTTTGTCAGATTTCTGCGTGCACTGCGGTTGGGGTGGAGAGTGATAAACAACCAGCCAATCAACTTCTACCTGTCACTTTTCAATCCCAGCCTGTAGCATGACAGGTAGGAGCTTATTGGCCGGTTGTTTATCAGTCTCCATGTTATCACTTTTGGTACTTGTGTAGTTTCACTTCGCCCAATTAGCATATGTACGCCAGCTTAGTGAATCGCATGCGAGTCCTCCCGACCTTTTCATACCCCCACTATCCACATTGGCGTCCCGCGGCCCCTCGCAGGGCTCACTGCGCTCGCCATGCTTTGGGCTCGCCACACTTTATAAAATCAACTCCACACCGACGTGGATAGTGGGGGTATGAAAAGGTCGGGAGGACGTGTAACCGCTGCGCTCGCCACGCTTCGGGGTGACATGGATAGTGGGGGTGTGCAAAATTGCATAGCATCGAATAACATTGCATGGGTGCTTTTAAAATGAACTAGGATCATATCTCATCGCATGGGTGGTTAGAAAATGAAAAATCGCATCGCATTGCACCACAAATTGCATGCGATGCGATCCGCGGGCAGGGGTGAACCAAAAATTAACTAAGGAAATCGCATCGCACCGCAAATTGCATGCGATACAATTTTTATACGCAGAATAGCACAGTACTGGGTGCCATGAAAATACACAAGCACCTCTCTTTTTCTTTTTGAAGCTTGATACATCTGGCCCAATGTCTGGATGGGATCAGTATGAAATCCCGACGGTCAGAATCCCGACGGGTGAAATACAGACGCCAGAATCCCGACCGCCGCAATGCCGACAAGGGGGGCCGTGGATCGCCCCCCCCCCCCCCTTGCGAACCCGCTATGCTCGGCACACTATTTTATTCTCCCTCTATGGGTGTCGCGGACACCCATAGAGGGACATAGTGCAGGCATTGCGGCGGTTGGCATTGTGGCGGTCTGGATTCCAGCGTCTGTATTTCGACCATCGGGATTCCGACCGCCGGGATTTTGACCACATCACCTCTGGATGTTCCCTCACAGCCTTCATTTTCATGTGCAAAACAGCCAGGTTAATGTGTACAGGCAGACACAGTAAAGGGTTCAATAACAGACCAAATAATGAATAAAAAGAAAAGATAAATGATCCCCAGCGAGCCTGAATGTCGTATTTTTACAACTGGCAAACTCTGTATCAAATATAGCATGACATTCTGGGGCCCTGAAGTGTAGCAAAGTCTTCAGTTCTTTCACACTTGGATAACATTTGAATACAGTGTGACAGGTTTTAAATTTTACTGCTTCACAAAATTTCCTAGTGTCACTTTGTAAAATTGACATCTGTAGTGTAAAATTAGCAATGTCACAAATGAAGGACTAGTGATGGTGGGACAGAATGAGGGCAATACTTGGTAAATAGTATCTTAATGCAGAGAAAAGATGACCAACATTGGGCCTTATTCTGATCGGTGCGGCCCGATCAGAATATGCGGCCGCAACCGTGCAGGCGAATCCCCGCCTTCCATACGGATCGCCACCTGCCGTCCGTACGCGGATATGTGGCGATCCGCATGAAATTGGACGGGGATACGCCTCCTCCATGTTGGGAGCAGCCCCTGCATTCGATGGTCGCCGAACATCGAATGCAGGGCCGCACGCTCCACCAGGTCCCGCAACACAAGACCACACGGACACTTGTCCGTGTGAAATCATGTATGGGGGCGGGCAGCTGACATCCGGCGATGTCAGATGCCCGCCCCGTACCCACGCGTCACGGCCTCATTACCATGCATACGCCCCGCGTTTGCATGGGAACGCCCATGAAACGCGGGGCGTATGCATAGGGTAATGAGGCTAAGTAGCCCCTCACGCCCCTCTACGCCCCCTGTGCGGCGTATAAAGAATCCGTGCGGCGAAATCGCCTGCACATGCGCAGAGTGACCTCTGCACATGCGCAGACGATCAACATCGGCGGTCCGTCCGCATGCGGGAATATCCGCACCGATCAGAATAAGGCCCATTGTGTGACGATTGTGCTGCAGTCACATTGATTTTTGGAGAGCTTGTTATGACTTTGACACAAATATAATTGGTACTCTTTACCTAGAACGGCGATTTTACTGTTAAATGCCTCAATGCCCGCGATTTGGCCATAGGAAACAATGTTAAATGGGCCACAGAGCCCTAATAGTGCCCTTGAACTGTGAAATGGCCCCCACAATTGTTAACGCCACCCCACGATCAACGTCAACCCGAAGCGTGGCGAGCGCAGCGATCCCGCGAGGGGCGGCGGTACGCGTCCTCGGACCTTTTCATACCCCCACTATCCACGTCGGCGTGGAGTTGAGAACAGAATAGTGTGGCGAGCGCAGCGAGCCACCGAGCCCGAAGCGTGGCGAGCGCAGCGAGCCCCGCGTGGGGACGCGGATACCTTCACAGGTAAACGCGTCCCTTCGCGGGCTTCACAGGTGTCCACGTCGCCATGGACACCTGGGAAGCCCGCGAGGGGACGCGTATAACTGTGAAGGTATCCGCTTCCGCTCGCCACGCTTCGGGCTCGGTGGCTCGCTGCGCTCGCCACACTATTCTATTCTCAACTCCACACCGACGTGGATAGGGGGGGTATGAAAAGGTCGGAGGACGCGTACCGCCGCCCCTCGCGGGCTCGCTGCGCTCGCCACGCTTCGGGTTGATTTTGATCGTGGGGTGGCGTTAACAATTGTGGGGGCCATTTCAGACTTCACGGTGACTATTTGGCCTCTGTGGCCCATTTAACATTGTTTCCTATGTAAAAATCGCGGGCATTGAGGCATTGAACACTAAAATCGCGTCCAATCTCACTTTTAACATTGATCCCTATGGGAAATCACGGGCATCGCATCGCACCCGTTTTTTAGTGCATTCGATGGTCGCGATGGGCGCCGTTCTAGGTAAAGAGTACCATATAATTAAACATATTTTTAGATTGGATTTAACTTGGAAGTTCAAAATGCACAATGTAGAAAGGAAACACTTTTTACTACTGTAGAATGTTAGGCACTTTAAAGCCCCATACACATAACCAATTAGTGGCACCGCTAAGAAGGGCACTTCTGGCCAATATATTTTTTAAAAATTGTGTAATGTGTAGAATTGTCTTGCACCACAACATATAATTGCATATCATTTGGATGTTTTTTCGGTACTTGTGGAGTATCACGGCTCCCACGATGTCCATCGTATGCTAAAAAATCACATCGCATGCGATCAAATCGCATGCGATGCGATCAAATCGCATGCGATGCGATGGCATGCGATTTTGCACTGAAATGCATCCAAATGCATGGAAATGTGTAGCAAACATGTTAAATGCCCCCAAATGTCATTTTTCAGAGTGTACCACCCCCACTATCAATGCTAACCTGAAGCGTGGCGAGCGGCGTCGGTACGCGTCCTACGACCTTTTCATACCCCCACTATCCACGTCGGCGTGGAGTAGAGAATAGAAAGTGTGGCGAGCGCAGCGAGCCACCGAGCCCGAAGCGTGATGAGCGCAGCGTGCCCTGCGAGGGGACGCGGATACCTTCACAGGTATCCGCGTCCACTCGCGGGCTTCACAGGTGTCCGCGTCCCCTTGCCACGCTTCGGGCTCGGTGGCTCGCTGCGCTCGACACACTTTCTGTTCTCAACTCCACGCCGACGTGGATAGCTGCGCTCGCCACGCTTCGGGTTGGCGTTGATAGTAGGGGTGGTACACTCTGAAAAATGACATTTGGGGCATTTAACATGTTTGCTACACATTTCCATGCATTTGGATGCATTTCAGTGCAAAAACGCATGCAATCGCATCGCATGCGATTTGATTGCATGCGATGCGATGCGATTTTTGCTAAAAATTGCTAAAACCGGTTAAAATCTCATCGCATGCCATCTCATGTCACTACATATGGCATGCGATGGGAGCCGTGAAACTCCACAAGTACCGTTTTTTCAATATCAAGAACAATTCTCTGGTACTGTATCTTGGTTGAAATTTTAAGTTTATCCTCTTGTTTGTTAGGTTTTTTTCCTTATGGATGCAATTCAGTTAATTTCAAAATATAGTAATGGTATTTATTGTGCAAATGTCTTTGTACTTTTTCTGTTTGCACAGTTGCCGCTGTAATTTACTAAAATAATTGGATCTCCCGTGGTCACTACTACTGTGTCCATTCTGCGTAGCCATAGACCAACCCTTAACCCCAACATTCTTCATTTTTGTATACACGTAGGCTGTGAATTATTTGTACCAATTGCAAATCAGTTTGCAGCTCCGTAGCCCAGAAATCGTAAATGCATAGCGTACAAAAAGGAATTAGGCCCTCTGTCTTACATCTGAATTTTAGAACAGTCCCATTACCACACATGTGTTTGTGGGTACCTGGCTTTACACCTCTGAGAGGTATAGTATACCGACAAAATTTACCACAGCAGGGCAGAAAATGTGCTTTTTCCATTAAGGTTTCTTAGAGTAATGTCCAACTGATTAATTTACTTCCAATTTTGCACTAACAACCTATTGTACAACCAAGTCTTGTTTTTGTCCGTTATGTAGGTGTATACGCGTATATGTGAATATTTGTGAGAATAAAAACAAAAACAAGCATTGCTGTTCCACTGCCATTTTATTCTGTTTTAAGTTAGGTTTTGATAAACATGCATAAGATTACTGATGTCTCCTATGCCCCCGTGTTTTTAACATTGCATCATCTTCTACCTGACACAGCTGTGCACGAAGAGAAACTGTTCAGGCAGTGCTTGTTAATTAGCAATATATATGCCTTTGAGGTTTTCTCCCAGGCACATGCTGAGTACTTGCTCACTGTCTCTCTGATCTTGTCTCTATTCTACAAGTTTTTTTCTCCCTCTCTCACTCTTGATCTGTAATCATTATTGCACATTTCATGACTACACTAACTGTTCCCTCATCTTGGTCACGTGAGACCGCCAACATCTAGCAGAATCTAAGCACACCGAGGTGGGGCGATGATGCCTCTCCAGCAATACACTGTAAATGGATATCTGGCTTGGGAGGTGTGATGCTAATTTCTTTCAGTGTCGGATTTTGGTATGTCCTCCAGCATCCTTTACATTTCTCAAGTAAATAGCATTGTATCTATATTCTATAGCTGTTGTGCAAGCTGCGGCTTTATATCATGCCTCGGTACAGTAAGGTGGAGAATATTTGTATATATACAGTATATACAGTCTGTGTGTGTGTGTGTGTGCGTGTGTGTGTGTGTGTGTGTTTACAAGCTCATGTATTCTAGAAAGGTATAGGCAATGTCAAATTTTACTTTCAGGGAAAATTCTCACTTGCTGCAAGAACTCGCTAACCTGTTTCTTGCACAGTATAATCAGGGTAATTCACCAATTTCACTGTGTCTCCTGCAGCCATCAGTGTGTCAGTCAAAATACGCCATATCATGGGGGTATTTAGACATGGGTAGGTTAACATAGGCTCTGCACCTAATGCCATGCTGACATTTTTGGTGTGTTGTACTTGTCTTTATTCTAAATAAACAGAAATTGAAGACATTCATTTCCTGTGCACATGGAATACAAATAGCACAAACTGCATAATGAATTCAGTTTTCCCTGTGGGATATGCAGTCAGTGTCTGTCGCCTACAGTCTGCAACAGAAAAACTGTCATATAGTACTTCAGTGCACACATAAACAAAATATAGCAACTTAAAGGGAACGCGACTGACAGAACTCTGTTTCATATTGAGACTCTATTGGCTGCAAAGGACTATGGCTATTGTAAATAGGATGGAACACGATTGGATGGGAAGTGATCATGAGATTCCAGTGGCAAAACTTCAGCCCAGTCGCCCAGAGGCAAGATATATTTTGCTAACCTGTTTTCACTCTCGAACATGTTCATCCACGGATGCAAATTCATGCAAATTTGGACTACTAATTTGATACACACACCAAGTGAATCTCAGCCAATGACAAATGTCCTGCAGCGGAAAAATTGCTAAATACATGTGCAATCTTTGTGACTGCCATACACCACTTACAGCATTTTAGTGACCAGCAAATAATATGGAGAAAATCAGTGCCCATATAATGTATAGTTGCAGTTCCCGCCATATTATACAGTAGCAGAACAGTGGTAATTAAATGCTGTGCAGATGAGCATAGCACCTATTCACGGTGACAGAGAGCAACAGGGCATGCCAGTAGCTAACTGACCATGCCCCTATGAGGCGGGGCTCGCAAATGCGTCATTGCTGTGAAGCCATGTTCCCTTTTTTGGAGACCACACCCCTATATGCATGTATAGTAATAAAGACACACGCATATATATATATATATATATATATACGAAGTGGAGGATAGCTGGCACTCGTTCCGAAATGAGTGTACGCCCGGTGCCTTCACAAGGGAGGGCTATTTGCACAGGACTCCAATGAATACAGGGAGGGGGGAGTGCGGCACTCGGGACTTGTATCCAAAAAAACGACAAAATCACACAAGGTGTATTTGTGACGTTTCAGCCCATAAGGCTTTGATAAAAGCCTTATGGGCTGAAACGTCACAAATACACCTTGTGTGATTTTGTCGTTTTTTTGGATACAAGTCCCGAGTGCCGCACTCCCCCCTCCCTGTATATATATATATATATATATATAAAATCCCAATATTCCAACACGCGCTATGCTCAGATATATGACACAAAGTAGAAATGTTAGTAATGACTTGACTTGTGGCAGCCTTTCCACTAAATTCCCTGAGGGAAGGGAATAAAACAACCAAGATACTACACAATAGTGGAGTGGCGCCTTTCACACAAATGTAAGATAGTCCTGATATAATATCCAATTTTCAGATCCAAAGAAGCAAGAAGGGAATTCTTCCAATATTCATCTATTATTCTTCAGTGGATAAGAGTATAAAACAACGAGTAGATAACATCCCAACGCGTTTCGTCTCACAGAGACTTCATCAGGGGAATATGTTGTATCAATCTTCTATAGGTGAATTCTACAGCTTAACTGCGTAACTCCTATTAAAGTATATGCTAACGATGGTTTTAAGAGATAATCTCCTTGATCCTGTTTGATTTAAGGATTTCCCATATATATTGCGGATAATTTTTAGTTAGAAATGCCTAAGTGTCCATTGAAAAAAGGAAATTCTGAAGGCCTCCCAGGTAGATCAGAAAATAGTGACCGGATTGTGATAAAATATCTTCCAGAAGAATAGAAATAGAATATGCCCTCCAGAGAGCTTCCTTCCTTCCTGCTGGTCTCTTCAGAAGGAAAAGGAAGCTCTCTGGAGGTATATATGGAAGCTCTCTCATATATATATGAGGCGTCACTACGGGGCTTACATATACATATATATATATATATATATATATATATATATATATATATGAGAAAAGAAAATTGTGCGCAAAAAGTCTATGGGCCTTATTCTGATCGGTGCGGCCGGATCCGAATATGCGGCCAGGACCGTGCGTGCGAAACCCCGCCTTCCATACGGATCGCCAACTCCGTCCGTATGCGGTAAGAAGCTGGCCGAACGGACCGCACGTGTATTTTTCATGGAATACGCCTCCTCCATCTTAGGGAACCTCCCCCATCATTCGAGTGGTCCACCAGCTCCCGCAACCTCAGACCACACGGACATTTTTCCGTGCAAAAGCAGGGATCTGGGCGGGCAGCTGACATCCGGCGATGTCATATGTCCGCCCCCTACACGTGCGTCACGGCCGCATTACCATACGTATGCCCAGCGTTTGCATGGGAACGCCCATGAAACGCGGGGCGTATGCATATGGTAATGAGCCCAAATAGCCCTTCACGCCCCTCTCCACCCCCTGTTCGGAGTGTTCACAATTCATGCGGGATTTTGCCGTACGCCCCGCTCGCACATGCGCAGAGGCGCCTCTGCACATGCGCAGACACAAAACATCGGCGGCACGAACGCACGCGGATATTACCGCACCAACCCGAATAAGGGCCTATATGAGGATGGTTAAATAAATAAATAAAGAACAAAGGGGCAGATGTATTAAGCCTTAACAAGAGATAAATGCAAGGGTGATAAAGAGAGATAAACATCCAGCCAATCAGCTCCTTACTAACTTTTTTCAAACACAGCCTGTCCAGCCAATCACCTGCTAACACATGGCAGTTAGCAGGTGATTGGCTGGACATTTATCTCTCCTTATCACCCTTGCATTTATCTCTTGTTAATCTGCCCCAAAGTGCACGTGGAACTACAGGTCCCATAAATACCAGTACACTGTTTCCATGGTACTGGATAATGCACTCAGGTGTGATGAAACCCGGCTGCTCCGTTTTAAGCCCTTCAGGGCACCTGAATCCAGCAGGTAGGAAATCTATATGGATAGACAAAACGGGTGCTTCATAGTGCAGATATTTTAAAAACAGTCTTTTTAATTCAGATGGACACACAGGTGAAAAATGGACAACTCGTTTCGTCACATGGACTTCGTCAGCCCTCTGACGAAGTTCACATGACGAAACGTGTAGGGGCGTGGCTCAGCGTCGACCAGACCAGCTAGAGTCCGGAGGAGTGTAACCTCTCCCGTGTATCAGACGCCGGGCGCCTGATTATTCATGTTCTTATAAGTGCGGCATTGGGAGCCACCAGCTTTGGTAACGTTGTCCATTTTTTACCTGTGTGTCCATCTGAATTAAAAAGATTGTTTTTAAGATATCTGCACTGTGAAGCGCCTGTTTTGTCTATCTATCTATCTATCTATATATATATATATATATATATATATATATATATATATATATATATATATATGTGTGTGTATGTTTATATGTATGCTACACAGACATATATATATATATATATATATATATATATATATAAACATACACCTATACAGACACATACAATGTATATTTAGACAGAAACACATATAAATAGACACAATATAATTTAATGCCCCTCATACCTTACATATTGACGTATTTGCAGCTCCTCATTCCTATATCTGTCCCTGGGCTAAATTACACTGCAGGGACACTGCCACCTTTGTCTCCTGTCCCTTCTTGTAACGATCAAGGATGGCCCATGAAAGAGAGGGCCTGTGGCACATGCCCCTGAGACCCCTGTTAACCACCATTCTCTCAGTGAGACTACCCCACCTCATCTAGGTGCAGAACCTCTGACTGTCGCCTGGCTGGGAGGGGAGGTACAAGAAGCAAGATAAGGCGGAGCTACACTTACTAACTGGTGCAGTCACTGACAAGGGGAAGCAGGGGAGAAGCCCTACCTCAAATAGTGTCAGCTGCAGCTCTTATTGACTGTGGTCGCAGGCATCAAATGAATAATGTCTGAACAGCACAGTCAGTGTCAGTGACGAGGACTGGAAGTCTGGTAAAATGGAGTGCTGGTGCCCTATTCATGACTGCAGCCTGGTGGCAACTGACTTCATTGTTTCTTGTAGTTACGCCCCTGTCCTCTTCTCAAAAAAACACGGTACTTGTTTCCTAGCACGGCCACAACGATTTAGATCGTTGTGGTCGGAAGATAAAAAATCGGATCGATCGCATCGCATGCGATTTGGTCGCATGCGATGCGACCGATCCGACCGACCGATTTTTCACCCGATTTTTTTTTTTTTTTCACCCGATTTTTTTCAATTGCCCCCCCAAATGTTACTAAGTGGGCTAGACCCCACGATAGACGTCAACCCGAAGCGTGGCGAGCGCAGCGAGCCCGCGAGGGGCGGCGGTGCGCGTCCTCCGACCTTTTCATTCCCCTACTATCCACGTCGGCGTGGAGTTGAGAATATATAGTGTGGCGAGCGCAGCGAGCCACCGAGCCCGAAGCGTGGCGAGCGCAGCGAGCCCCGCGAGGGGACGCGTATAACTTCACAGGTATACGCGCCCCCTCGCGGGGCTCGCTGCGCTCGCCACGCTTCGGGCTCGGTGGCTCGCTGCGCTCGCCACACTATATATTCTCAACTCCACGCCGACGTGGATAGTAGGGGAATGAAAAGGTCGGAGGACGCGTACCGCCGCCCCTCGCGGGCTCGCTGCGCTCGCCACGCTTCGGGTTGACGTCTATCGTGGGGTCATGGCGGGCACATAAAAAATGTGAAATGGGTCATATTGGCCCATTTCACCTTTTTTATCATTTTTCCCTATGTGAGATGGACTTAATCAAGTCCATCTAATCTTGTGCCATTATAATGGCACAAGACCGACGCGATCCTCCCGATTTCAATGTTAAAAGATTTTTTAACATTGAAGTCTATGGAAAAATCGGGTGAATCGGTCGGTCGCATCGCGGCCGATTTTAATTGGTCGCGACCGACCGATTGACCCGATTTCTGTCATTCAAAGGGAAAAAATTGTAAAAAATCGGCCACATCGTGAGGATCGTGTCCCTTAATTAAGAGCCACGATCACTCACGATTGTGGCCGTTCTAGGAAACAAGTACCAAAAACACCTAATGGTGTTCTCTCTCTCTTATCACAATAATAGGCCCTAGTTAAATGATAATATAAAAGAGAAATGTTATCACATTTATTTAAACCAGATAACATTTGATGGCTGTTAAAGGTGGTACAAATAGTAACTGTAGTGGGTTGTCACTTGTCAGTACCTCGTATTTATTTATTTACAGTTTCTTATATAGCACAGCAGATTCCGTTGCGCTTTACAATAATATACAGTGATAAAACAAACTGGGTAACAACAGACAGACTTGGAGGTAGGAGAGCCCTGCTGCAAGCTTACAAGTATTTAGGACTTTATTCTGGTTGACTCGCAAGGCTGCGAAATTCGCAGCCTTGCGAGTCCACCAAACGCTGCCCACAGTGCCGGCCATTCCACCTTCACACGTGCAATCATCCCGCGAATGGCCGCACGCTTGTGAATGGAACGCGTGGAGGTCCGATTAAACCATAATAAGGTCCTTTGAGAGAGTCTGGGTTGTTCAATGACATCTTCTAAATCATGTGCTGCAGAGATGTACTAGATCATATATCAAATGGTATTACAGTAGGTTGATAGGTCAACAGTGTCTAGGTTGACATTAGTAGGTTTACACCATATGGTCAACATTCATTTGTTTTTTGTTTTATTTGATGTGCATCTATTTTAAGCCACCTCAAAATAAGTCAGTGCTGTCCCTGTGCATAAATATATATATATATATATGCTTGTGGTGGCAAGGATTAGTGCTGTCACTCTGTCTCTTATGTATTTGTTGTATGATAACAGTGTCAGGAATCAGTGCTGTCACATTGCATACATCTCTATGACTGTGGCAGGGACCAGTGCTGTCAGTACATGATTCTGTATGATTATGGTGGACAGGGCTAGCAACAGAATCTTCAGGCCCTGTACAACAATGTTTATGTGGTCCCCTCAGCCACACACCATACCTCCCATCTTGAGGAGGGACGGTGGTGCGCGCCAGAACATTTTGGGGCATGGCCTAATGGGAAGGGGTGTGGCCTATACTTGCGGCGTTCCCACGAAGCTACGCCCCCAGTTTCACCGATGTGGGGCATGAATAGATGGAAACAGATGGTGTATGCGCACAATTTCTATTTATGGGTGACAGGGGGGACTCCCAACTGCCCCCACCACGGGACACTGCTGGCCCCGTACAGAACGTGGTAACATCCCCAAAAAACGGGATGTTCCCGCGGAAAGCAGGACAGTTAGGAGGTATGCACACACCCTCATCAATCCATATGCTGGAACGCAAACTGGAAGCACCCTGGGCACATTATTAAAACACTAACACATATACACACACAAACATACCTACATATATATACATACACACATAAATACCTAAGCTGGGCTGGGTCAGCGAAGGTGGCAAGAGACAAGGAAGGGCCGGCACAGGACCATCGTTGAGAGTGCAGCACACATCACCGGGATGAGACCAGACCAAGCGACAGGGTAAAGGGGGGTAGGTTGGTGTGGCTGGATTCTTCAGGTATACAGAAAAAAAATATTAGCATTCGCCTATTGAAGGCTGTCATTTATGACAGCAATGCTGCCGTTACTGAAAGCATTGAAGACTGTAAGATTCAATTTTTTTTTTTTTTTAAGGTGGATCTGTTTTGTCAGTTGATTGTGGAATTCACAGCCATTTTCGACAATTTCAGGACTTTACGACATTTATATACATTAAACACCAACAGTTGAGTAAGGCCTGGTACACACCAGAACGATCCTGATTGTCAGTAGATTGTTAGCAGATTGTGTGATGCTCGCACGATCTGTTGGGTGCACACAATCTGCTAACGATCTGCATCCAATCTGATCCCAATCCGATCTGAGTCTGTATCCAGTTGAATGGATCTTTTACAGATCCTCACTGCAGCAGGTAGGATCTGTAAAACGACCAAACGACAGCGGGGACGCGCATCGGATTGGAATCGGATCGGAATTGGACCTAAACATGCACAATCTACACACAATCAGCATCCAATCGGTCGGAATTGGATCCAGATTGATGGAATTGAGCCCTAATCGTTCTGGTGTGTACCCCCCCTTAGTGTTGGAAGTCGTCGAAAACAGGATTCCAACTGTCGGGGCGTTCCGACAATCAGAATCCAGGATTGAATACACCCCTTAATGAGCTTTTAGTATATTGGCAGCGGACAGGCAAACAGTTTAAAAGTAGTGATAGGAGCTCAGTGCCTGATACAGATGTCCCCTTTGTACCCCCTGTTGCCGGGCCTGATGGTGGCAGGAATCAATGCTGTCACTATGCAAATATCTCAATGACTATGATGACAGGGATCAGTGCTATTCCTGTGCATATTATAATAGAGGAATGTTGCTGTTAGTGATGGGAAAACTACTACAGGTCTCCAAAAGAAAATGGAGCACTATAATCCATGTTGTCACCTAAGGGAGCGGCCGCCACATCCTAGACCTTTCCGATGAAGCTGGACCCTTAAGGCGCACTGCCATAAGCTCTTGGTCAGCCTCCCCCTGTTTCTCTTCTTCTGCCTCTCTGCTGCTTGTACTGCTAAGGTAAGCTGCTAGGCTGCCCCCAGTCCCCGCGCGCACCCCCCCCCCCCCCCCGCCATTGGACAGGAGGTGAATGGATGCCGCACACAGGCATCCGTTCACCTCCCTCCCCCGCCGCCGCTGCTGTCTGCAGAGTATAGCAGACAGCAGTGCTGGCTGTCAGTGTCAGACTGACAATCCGTCCAACTTGCGGACGCTTCGGTCCGCAGGTTGGACGTTCCCCATGCATGTAAATGGGAGCCATCCGACCCGGCGTTCCCATTTACACCGCCCTCTACCCAGGTCCTATCCGTGTTCTACCCAGGTCAGGACCTGGGTAGAAGTCCCGTGTAAAGGGACACGGCGTTAGGGATTTACACCGCCGAAGATCCGGGTCTGACCCGCCGCTGACCCGGATTTTTCGGCGGTGTAAAAGGGGTAACACTGGCAGCAGAATCCCAACATATAGGGCGGGATTCTCTAACATCGTCCACAGTGTCGGAACTTGTGGTCATTTGGCCCAGGTGCAAAAATATAATTTGGGCCCCCCTCCTCAACTCCAATCCAAGTTAACAATATGGGGCACAGCAGTGGGTGGTAGCAGTGGGCCCCTTAGTCTTCAGGGCCCTGGTGCAATGCACCTGCTGCACCAAGTTCCGCCTCTGATCGTCCGCCACACATCGCCGACATTCACATTGTTAATTATCACATATGTGCTAACATATGCCATTATTAAGGCAAAGGACAGCTCTTGTGTTAAGATTCCGATGGTTGCTTCTCCGACATTGGATTCCTGCAGGGGCGTAGCTAAAGGTTCATGGGCCCTGGCGCGAACGGTCCGCTTGGGGCCCCCCTACATACAACAAAATTAAAATCTCGCCGCACAGTGAGGCCAATTACACAATAAAAAGAATATAATCTCTTTTAATAAATCCACTACTCAGTGTATATATATGTACATATACATGCACACATATATACACAAATACATACACACCAAAAAAAAGGGGAACAAATCTAGTGAGTTTAGATAATGGCCGCTCCCAGAGACAATTCTGGAAATTGTCAATAAAAATAGTAGAATAAATGATCTAAATTAGTAAATATAACAATGATTTAAATTAATAAAAGATGTTTAGAGAGCGCCACACAATTTTTGAAAAATTTATTACAGTTTATTATAAAAAATAAATATAAAAATAAATATAAAAATACACAATTAGAAATAACTCATACTGTATAAAAAAGTCACAATAAATGACCAAGATATAATTAATAGTATCCGGCTCCAAATCACTCAATTTAGGAATATATAATGAGATTTCAAATTTTCTTAGACACACGACCCTGTGCGCACCAGGGTGTGTGTATTAATTGAAAAAAATAGTCCTCCAAATTTCTTTTTAGAAGGTACGTGTATGGCAATTTTTGTCAGTGCCAAAAGAACTTTAAAACTTTGATTGGTGAAAATAACAGGACACCCTGAGAGTTGGATAGGTGTCTAATCACCATGAGGTACAGACTGTACAATATATTGGCTGCAATGTTCCTCTGTATGTGAATGTGAAATATACTTATTTGCCGCAGAAGAAAGGTTTTCAATAGGTGAGCTCGCTACGACCCACTTAGGCTCTAGCTGTATGTGGCGAGCCTCTGTTGTGGGTAAAGCGGGGAGCAAGCCTCACTGACCTGTTGATGTTTGTGACAGGACCTTCTTCTCCAGTGTTAAACGACTTGCAGACACTTTGAGTAGGTGGCAGCTGTGCGTTATAGAGGATGCAGTCGTTCACAGGGAAATCAAGATGTGATGAGTGAGGGCTCTGGATAGGTATGGGTCACAAAGTGACAGTCCTTGACGCGTTTCTCCGCAGACGATAACGGCGGTTTCTTTAGAAGGATTATTACACAATAAGCCACACACCGTGATGCCCATTACATCGCACACCATGATGCCCATTACGCTGCACACCGTTATGTCAATTACACAATACGCTGCACACCGTGATGCCCATTACACCACACACCGTGATGCCAATTACACAATACGCTGCACACCGTGATGCCCATTACACCGCACACCATGATGCCCATTACACCGCACACCGTGATGCCCATTACACCGCACACCGTGATGCCCATTACACTGCACACTGTGATGGTAATTATTTAATACACAATATTCCCCATACCATAATGCTGCCCATTACACCGCACACCATGATGCCCATTATGCCACACACCCTGATGCCAATTACACAATACTCCGCACACCGTGATGCCCATTACACTGCACACCATGATGCACATTACACCCCACAGTGTGATGGTAATTATTTAATACACAATACTCCCCATACCATAATGCTGCCCATTACACCCCACACCATGATGCCCATTACACTCACCTATGCCCCCATAGTGCCAGACATTGATATTGTGTGCCCCGCCCCCACAGTGCCAGATATGCCCCCAAAGTGCCAGACATATACCCGACACCATGATGCCCATTACACTCACATATGCCCCCATAGTGCCAGACACTGATACTGTATGCCCCCGCCCCACAGTGCCAGATATGATATGCCCCCACACAGTGCCAGACATATACCCGACACCATGATGCCCATTGGGCCATTACACTCACATATGCCCCATAGTGCCAGACAGACACTGATATCATACTGTATGCCCCCACAGTGCCAGAAGCCTCACCTGCTGCAGTGACCACTGCTTCCCTTAGTCCTCCTTTACTGATCCCTTCTATCCAGCATCATATACTGGCCAATACTTCCACCAGTACTCTTCTACTGACCCCTGCTTTCCCTAATCTACCTCTACTGACCACTGCTTACCTTAGTACTGCTCTACTGACTCCATCTATCCTGCATCATCCAGCGCCCCCCCTCCCCTTCGAGTGACGTCACAGGCTGCCTGCGCGCCCAAACAAGGTGGTCCCTCCCTCCGTCCCCTGGGGTGGCCAATCCCCACAATCGGCCGCCAGCCGCCCAGCCTCCCTTAGCAATGCGCCCGGGCCGCACCGCACACACAGCAGGGGGCGAGGGGGGCGGGTCAGCATAGCATGATGCGCAGTGCGCATCATGCTATGCCGACCCGCCCCCCTCTCCCCCTGTGTGTGCGGTGCAGCCCGGGTGCTCAACTGACATCATGCTGAGTGAGTGTGTTGCATGCTGGGACTTGTAGTCCCGCCCCCCCCCCTCCCGGTCTGCGAGTGTGACTGAGAGTGACTGACAGCCAGGGCCGGGACAGAGAACACCGGCCAACTCAGAGCTCTGGGTGTCACCCCAGAGACTGGTGACACCCGGTGCGGCCCGCACCCCCCGCACCTGGCTAGTGACGCCACTGGTCTTGTGGTCCGCGGCCCATCCAGAGGGGGACCTGCTGCCATCGGCCCCCCTGGCTCAGGGGCCCGGTTGCAGTTGCGACCGCTGCGACCCCTGTAGCTGCGCCACTGGATTCCTGACTGTCAGGAGCCCGACTGGTGGGTGGACACATTCAAGACCCTTTCATGCTTGGTGACAACTCCACCAATCATTTCTCTGATATAGGAGTCCCGACTGTCAGGAGCTGCGCTTGCCACCTATTCTATTCTTCCTTTATGGGGGTCGTGGTTACCCCCATGAGGGAAGAAAAATAGCCTGTGTAAGGTGGGGTTCAGACTGTCAGGACTCCAATGTTGGAGAAACGACTGTCGAATCCCGACTGTCGGTGAGTCATCCGGCACCCCATTTAATGTGGGTGTGCAGTGGCGTGTAATGGGAAATGAAGCTGTTGTCTCAGGTTTTCTGGCACATATATCTACTGTATCTATCTATCTATTTATCTATCATAGATTACACCCCAGAATATTTCAGGTGAATGCCTCTGACCAGTTAAGATTACTATTGGAAGAAAGGTGAAAGACCGTGACCTGTTACAAGTACAAGGAGGAGGAAATCCTTTTTCCCTCATAACCATTGATTATAGTGGAAATGGTTTTGTTGAGTGCGATGTTTTATGTGCATAGTCATTTATCATGTTGTTGATTGCTTGATGTCCACTGCAGCGCAGCCTTAGGAATTTCTTTTCTCAGTTTCCAGAATGTAACTATACCAGAAACTATGTGCAACAACACAGCTGATAACGCCCACATGAAATATCTCCTATAGTCCAAAGCATAGAGAACATATTGTGTGTATGACACATCCCCAGGCTTTGCAAATGGAAGGCATACAGTGTGAGAAAATAACTCAAGCATCATTTTATAATTTGTTATCATTTAGTTTTTGTCATTTATATGGGGTGTGTAAGTGATGGAGGTTTATACACAATTTCATACATGTCATATTATTTAAGCATTGTTTTAGATCAATGGACATTTCTCGGAGGAATAAATCAAATAATGTAATAATCCTATCATGTGTCAGGAATAAGCAGTGTTTTAGGAGTAATATAATTACTAAATTGTGAAAAGGGCCGACAGTGTGTGATTACCAGCCCATTATTAGCAAGCGTATGGATCATTGGTCAGCAACTAGGTCAACAAGCATTAGGTTGACACCACTAGGGTCGACATAACTGAAGGTCGACATGGAATTAGGTCGACTGGGTGATTAGGTCAACATGGGGAAGGTTGACAGTCAAAAGGTCGACATGGGATTTGTCACTTTTTTTAACCCGAATGTCAACACAGTTGACATGGACACTGAAAAAGTGCACCACAGCCCCTCACATGGCTCGCTGCGCTCGCCATGCTTCGAGCATGGTGCCTCACTATGCTCGGCACACTATTTTATCCTCCCAACACACCCTAGTGTATGGTAGGGCATGAAATACCGCCTGACGGCACATGTCGGCTCAAAAAATCTACAACCCATGTCGACCTTTGACTGTCAACTTCCCTATGTTGACCTAATGCTTGTGTCGACCTAATGACCCTGTTAACCTAACCCAATGTTGACCTTCAGTCATTTTGACCTTCATGCATGTCGACCTATTGCTTGTAGACCTAGGGACCGTATCCCATAAGCAAACCACTGATCTAAATGTGTTATACAGTATATTGCCCAAAGAATTACATCTATTTTGGTTCTTCAATGACCCCATAGTTCTGAAAATATCATGTAGATTTTCAGACATTAGATCTAATTACAGTGTCCCATCTGTTGTAATTTGACCCAGACTAGACCCTGTAATGCCGGACCGTGCACTACAAGCTCCGGAATGCAGAGTTTGCAGGGCGGTGCAAGGCTTCTCAGCACCCTAGGCAAAACTTCAACCTACTCCCCCCCCCCCCCCCCCCAACACTACCCCCCCCCCCCCCCCCCCCAATTTTTTTTACAGCATGTGGTCATCCAAAACTTCAACCTACTCCCCCTCCCCCCCCCCCCCCCCCCCCCCCCCGGGAAGGTGGCCAAGTCCCCTGCTTTTCCTGGAGGTCCTCTGCACCCTCCCATTTGCCACCCACAACAGAGTACAAGGAGGAGGGGGGCAGCAATGTAGGAAGTATGACTCAAGGGAAAGTATAGAGGTGAGGTCTTAGAAGTTCCACAGCCACCACCTCCATTAAGTACAACAAGGATCCTCATAGATATCCTTGATTTTTTGATTTGCAGACTTGGTAATATGCCCTAGTAATCTGCCTAAAGCTGCCTAGTGGTAGAGCCGGCCCTGAGAGTTTGATGTCCCGTCAGGAGGGTGTCTTATCCGAGGGGATGCCTGTGATAGCTTTCACCAAGGACATGGGGAAGGGGAGATTACAGGCTTCCTGTGTGGTCCGGACCGTTCTGGTTTGTGCTACATGTCCGGACCATACAGGGAGCCTGTATTCTCTCCCTCCTCCTCTCCCAGGTGACAGCTGTCACAGGCAGCCCCCCGGACGGCACACCTCCGGACAGATCACATCCCAGACCGGACACTACAAGCTCCGTAATGCAGAGTTTCTTGTCCAGTCCGGCATTCCGGGGTCTTGTCCGGGTCCGGGTTTCTACCGATACCCGGATGTCCTGCCTGTTTGGCCATAAAAAACTGTATTAACATAAAATTAATATATATTTTACCTATCTGGCTTCCAGGATGCATTCACATCTTATAGTACTCAAATAGTAGCCTTTTTTATTTATGTCTCCTATATTTGTGTTGAATGAACCTTTAATGCGATACTGTACATCTTGCGTTTCCTTCATACAGTATTTATACTATATAAATTATATGCATTCATTCATAATAGCCTTAGACTACACAATTTATAAGCATTGTATGTTGTAGTCTTCTTATGCTAGACTCCTCTTTTCACGCCTAATGCAGGACACGCTGTATTTCACAGTCAGTGTGCATAGAACTGTGGTAAATGACACATAATAGTGTGTAGCCCCTGTAGAGAGAGGGTGGTAGATGTAGAATGCAGTGTGGAAGAGGTGCTCTGTTTCACTGTGATTCCTTCATTCTCCTCAGGCTGTGTGTGCATGTGCCTGTGTGTGTGCCTGTGTGTGTGTGAGCGAGCGAGCGTGTGTGGCTGGACTCTGTTCAGCTACTGATGAATAGCAGAGTGGATTCAGGCTCTGCTGCTGCACTGTGTTATTTTCACACACTGTAGCTGTGAGCATTTCCTCTCCATCCATTCCTGGCTCGGTTTTCACAGAGAATTATTATTAATACAATATTATTTCTCCTATGCATTGGCTTTCATCTATTTTTCACGCTCTGTTTACTGTCGCCTTGTTCATGGTCCATCAGGGGTCTAGCTGACTCCTGAAGATTTACAGAACTGCAGCAATAAACTGTGTTGAAGGTTCCTCTCTATGATTATTCCATCAATTTTTGGAAGGCAATGCAAAGACCCACGGATATCTCTCTTCACCGACTTGCCATTTCATGCGCGCTGCCTCTTTTCCTGTTTTATGTCAGGTGATTTTATATTTGGAAGGACTTTCCAGGCTATAGATTGAATTATAATTTTTATTAGGCAAACTATTCAACGTTAATCTCTGCCCAGAAGCAGTTTGGCTGCAGGGAAATGTGTTAGAGGAAAAATTAGGAGTCTCTACCTGGCAAAGATAGAAGCAGAATGATATACTCAGATAACTGTCCATTCCATCCCGTGTCACCAACCTTGTGCCTCAGGTAAGAGCTACACAGTGTATGGGGTTTAAAATAGCAGGAGATATATTGACTTGCACTGAGCATTTCCTCAGCAGCTCTCTTTTATCTGGACTTTATGCATTATGCACAACCTTCCAGCGTGTTGTTCGTACTCTGTGGACTGAATGCAGATGCATCTTCTGAAAGAATCGCTGTTTTATATCTTGCAGTGTTATGATTACAACATTTGCCAATGGGAAGGATTTCATAATTGGGGTGCCTTGTAGCTAGAAAACCACTCACTAGTTAAATTGTCACATACTTCACAAGGATGGGGGGGGGGGGGGGTCTTTTGATTAGTGAGTAACTGGTATCGGACAAGGTCTCTCGAGGTTGCTTGGCTTCTCTAGCTTATAGCCTCAGGATAAACAGCCAACAAGGGGAATGGAAGAATCACAAATAATAGATTACAAGGGAAGGTATGCAGAGGAAAGTGGCACTGAAGAAGAATGCGGGAAGATAGGTGCAGGAAAATATCTGGCAGCACCGCGCCATTGTGGCTGCTTTCTATGCTATAATGCTGGGGTTTCATATTTTAAGTTGTCTCCAGGCATTTGCGCACACTGTGAACACTTTTTGACCAAGGCACGTGTCAGAATACGCTTTTCCCAGACGGTTACTCCTGGTTTAGCAGAAAGCAGGGACTAGGATTTATCTACTTCTATTTTTTAATGCCTGTATTCAATAAGGCACAGGTTCTCAAACTCAATCCTCAGGACCCCACACAGTGCATGTTTTGCAGGTCTCCTCACAGAATCAAAAGTGACACAATTAGATCCACCTGTGGATCTTTTCAAATGTGTCAGTGAGTAATGAATACACCTGTGCAACTGCTGAGCGACCCGGAAAACGTCAACTGTGGACCGAGTTTGAGAACCACTACAACAAGGTATGTCTTTTGTTACTGTGTAGATCATCTGCATTGAAACAAAAATCAATCCTTTACAATTGAAATATTGATAAAAAAACAAACAGGTCAAAGTATAAAGGATTATACTGTTAACTCATTTACTTTCATACGGTGGTTGGCCATTATGCCGATTGCTGTATTTTCTGTTTTTAACTGAAGCATCTACCTTTCTGCTTGCATACTGCCTACAAATAGAGTCACATTATGTAATGGAAGGAGGCATCCTTAAGCAGATTTCTCCTAGAATGAACAGAATTTGTGCACCTATAGTTTTGTTATACTGAGACATCAAGCCTAAATAAAGCTGAAGGGCAGTTAGGTTATACACCTCTTTCTAGTGCAGAGAAGAAGTTACTTGGAAAGGATGTTGAAGTCAATGTGTTTCTGTGGCATTGAAAAAAATAAACCAATGTACTATTCCACTCCATCGTGCCTTGTTATGCAACTGCTCATCTTTGACATAAATCTTTTCCCATATAAATAATATTCATCTGAACACAGCCCTCCATGCTATTCACTAGTTAACTAATGTTGTGCTATATGACTCACTTATCACTTTACCACAATGGCAATACTATTGCATGTAGTACAGTACAATATTAGACTGGACTAGGAATTCTATTGCAGGGGTTCCTTACTACAGTCATTAAGTACTCCCAATATGTCATGTTTTGTGGATTTCTTTAATCAAGCAAAAGGTGAGTTGGTCTATTTTGCTGGTTAAGTTATCCTGTTTCCACAAATATAAATCCAGAAAACATGGCCTGTCGGTTGGCACTTGAGAATTGGGGTTGAGGAACACTGTTCTGTTGTATATCCAATGCATTTTTAAGACATATCTTTTACTAGTTCGGCAAGATACTGCTTTCCTTATTCAGTAAAAAATATCAACAGCTGTTCACATCCCCACAGTGCTTACACTTAGCCTTACAATGCCCCCTCTCCCTGACTCACTCTCTCCCCGCCAGTTCTCTAGCGCTGTTTTGTATGTCAGAAAAGCAGACTTCCATTTATCATGTTTTTCTTAACTTTCTTGGCATTTTTTCATTTTAGTTCTCACCATCTATTTTCCAGTGCATTACCTTTTCCGCTTCTCTTTAAAATCATGTGCCAGCTCTCAAAGAACATTCACTGATATTCATGGAATATCAATGCTGTAGTGCCTTTTTACATCCAGATTTTTCAGGCATTTTTAGACCTGCAAAAAAGTGAGGTCTATGTGCCTAAATATACAGGGCTATGCATACATATATACATAGTCATGTGGCAGCAGATTGAGACTGGTGGGGGCCCAAGGGTAATTGCTGGCATAAGCTGTCCAATAGTATTTAAAGCAGCAGCCTGCCACTCAGTCACTGGCTGAGCACGCAGGCTGCAAAGAAACTCCTACAGCGTGGCCTTTGAGCATGTGGGGGCCCTTAATTTTTAAGGGCCACCCCTATCACCCGTCCCTTAATCCAGCCCTGCTTGCTCTCATTGACAGGACAGGCTAGGATGGGAGTACAAGCGGGGGTGGATTAATAAAGGAGGGACCCATGTACAGACCGCTTCTTTTCTTTTAATTGTGCCCTAGTCTACCGCACATGTGCAGGTCTTCGGAAACATGGCGTTGCTGTACATGTTTGGCAGACAGATTCCCAGTGATATCTTTTTGCCTCTGCAGTGCTGATTAGGGATGGCCATCGTTGCCATTGCCTCGATGGTTGCCATCGATGGCAATATTGCAACTTGCCATCAATAGTGCTAAACCATGCAATGGATGACCATCGATATTTTTACCTATCAATGGTCATCCATTTTGTTTGACTGATTGGCCTTTGGGCCAATCAAAATGTGGGGGAGGGGCTTTGTGAGTGTCAGGGGGCGGAGCTATGCACAGTGTGATGGAACATTGGAGAAAACACGCGAAACATTGATTTTGCTGTGCCATCGCTGGAGGGACACCATCTGGTTCTTCGATGGTAAAAGTATTCAAAGGTAAGTAATTCATCTGGTGCAGTAAGTGTGGTGTTTGCCGCACACCATGCGCATTGCACCAATGGGGAAAAATGTTCTGTAATAGTACAGCTGGTTAGAAAATATGGCAGCCCATCTAAAGCAGGATTTTTCTAGCAAGGAATTTTTATGTGCAGGTACTGTAGATCTGGGGATGCAGTCGAATTTTCTGGACGTGAAAATGCTTTTTGTATATGCCCCCTGGGCATGAAAATGCGAGCTACAAAAAGATGGCATCAGTGACCATTTAAAAAGTAATTATTCTCAAATACACATTTAGTAAGTACAAAATCTGGACTTAAATCCTTAACTATAAAGTGTACATTTAAATAAATGCACCACATATATACATATATTAATTAACAGTCTGGCCTGCTCAACCCATCATAAGAAATAAAAATGTAATCCTTCCCACATCACACTGCTGTGCTGTTTCATGTATTGTATAAGTGTTACACATCAGAAAGTAATAGCTTTTGCCAGTGGCGGATCCACCACGGGGCAGGAGGGGTGGTCGCTCCGGGGTCCCCACACATCAGGGGCCCCCACACTCAGGTCTACGGTGGGTGGTGTGCAACACGTTGCGAGCAAGGGGTCCCTTCAACAGCTGGACAGTCAGCAGCAGGGTCCCTGTGGCGCATGGGAACTAGTAGTTCCCATGCGCCGCAGGGACCCCGCCACTGCCCATCCGCCACAGGGACCCCCTGCCCTGTCCACCCCGCGCTGTCCCTGTCACCCCGTGGTGGATCCGACACTGGCAGCATGGGAAGCATGCTGTCCTCTGGGAGCAGTAAACTCGCCGGCGTCGCAGGGGACCGAGCTCCAGCAACGGTAATAGCCGCTGGCCTGGCAAAGACAGAGCAGGTTTGTGGCTAATTTAAATCTCGCACCGGCTCAAGTGATGTTAGTTTACACATCAGAAAGTAATAGCTTTTGCCAGTGGCGGATCCACCACGGGGCGGCCGGGGCAGTCGCCCCGGGGCCCCCACACATCAGGGGCACCCACACTCCAATCTGCGGTGGGTGGCGGGCAGCGTGGGGTGACCCCCTACCTTGCCCGCCCCGTGCTGTCCCTGTCGCCCCGTGGTGGATCTGACACTGTCAGCGTGGGAAGCACACTGTCCTCCGGGAGCGGTAAACTCGCTGCCGTCGCAGGGGGACCAAGCTCTGGCAACGGTAATAGCCGCTGGCCCGACGAAGACAGAGCAGGTCTGTGGCTTATTTAAGTCTCGCACCAACTCAGCCAGTCGGGAGTGGCAACTCCTGATTGGCTGCCGGACCGTGTGAGCTGGCTCGAGATTCAAATAGCACAGACCTGTTCTGACAGCGATACAGCCGCTGGTGCGGGCTGCGCTTCTTAGTTCCATCAGTTCAATTCTCTGCCTGGCTGCCTGCCTTACTATTCCCCCTGCCTGGCTTTACCGCCCCCCCCTGCCTGGCCTCACCACTCACCCTGCCAGTGACTGGCCTCACCTCTCACTCCCCCCTTGGCAAGGACCATGTAACCCCTGGCAGAGCATATAACACCTAGCATAGTGTATGTACCCCCTGGCACAGAGCATGCAATCCCTGACATTGAGCATGAAAAATTAAATTAGCATCAAGAATAAAACCCGTAGCAACAAGCATGTAGGTAAGCAGCACTTATATGTAATAGGCTTTACAGTGTGTGGTATTATATTAAATGTGCATTTCAGTGTGTGGCATAATGTGTAATGGGCATTATGGTGTTTGGCATAATGTGTAATGGGTATTATGGCATGTGGTATACTATGTAATGGGTGTGTGACATGTAATTGGTATTAAGGTGAAATTTTTGTGCATATTATCAGTGTGCACTGTCCATGTTATCCCTACTTTACGAAATATGGCCTCGTATAACAAGTAATGGGCATAATGTGCAATGGGCATCACGGTGTGTAAGATAACCTGTAATGGGGGTGTAATCGGCATTATGTTGAAATAATTTCGTCGTGCATTGTCCATATTGTCCCTCCTTTAGAAAAAAATTGTTGAGTCCTGGCATAATGTGTAATGGGCATTGCGGTGTATGGCGTAACATGTAATGGGCATCACGGTGTGTGGCACAACGTGTAATGGGCAATACTGTGTGTGATGTAACATGTAACTGGCGTTATGGTGTGAAAAATCAAGAATGAAATTGAAGCAAAGGTTAAAAAAACAAGGCGGGCTGGGGGCGGGTCAGTGGGTGGGCTGGGCAGACCACTGTCCGGAAATCTCTCAAATCAAAGGTGGTAACTCTAGTCTCTGGGGGACCCACCCCGACTGATCACCCTATGTCCCAGGCACTAGCTGACCATGAAGAGGTCGTGCCCGGACAGCAACTTCGACTCCGACCTGGATGAGACTATCGATGTGGGCAGTGAGAATAACTACTCCACAGGTGTGTGCGGGATACATCACACCCCATTCACTCAACTGTGTGAGAGGGGGGGGGGGGTGTGAGAGGTGGGGGCCCCCACAAATTTTTTTGTTGTCCAGGGCCCCCACAGACCTTAATCCGGCCCTGGCTTTTGCAGTGTGTGAGGGTACAATTTAGATGACTGTCTGCTAACCAAAGGCTGTAATAGACATTGGGGTAAATTAAATACCACATGAGTTTGACAAATCCGGTGTGTTTCCTGTGAGTTTTACATTGCTGTGTAATAGAATGAGAATACAGGTAAACCGACCACTAGCAATCTCTGAGCCACCAAATTCAATATCTTGACTTTTACTGTGTAAACCTATATCTCGTCTGATGTAGTAGATTTCAGTAGGTAGTAGAATTTGGCATGAGGGCGTGTCATCCACCCAAAGGGCGTGTCTAGCTCCACATATGGGCGGATATGTGCTTAAATGGTTGTTGTGGGATATTTTTGCATAACATTATGAACTATATTTGGGAAATTTAGCAAGTATTGATAATAACATTCCTCCAATATTGGATTTGTTTGTCTTCTCACTCAGCACAATATACATGATAATAAATTCCAAATGCAAATTTTTGTGTTCTTACTTCTATGATCAAGAGCTTTGAGTCCCATTGGAAAAAGAGCGTTACATAAAAAAAAATATCATCTCTTGGTAAAAAAAAAGACTAGATGGGTCAAGTGGTGCTTAACTGCCATAAAATTATAGGTCTCTGTGTTTCCATTACTTATAAAACATTCTCACAGTCAGCCACAGCTCACACTATAGAGCACTAGCAGACATGGAGGTAAGAAGACTGCTGTTACCATACCCTCCAACTGTACCGATTTAGCCGGTACAGTACCGTTTTTTAACGGTCTGTACCGGCTAAAAGAATGTGTACCGGATGTACCGGTTTTCAGGGTCAGATGGCTCCTCTTTGGCTTGACGGGTGTTTATGACCGAATGAAGCTTGGCAGTACATAGAAGATGTATTTGTGCCCATTAGAAACCAGTTGTTCGCCCGTTCCCAGGGGTGCATTGCGGGCTGCACTGTGTGCGTCGCGTCATGACGTCACACAGCAGCCGCGGACCCTCGCACTCGGGCTGTCAGCAAATATAAATGTAAAGCCTCCTGGAGATGCCGGCGCATGCGCTTGGCGCAGCATCTCCTGGGAGGTGAGGGGAGCGCTCAGCGGCCGGACAGTCAGAACACAGAGCCAAGTCCTTGCACAATCCGGCAGCTTGGAGAAGCTGAAGACCCTGGCCAGAAGCACAGCGTGCAACCTCCTATCTGTGCCAGGTAGGAGCAGGTGGCGGCCAGTGGGATCATATAGAGACACAGTAAGTCTCTATTTGATGCCTGGGATCTTTTGCTGCTGGGGAGAAGGCACCCCCCTCCCGCCACACATATGCTGAGGGGGACACACAACTGCTGCCAATACAGTGCTCTGTCCTACCCCCTGCTATAGGCCTGCCACCAGCACCGCACCATTTCTCCCCCATTCCCCAATCACCATTTTTTGAGACTGAAACATTGGAGGGAATGCACTACTAAGCCACCATGTCACATGAGCTGCAGACGTTTGTCTGCAGCTCTTGTGACATGGTGGCTTAGTAGTGGGCTGCTGGCATATTAAATCAGTATATTTAATATATTATTTGAAAAATAAGTATATTAAATATATTGATTTAATATGCCAGCAGCCCATCAGCTTCATCAGGTGCTCGGCCAGGGGGCAGGGTCACTGCCATATGCCCCCCCAGGGCCACTATGTTATTTAACACTGTCTCGGGCCACAAGAAAAATGTGGGGAAACTGCCCATTACACATTCAGAAAGGGGGTGGGGCCACGCCCACTTTACCCGTGGCCACGCCCTCTTTCCATGTGGTCACGCCCCTTCCTCAATGTGTACCGATTTCTGCCTCTCAAATGTTGGAGGGTATGTGTTACACAGATGCCCGCCCCCAATTCAGCAGATAGCAGGTATCTGAGAAGTATGAACTTTACTTTGCAGAGTGAAAGCTGAAGAAATGATTCTATTGTCTGTGACCATCAAATGATTTATCCTCCATTCGGCCGCATGTTAGGGGATATGTTCGTGTACACATCCCATTGTATGCTAGTGAGGGAATTCGGGCTATGGGTGGTTGGGCGTTCGACCGGGTGGTGTTTACCTGTTTGCTAGGCTCCGATTACGTGCAGCCTAGCGACCAGGTCTGAATCAGGCCCTAAGACAGAGGTTCCCAATCTTTTTTGATTCACGGCACCCTAAAGAATCAGAATTTTTTTCACGGCACCCCTAGGCCCAAAAAAAATTAATTAGATTGGGTTTATATGCGATTCTTAGAGGCAGTTATGTGGTAAAGGGCAGGATTTGCTTCTGTTTGTACACATTCTATGATTGGCAGCCACCAGCACTGGTTTTGCTCCTAAATAATTAACCATTAATAGTTTGAGTTGGTCCTGGATCACCAAGCCGCGGCACCCCTGCATGTGTCCCGAGGCACCCCAGGGAGCCACGGCACACAGTTTGGGAACCACTGCCCTAAGAGGAGTTTGCAGAGAGAGTACATTAGAGCATACTTGCCTACCCTCCCGACTTTTGCCTGAGCCTCTCGTAGCTCCGCAAACCCCCTCAACCCTCCCGGTTTTTGTGACCCCTCCATGGCCATCCAGACTGCGCATGTGCGGATGTCTGGAAATGGAAGGGGTTGGCGTGAGGTCACAGCCCGGTAGCGTAGGCCGTGCTGCTGTGTGTGCATGCACGCACAGGAAGTCTCTGCTGGCAGTGCTGCATCAGTTCACTGACAGAGGAGCTAGAGAGATGGCAGCCAGGGCCCCGCCCACCACACACACACTGAGCAGGCTCTGGCTCCGTGCATCTGCAGATCAGGCCTGCCCTGCTCTCCCTGCTCAGCTGCCTCCCTCACCACGCTGCCGGGTCCCTGCACCTCCTAAGAAGACAGAGCAATACAGAAAGGTATAGACTGGGGGAGGGAGGGTTCTGCTTAATGTAAGGGGGGCTGTGTGTAATATAGTGGGGTGTACAGGCTGTAATGGGGGGGGGGGGGTAGCTGTATGTACTGTGTAGTATGGGGAGGGCTGTTTTCTAATGGTATATAGTGGTGTTTGTACTGAGAGTAATATGGGGGGCTATGTGTATTGTAATATGGGGGGTGCTGTGTGCTATGTTATATGGTTTTGTGTGTGTGCTAAGAGTAATATGGGGGGCTATGTGTATTGTAATATGGGGGGTGCTGTGTGCTATGTTATATGATTTTGTGTGTGTGCTAAGAGTAAAATGGGGGACTGAGTGTATTGTAATGGGGGGTGCTGTGTAGTGTAATATAGTGGTGTGTGTACTGGGTGTATTATGCCGGGACTGTGTAATGTAATATAGTGGTGTGTAATCTGGGGTGGCTGTGTCTAATATAATGGTGTATGTCAGCGTTGCCTACAATTTGTGAATGAGCCACCTGCTACCCTGCACTTTAGTTTTAGTGTATTGCTCCCCTAAAATACGGACTTGTGGATGCACAAGTCCAGAATGCCCGGGGAGGGGGCAGTGGTGCCTGCATGGGCGATGTCATCCGCTGGAATGGTTTGTGTGTGCAGGCTGTCGGCGAATTTACCAATGGCAGGAGGCCAGGTGCTGTGTTAAACTAAGCTGCTGATCTGTTTTCTCCTGCAGTGGACCCCTGCAGCCAGCGAGACTCAGGCGGGTGCCAATGTCAGCTGCTCGCCACCCGCATCGCCAGTGAATTACCATGGGAACGCCCATGAAACGCAGGGCGTTCCCATGGCCCGCCACCCCGTTGTCCCCCATCTGCTGTGGAAGATTCGACCCGCTCAAATCTCCCTGAAAATTATTTTCAAAAGTAGGCAAGTATGCATTAGAGACTGCTATGCCCAGATAGCACTTATAGTGACTGCAGCAACTCACTGTCCCCTCAAATTCCTTGGTGGTACTCTTATTGCAGTAAATAATAGGAGATCTGATGTATGCAGGGCAGCAGGAGATAAGAACATCAAACAGGACTCCTGCAGGATCTTGGAGGGTAGGCAACTATGTCTGAAACTCGTCAGGAAAACTTACCAAACAATAGACTTTTCTCAAGACAGCAAGTTTGATGTGATTTAAACCTGAGCTTCTGGCCTATTATAACATATTCTAAACCTATATAAAATGTTCCATGTGTTATGCTGATCCTTAGGCTTTGGTATGCTGTTGTTTATCTGTAGCTGTCTGTTTCAATCAATTAAGCTAAAACAGGACCCGTGTGGATGTATTGTATTGTGTAGAACCACAATCACTTAACTGAGTGTTTGTCAAAAATGGATTATCATTAGGTGATGTTGAAACATTACTTTTTTTTCCCAGAGGCGAGATAGCTAATACTGTAAACTTGATCCAATTACATCTATTGCTGAATGAGACAAAAAGTTTTGCGCTCTATTCGTCAGCGTAACACTTCCCAGTATAACACTGACTTACTGACAATTTTTTTGTGTCTAAAGCAGCCTACCTTGTATAGCAGGGGTGGCCAAACCTGTCCTCAAGATCTACCAACGGTGCATGTTTTCCATGCAACCTGTGCATCTATAGTAGGATGGAATGCAGCATGTTTAAAATGTGACCATTAGTAATGACAACAACTGTGCACCAGCTAGGTAACCTGTAAAACGTGGACCGTTGGTAGATCTTGAGGACCACCCCTGCTGTATAGCCTACTGACACATTGTGTGTAGCTATAGCAACCTATTCACCCTAAACGGTAACCGTAAACCCTATCCCTGGCCCTAATACACTAACCTCTGATCCAAACCTCTATCTAATTATAGGGGGTATGCAATCTGGGATCACGGCTGTCGATCCCCGCCGACAGCCGTCATCCTGGCCCGTTTGCGGTCAGATCGACCACATAACGACAGATGGGATTAAATGTCCGGACTGCCGATGGGCGCAAAGGGGGAGTGGCCGCGAAAACGGCTGTGAATTGTCGATCTGCGGCCCGGATAGTGACAATCCACGGGCGTTATCGGCAGAACGGGCACGACAGCTTCTGAAGTCGGGCCCGTTCTGCCATGATCCCGCATCAATGCTATCGTTAATGACAGCATTGAATAGGTAGCCGCCACTATTTCCCACATCGGAAATAGCGGGGGCACATTGGATACCCCCCATAATCTCTTACCCTAATACCTAAAGCCTAGCTGATACCCTAACCCAGAGGTTCACAAACGTTTTAGAATTGCAGCGCCCCTGAGTATCAGAATTTTTTCCACGGCACACCTAGGCCAAAAGTTTCTCAATGATAAAATCAGAAAAAAATATTAAATCAAGTAAATTGTATTTATATCTCATCCATAGGGTCAGTTATGTGGCAATGAACAGAATTTAGTTCTGTTTGTCCACAATTTGTTTATTACTGTACATTGGTCATAAATAATTTTACATTGGTCATTGTCCACCAATCTAGGGCACCCCTGCAAGTCCTGCAAGGCACCCCAGGGTGCCACAGCACACAGTTTGGGAACCATTACCCTAACCACATCCCCGAAATGAACCTTAATACCCTCACCCCTAATCCAAAATGCAAACCCAAACAATCCTAATAACATATCACTAATACCATGATCTCTAACCCAGTTCCTCACCCTAATACTCTAACAAGCAAACTGGATGGGCCATATGGTTCTTGTCAAATTCAGTGCTTCTATGTAAACCAGCCCACGGGCCTTTTTTCGAAACCATTTACTTACTGTAGTTTCAAAATAACATCTTGCTGTAGGGTTTGGTTTGTTAGGCTGATAATGAAAAGGTTGACAGTGTCTAGGTTCGACATGAAACAGGGTCGACACATACAAAAGGTCCATACAAGTTATTTAGGTTTTCCGGGGTGCCAGTTTTCATCTTGTAGCACATGGACCCCTAATTAGTGTACTACTCCCCCTCATACAGATGTAGCGCCGCTCATTCAGCCAGCAGCTGGCGATAGAATCGCCTCCCGCCTCCCCAAAAATTCTGTTGCCGGCCCTGCCTAGGAGAGGGTGGATATTTTAATTTGAGCGGTTCCCAACTCCCCGCTGCTAGCAGAAAAAAAAAAAATAACTCCCCCTGCACATGTTACATTTGCCCCTCCTGCACTGCAACATGGTTTTGCCCAATAGAGAAAGACTGTGCAATCCATGCTGAATCAGGTCCAATGTACGCAAAACTAAAGTCAAATTAAGTAAATTTCTCCTACATACATTTCATGGGGTATCCTTGCAAACTAATTATATGGTGTGTGTGGTTGTTTTTTTTTTAAATATAAGAAAACATCTACTTTTTATTTTATACCGCCATATGGGCTAATGCTGTGTACACATGGGGGAGATATATTGCTCAGCCATATATTGCTGAGCAATATATGGCTGAGCAATATATTGCTCAGTTTCTGCTGTTCATCAGCGACCAGAGA
Organism: Crinia signifera; assembly: GCF_055691185.1. Taxonomy (NCBI): domain Eukaryota; kingdom Metazoa; phylum Chordata; class Amphibia; order Anura; family Myobatrachidae; genus Crinia; species Crinia signifera. Next base: position 128,221,140 of record NC_139222.1, on the reverse strand, counting down.
TGGTCGCTGATGAAAAAGAAACTGCCGGGGGGAGCCCGGCAGTGGTAATCAGCTGGTCACAGGAGCATGTTCCTGCGATCAACACAGGGGCAAAAACGGGAGCGCGCACCCGGCGATATATCGCCGGTGCACACTCCCATTGCGGGCAATATGGTCGCTGAGCGACCATATTTCCCGCGATTTTGGACAAAATCGCCCCCGTGTGTACGCACCTTAAGTGGAGGCTACACTGTTTCAATATATATTAGGAAAAAGGATAATTTGCTCATTTTAGTTTATGTAACTTTTCCTAAGATTATTTGTAAGGAATGAGAAGTGTAATTTATGTGCAGGCATATCATTTCATGGGAATCAACATGAGCATAGGATGTCCTACACATATACACTCAAATGATCATTTTCTAGTTAAAATGAAGTTCCCCCGTTGTTGCTGTTTATAATGCTGTAACTCTGTCTAATCATCTGAATCAAATGGTGCAAATTAATTAAACACTCAAATCAGTTACAGGCAGAAAATGTTGCAGTGTTTTATATCTAATTAGCCCTTGATGATTGTGCCTGATAGTCCCATTAAAAGCGAGTATTGATGCCATCCTTCTGTTCTAGTCCTGTGCCCTGCTCTGCAGTGGATGTATGCTGAGTCCATTACATAGCACAGGCCTTCTGTCTCTCTCCAGGTTTAGGAAGCTGCAGGTCTGGCACCAGACAGCTGAGTTGACACAGCATGGAAGAAGTCAGGCGTGATCAATATAAACCGTGTAAGGTTTTCTCAAAAATCAATGGTTCCTGTACATTCCTCTCCCATCCTGGCTGAAGCAGCAGATTCCTTCTTTGATGTGTGCAACTGAGCTGTGTATCCTGCAGCCTGTGTTCTGTACAGACCATTCCTGAATCTTAATTTTACATAATTATCGTATTTATTTTCTTATCCTCATTCATATTCCTGAATGGTCTACCTCCTGTTTCATTGTGTACTGTCTCTTTCCTTTTATAACTATTATTCATTTGTCACATTTCTTTCCTAGCTCGTTGTCTCTTATCTGTCATTATCTTACCTTTATTCTAACATCCATTCTTTACATCTCCTTCCTTTTATCTCCATATTCCTCACTTAATACGTGCATGAGTGCCTTTCCCTACTCCTACCTCCCTTCTCCTCTAAAACCGTTTTCTTCCCTCTTATATATTTAGCTTTCAGCTTACCGTATACTTCTTCTCGAAGTCTCCTCCTTCCTAATCATCTTTTGACATGCTCTTCTGCCTTTAACATCTCAGTGTCTCTATGCTTATTTGTAACCCTTTAACCTCTCTCATTTTTCATCCAGTAGTTAATCCCTGATCTTCTTTCTCCCTCCCCTCATCATAAAATACATATCAAATACATTGTGTCATGTTTGGAAATGCCATCATAAATACCAGAGGACTATTTATAGAGTGTAATTCTTTTCTTTCTATGGTATAATGAAAATATTTTCTGATCTGTGAAAGTCGCTGTCAGGCCTTGAACGGTTCCTTATTAACAATTTGTTTAATGAAAGGAGAAAACCCGTCTTGATACTCGCCTTGATAGAAAACCACTGCAGTAGCTAGTCTAGTTGTTGCTGGTCTATTGCAGTATGAATATAATGCAGTCATTGATTGCAGCTACAGTATGTGTAAAACCTATTTGGACTCCATGTAAAAGTGGCTGACCAATTCCAATGTAAATGACAATCTGCAATTGCTAAGTCAGCGAGCTGTGTAAGAAGGTTACTAATTATCTCCACCAGTTTCCCTGTGCTGTACATCTGATGAGGGAGCTGATAGATGTCCTCTTTCTTTTTTTGTTCTGCCGAAGGACTTAGCCGGGAGAAGCATTCACTGTTGTCTCATTCCTATAATTCTTCCCAACAATGAGGACAGCATCCGCCAGGCACGTTCAACCTCCCGTGCGTGTAATTACCAGCCGGGAGCTCAGAACTGATGTGATCGCTGCTTCTGGGTGGATATATTTTTTTTCCCTCTTGTTTGACTAGCCCATTTGATCCAGCCAGCAGCTAGTATATGGGTTGAAAGACTGAGCTGAGAAGATAATGAATGATGAGGACTCAATTAGAGTATAACTCAGGTCACAGAAATACACAATGCATTGTCTCTGAAGTGCGGCATCCAGGGCTGTTAGCAGTCATGTAGTTATGTTAGTGTACAGTTTGTGGTGATATTATGAAGACTGTCTACTTACAAGGGGCACGTATATTAATTACTGGGTTTTTGACTGAATAATAAAAATTTCTTTTTGCCACTATTTATTAAAAAATGTATCTACGGCATGGATGTATTTTAGCACAGATGTAGAGACAGGAGCTCTCATGATGAGTAACCGTAAATTAATAACTATTGGAAGATGTCATCCTCATGTGATAGGCTGTGTCTGATTGGGGGATTGTACTGGAGCACTGGTAAAGACACAGCCCAAATGAACAGGAGACTACGGTTGTATGTAAAGAATATTTTAATGAAATAATATTTAATTACAGGTAATATGGGCAGTATGGACAGTGTAATGGTTAGCATTACTGCCTCACAGCTCTGAGGTCATGGGTTCAATTCCTACCATGGCTCTAACTGTGCGGAGTTTGTATATTCTCCCCGTGCTTGTGTGGGTTTACTCCGGGTACTCCGGTTTCCTCCCACAATCCCAAAATATACTGGTAGGTTAATTGGCTCCCAACAAAATAAACCCTAGATTGTCTGTATGTGCGTGTATAGGTGGTAGAGAATATAGATTGTAAGCTCCACTGGGGCAGGGACTGATGTGAATGGTCAACTATACTCTGTAAAAGCGCTGCCGAATATGTGTGCGTTACAGTATATAAGAAACTGTTAATAAATAAATAAATCATTTTCAGTTTATGTGTAATATTGCAACTACACATAATTGCCTTTGACATTCATGCACTGATCCCAGCGCCTAGGAAGGGAGTGGGATGGCTTTAGTGTACAAACTCGTGGGTTGCCGATGGATCCAGTTTTTCGCAGTTTCCTGCATTGCCTTGTTACATGTGATACGTTGAACTTTCAGTGATTTTTTTAAGGGGCCGGAGATATGGGAGTCACATGGTGAGATATCGGGGGTGTACGGAGGATGTTTCTGGACCTCCCATTAAAATTTTGCGAGCAGGTAGAGAGTCTAATTGGCCACATGTGGCCTAGTGTTGTCCTGGAGCAGCAGTGTCCCTTTCGAGAGGTTGCCACTACACTTGGTTTCTGATGGCCTACTGTATTTCAGCCTCAGCAACATGCACCTGCCCGGGCCATGACAAGTCCTTGATGCTTTTGTGTCCTGCCTCCTTATGATGACACCACCGGAATATGTTGCACCAAGCGAGACACTGCTCTCCGTACACCGCCTTCATCCTGCGATAAATTTCTGAAGCATGCTTGCATTTTGCATGAAGAAATTGCAGAGAAATCCATTATGCCATTATGCGATGACTTTCCAGGAATGAAGAAACCGAGGTGAAGCCATTCATTGCACATGCGCAAACACATTAACCCACTGCAATTAGCAATTCATTTGGACACACCTCATATAGAGATAAGAGATTCGGTATGAAATCCCGACGGTCAAAATCCAGAATGGGTCAAAATACCGACAAGGACAAAATCCCAATATCAAGTGTGTTGAAATGGGCGGATAGCGGCAGCTAGAAAAAGTCAGTCCAGGCTGAAATCATTCGATGGTGAGCGACCAATGAATTATTTCTTCTCCTTGCAGCCACATGCAATGGGCTGCGTTAGCGTACACATCCCCACGCATGTTAGAGAGGGGATTTGATTCGATTGGCGGGGGTAGGGCATTTGGCAGGGCAGCAGGCGGAGTTTAACTGTTCGCTAGGCTGCAAACAGATGCAGCCTAGCGAACAGGTCTGAATCAGGCCCTGGGTACTTATAGCTTGTTACTGAAATCACTATGCCTATGTGACTCAGACACTGTAATGCGATCTTCAGCTTTTCATCCCATTAGAATATTTTTATGGAATATAGTAATATGTCCTTGCATATTTGCCTTGCTTTGTGAGATGTACAACATTAGGACATGGCATGTTTGGGTAACAAATGTATTGCTGGTAAATGCCACTTTAAATAATACTTTACATGTCACTCTGCAATATGTTACAGAGCTCGGAGCAACAAATCCAGTAACATATCTGGGAACATAAGGCCTCAGCACATGGCATAGCAAATGCTCAGAACTGGAGAACAGTGTACTGGGACAGACAAACTGGGACAGGTTCCATACAGATATGGCCAAGCTCATCGTTTGAGGCAAAAGTGAATAAATCACTTTGGGATGGCTGCTAGTCTCATCCCATGCACAATATGTTCGTGGGAGCATATGCACCATGCAAATATATGACCTAGGTGTCATGGGTGCGGATGCAGGGCATACTTACCTACTTTATGGGCCTGATTCTGGTTGACTCGGCAAGCTGCCAGGCTGAAAATCTGCCCCCTGCCGCCGATTCCCCTCGCTGCCATGTGAGGGGATGTGTACTGAAGAGCCATCCCCTTGCATGTCACCGCTTTAGGAGAAATCATTGGATGGTCGCTGAACGAATGAAATAGAATTATTATTATTATTGACAGTTTCTTATATAGCGCAGCATATTCCGTTGCCTTTTAAAATTGGAAACAACAGTGATTACTCAAACTGGGTAGAAACAAACCGACATAGAGGTGGGAGGGCCCTGCTCGTAAGCTTACAAACTATAGGGATAATAGGAGGGATACATAAGGATAGAATTCCATTAGCATAACAGTCCCACCAGATTACAAGACAGTCCTGATGGGATGTAATTAGATATAAATGTTACTGGAGGTTGTGTGGGGGTCCTGAATATGATAAGCTTGCCTGAAGAGGTGAGTTTTCAGGGAACGCTTGAAAGTTTGGAGGCGAGAGGAGAGCCTTAATGTGCGTGGAAGGTCATTCCATAAGGTGGAGAGGTCGGTGGGGATATATTTTGAGATAAGCGAAGAGATATAAGTTGGTGTAGTCAGAGTAAGGGGGGGTTTACCGTCATTAAGCCATGCCAATGTCCGGTAAATGGCATGATTCACAGCTCTTCGGGGAGGTGGTGGTACTAAATAGCGCTATTTGTGTCATTTTAGCCCTTCCCCCTTCCCAAAGAGCCGCAAATGCCGGTATTTGACGGGCAGAGGGTGGGGGGCTCAGGGGTCATGCGGGGGAGGAGGGGGACTAAATACAGGAGGTTTGCACACCATTCTAGGAGGCTGGGAGGCTCCCATTTAACTCTGAAGGGGAGCCTGTATATACAGAAGCACCTGTGTGGTTCACAGCGGGATCCAACTGATTGAACTCTGTGGTCCACAGCTGCTGCACAGTTAATCGGCTCTATACAAGTAGCCCTGATAACACCTGCAATAGGGGACAGGACAGCTCCCACCTGGTAACATTGCATGTACTGAATCTCATGAGTTTGACCGTGACCCACTGGCCATTGTCACACAGTGGGCTCCGGTCCCTGTAGACTGGATGAGAGTTCTATCTATTTAATTCTTAATTCTATTTAATGCCTCTGGGCAATTCCACTACTCTACACAGCACTGCACCCTCAGACCACAGCCACACATAATACAGAGGCCACCAATTGGTACCCCAATCAACAGCCCTTACATAAAACTATAGAAGAAAGAGAAACTCTTATCTAGAGAGCGCTCTCTAGATAAGAGTTTCTCTTCTATAGTTTTATTATTATTATTATTAAGGTTACAGAGTGCCTTAATTGAAAGCAGCAAGCAATACCCTATTAATTATAATTGAATATTGTTGATTACTTTTGAGTATCTGTGCGCCCAATTTTTTCGGCTTTTTTTGTCCCTTTCCATATGGATTTCTGAAACCGTGTGTTTAAACTATCAGAATCAGAATCAATCAGAATCAGAATCAACTTTATTGGCCATGTGTGCTTGCGCACACTAGGAATTTTTTGTGGATTTACAGTGCAGCATCAAGCAGGGATGAAGGTGGGGGGTGAAGGCATTACATACATTACATTAAGACATTACATGTGGGGAACACATACCCGCCGAGCTGCACAGCGCCTAGGCAGCCATCAGCGGCGCCACTGGTCGCTGCAACAGCCAGGAAGGTAACATTAAGTACAGTTATCACATAGGGAGCACATACCCGCCAAGCTGAACAGTGCCTAGGCAGCCATCAGCGGCGCCACTGGTCGCTGAAACAGCCAGGTAGGTAGCATTAAGTACAGTTATCACATAGGGAGCACATACCCGCCAAGCTGAACAGCGCCTAGGCAGCCATCAGCGGCGCCACTGGTCGCTGAAACAGCCAGGTAGGTAGCATTAAGTACAGTTATCACATAGGGAGCACATACCCGCCAAGCTGAACAGCGCCTAGGCAGCCATCAGCGGCGCCACTGGTCGCTGAAACAGCCAGGTAGGTAACAATACAAGCAGAGAGACAGTACAGTTATCACACAGGGAACATATTTGGCTGAGCTGCACAGCTCCTAGGCAGCCATCAGCAGCGCCATCTTGATCATGCTGCTCAAAGGCAGCAGTAATAATATTATTTTCATGGCAACTGAAGCATGAGTTCGACCGGATGCAGCACTTTTCTTCCAAAGCTGGCACACCCTGCCAGCTTGTTGTTCAAAGGGTGTGCAACTAGTGATGGTACAGCATACAGGCTTTGCAAACAGTGGTTACAGAGGTACATGGTACAAATCATTGTAAAGAGACAGTAAACAAAGAAAATACATAGCTTTCATCAGCTTAGAGGCTGAGAGAGATGGTAATTGGTGAAAAATAAAATGATGCCATGTGCGGGTGAAGTCCAAATCCAGTCCAAACTCCAGTCAAACTCATGCTTCAGTTGTCATGCTTACGATGCAGGCTAAGAGCAGGCAAAGCCTTTGAGCAGGCTTGCAAACACTTCCAATATTAAAGGAAAGTTTGGGTTAGCTGGTACAGGGGGAGGGGCTGGTGTTTGCACAAATTCCTCAACAGGCTAATTAGTGGAAGGGGGAAGTTGCAGGCTCCAAGTAACAAAACAATTCACAATGCAGACTGTTCTTTAAATGAAAAGCATCAGATGTTCAAAATGGGATTCATGTACCTGTAAAATAGGAGATGAGATGGTTTTAGAACTTCTCTCCAGTCAAACTCATGCTTCAGTTGTCATGCTTACGATGCAGGCTAAGAGCAGGCTATCACACGTACTTTCAGTACCCTTTGGGAGGGAGATCGAAAGGACCGAATTCTGTCTATATTAGCCCTTACATAAAGTCAGAGCCACCTTAACAAACATCGATGATGGCTGCACCGATGGCCATCCCAACAGAAAGGAATTTCTTCTCCCAGGATTGCATTGAAGTATAAAGCCATAGGTTGTAAGGACACACCAGGGAGGGATCTAAAAACATCTGTTTCTTACACAGGTGAATAAAATCAGGTGCTGGGCGCCATTTCAAGATGGTGTACAACACTCAAGTTCTGAAGAAAATACTTTTTCATAACTTGATGAATAACAAAGTTACCATGTCCCAAGTTACCAGTCCCACCCTGTGCAAGCCTGCAAATTGATGGTAGCTCGCCATCGAATGATTTCCCCTGCCTTCGGTAATAAAAGACAGCCTCAACTGACTTTTTTATTTCAGCCGCTATATGCTGAAAAGGAGGCGGGTGCTGATGTCATGTGACATCAGCCGCCCCACCCCTGTAGGCATCAACCCGGCTGCACCCACAGGGGAACGCCCAGCGTTTTCAAGGGGCTGCACATAAAACACTGTCCGTTCCCTGCAGCCGCCTCCCTCCCTTCCCTACCAGTGTCAACACCTTGTGAGGGTGATAGTCCGCGAAGGCATTTGCACAGGTGGTCAGCAAATACGCGCATGCCCAGACCCCCCACCATCTGTACGGGGCTGAATTAGGCCCTTTATTTATACAAAAGGGCAATGTGAGAATGTTAACTTACTTATGAAGGGATGACGAATAATAGACCCCTGTGAATACTGCCAGTGTAGTGAGAAGACCATTATAACAAAATATGGTAAGTAACATCTGGTAAAGTATTCCGCTGGAGGAATGTAGATGTCTATAGTATGCAAGTAACTGTTACAATCGGAGCAGGAGGGGAATGGCAATTGAAAAAGTATGTACTGGAGGAAATTTCTAAATAAAAGTTATTTATTTCTACAAAATAGCTGGTCAGGTGCATCTGTTGTTTACTCCAAGCAATAGCGTTCACAGAATGCTGATATTTTTTCTAGAAAAATTGGCAACCATAGACATTGCTGTGCTTGTGATGTGTGTGACCTTTGGCACTGACCTTGAAATTTAAAATAGGGTGGGCGATTGCAAAGGAATTTTGGAACATTGTTTGATAGATTTTGATTCTTAACTTTCACTGTGCTAATTATTATTATTATAATTTTATCATATATATATCATGGGTATTTGCTGCTGGGGGCTGGGGCAATTTATCATTGTTCTGGCATGAACACAGCTGGTCCAAAAGTCAGCTGTCTGGACAAATCCTGTTAGCGGTGAACTTTGCATTGCCGAGTCTGACTGGTGCTACTGCTCATGCGTGACTTCTGGCAGAAAGAGTCGGACAGTAGTTGAGAGATCCAAACAGATACCTCTTTGCAACCAGGACCCAAAAGCCATCTGGAGATGTTGATTGTTCCGGCAGTAAAGCTCTGAAAATATTGTATTTTTGGAGCTTGTTAGTGTATGGGGACAGCTGGCCAGATCTGGCTAAGGGGGTTATTGAGACCTGATTGCAAGGTTGCGAATTTGCAGAGCCCAGCGATCAGGTAATCGGCGCACCTCCAGAGTGAAATCCCACCCTGTGCAAGCCTGCAAATTGATGTGCCAGGATTGCAAGAAGCTTGTGAACATTTATTTTGCAGTCTGTTCATAGCCCAGGAGGAACCCAACCGGTGCGATAGAAAGAGGATGATTGGGGCTGATGTCACTCGACTTCCCTTCAAACATTTGGGCATGTCTGCACTTACGGCCAGCGAGTGTTATTATATTGCAGGAAGGCCTCAGGCATGCATACTACAAGCCGTATTTATGTACAGTCTATTGATTATTGCCCCTTTTGAATTTGATGCCGTATGATCAGGTCTGAATAACCCCCTAAAATATAATCAGGAGCTATCCATGATATCTTCTACGTTACCTTTTTAATGAATGGCACACTTATAAAATGAGTGATGATGAATAGACTCCTAAATAGCAAGTATTTAAAGCCATGGGTAGCACTTCATGCTAAAATGCCTGTTTCTGAGCACAATTGTAGATGTATAAACAAAGCTATGCACATGCTGATTTGTTGAGGCATTTGTAATGGCCAAGAGAGTGCGCTGTAACATGGTCTAGACCCTTGATGGCTAACTTTGACACTCCAGCTGTTGTTGAACTACACAACCCAACATCCTCTGCATCAGATTTAGCATGGCCAAATAGCAAAACTGAAGTAGAGCATGCTGGGATGTGTAGTTCAACAACAGCTGGAGTGTCAAGGTTAGCCATCAAGGGTCTAGACAGACAAGTAGGTGCAATTAAAGAGGCACTAGGCTATTATCTGTGGAAACAAACATTTAGCGTCTATGCTTTGCATTTCACATCATCTCTGCTCACTTCAGACCATGCAATTTTTAATAATATGTGTTTAACTCTGCATTTGGAAGGAACAGTTCACCTCTCAGGTCAGCAGTTCTGAGAGCAGTGGATAATAATCTGTCAGAACGCTCTTTAATGGCTCCACTTTTTTTTTTCATTTACTTTTCATTTCCGAAAAAAAAAAAAAAAAGTTAATGAAGCTCAAAGGGAACATGGGTGAAGCAGAGAGTGTAAAGAACAATGGAAGAAAATTTATTAAGGAATTATATAGGTGTCACGTTCTACAAAAGGCTGGTGTAATGCCACAAATAATAATGATGTATTATATGGTATTAATGCTCATTAATAAACAGAGCCAATGACATTCTGTGAATAATATTTGCTTAGTTGTCTGACAAACATTAGTATCCCATTGAGTGTGCTAACATTTCCATTTACTGGTTATTGGTTGGTTTTTCTAATACCCCTTTTACAGCAAAACGCTGGGTTGCACCCGGGTTTTTGGATCCAGCTTCAAGCTGGGTGCGACCCGGCGTTTGGTCCCTTTTACATCAGCGCCTCCCCCTCTTGGCGCAGGCGGTTTCTGAGCCACCGCTTGGAGATGACATCATCTCCAAGCGCCGATCGCTGCCGCCGCGACCCGGACTGCTGCGCTGGGGGCAAGCCTAGCTGGGGGCAAGCCCAGCACTAAGGTAATCTGCTGCGGTCCGCAGGTTGTACGTCCCCCATTGATGTAAATGGGAGCTGGGTCGGAAGACCCAGCGTACCCATTTACACCGCCCTCTACCCAGGTCCTAGCCGTGTTCTGCCCAGGTCAGGACCTGGGTAGAAGTCCCATGTAAAGGAACACAGCATGCACAGACCATGAAATTCTAAAATAGTGTATTTGCATTTCGTGGGACAGTCTATATAAGGGGTTCTCAAACTCGGTCCTCGGAACCACACACAGTTCACATTTTCCAGGTCACCCGGCAATTGACACATTTTAATAGATCCACAGGTGGAGCTAATTATTTCACTTGTGATTCTGGGGGTTATTCTAGTTCACTCCTTCTGGCAAATTCCTTCTTAGATGGACAAAACCATGTGCACTGCAGGGGGGAAGATGTAAAATATGTGCAGAGAGAATTAGATTTGGATGAGTTATTTTGTTTCTGTGCAGGGTAAATAGTGGCTGCTTTATTTTTACACTGCAATGTAGATCTCACTTTGAAGTAAAACCCCACCCAAATCTAATTCTCTCTGCACAAGTTACATCTGCCCCACCTGCAGTGCACATGGTTTTGTCCATCTAAGAAGGATTTTGTCAGAAAGAGTGAACTAGAATAATGCCCTCTGTGAGGAGACCTGCAAAACATGCACTGTGTGGGGTACTGAGGACTGACTTTGAGAACCTGTGGTCTATATTTTAGGGCTCTGTCTCACTTTTCCAATCTGCATTGTTCCAATTGGTCAGGCAGTTCTTGAAATAAAGTTCTTGCAGATAAATCGGTGCATGCAGTTAAGAGGGAGTGTAGTTCAGTCCTGTACATCCTTGCACTTTTTTTTGGTATTTGCACTACTGGTCTTATATCCACATAGATGTATGAACATAAATATATATAATATTGTTTTGTGTGTTTGCAGCACAAAATACTGGCAATGAGATTTAATTATTTTGTTTTATCAATAAATGTTTATTCAAGTTTTGACACAATAAACATTATAAGAAAAAAGTACAAACGTTACAAAAGGCAAGAGATACAGTAAACAATGTTAATTTGTAACACAAATACAATATAATCATAGATGCAGAAATGTTATCTTAAGGTGCGTACACACGGAGCGATTTGGCAAAAGATTCAATGTCTTCAACAATTTTCTCTGAACTCCTGCACAAACGATTTGGTGTCAAATGATGAACAATAGAGCAAACGATTACACATGAACGATTGATCACGATGATGGAGGGGAGTGGGAGCCAGTCAATCAGCTTTACCAAATCGTTCATCGTGCATACACATGAAACGATTGGTACACATTGCTAATGATTGGTCTGTGATCTTTCTGCATGCAGGAAAGATAATCGCCCTCTACCAACGATGCGCATCCTCATCTATATCGTTCATACACACGGAGCGAGTTGAGAGATTGGTTGTTTTAATGGTCAGGAATGCCCAGATCTTTTGCCAAATCTATCCGTGTGTACGCACCTTTATTTTTAGGATTGGAAAAGACACCAAAGTAATGATCGCACAGGTGATCAATTTGAAATATAGTGAAATTAACTGGTTAGGTGACACAATGGAGCTGATATAAAGATAATGGAAGACACAACTTTATACCCCTTTCCCACTGCAGCTCTTAACCGGTATATTGCCGATATTTTAGCCTTTTAAAACGGTTAGAGCTGCAGTGTGAAAGTGCCAGTTTGCATTTAACAGTTACAAATAACCGGTATTTGCAAACGGGTAAAAAGCAGAGCCCTACACGGTTCAGAGCCGTTTTTTATGCAGTATGAACGGCTCTGAACCGGTATATAGGACTCAGGCAGTAGCTATGAGAGCGCAAAGCATATGTAATGAGCCACTCATTACATATGCACTACCCTGTCTTATAGCTACTGTGTGTCCTGCTTTCACACTGCAAACCACTGCAAACCTCTCTGGCTTTGATGGCAGCCCATAGAAGCCAGAGAGGCAGCCCATTAGGGCTGCTTTGAGTGGGTATGCAGTTAGAATCCCGGTGGTCGGAATTCCGGCGTTCAAAATCCCGATGCCGGAATCCCGACCTCCGAAATTCTGATACTTTCTCCCTCTATGGGTGTCCACGACACCCATAGAGGGAGAATAAATTAGTGTGCCGAGAGTAGCAAGGCACCGGGCCCGCTGCGTGGCGAGCGCATCGAGCCCGCAAGGGGGGGTGATCCACACCCCCCTTGTCATGATTTCAGCGGTCGGGATTCCGCCATTGGGATTTTGAACGCCGGGATTCCGACCGCCGGGATTTAGTACCAATCCCCTTCAGTGACTGGCAGGACTGACTTTCAATAGGAAGTCACTGCCAGTCACAGTAAAGCCAGTCCGTCTCACAGACTGAATCTGTCTTCATTACAGTGACGGATATTACCTGGGAGGCTGCAGTCCTGACTATAAATATGGACAGAAGATACTTTAACAGTGATCACTACTTGAAGGAGACCGTCAGGAGCAGAGGTCCATCATTGTGAGGGGAAAAATAAATATTTTAGTTTTATGGAAACAGTCTGTGTGAAACAGATTTAATACATTCCAGAATGCCCAGAATAAACCCATACAGTTGGCATCCCTAGCCTTACTGCTCTGACCAGTCTATGCATGATGCAACAGTTTTAGCTATATTACATGATAAATGGCGGCAATAACAAATTTTCTATCACTGGGATAAGTGGGATGGAAAATTATAGGCATTTAGTCAGTGATCCATTTTATTTATCATGACAAAGTAAGGAATGACCCCAGTAAATTATGTGTACTGCAGTCATGAAATATGGAATGTGTTGACTCAATTCACAGGCAAATAATGGCACTAACATCAAGTGTAGTCACATGACAATGTATTGGTATTATTTTATCAAGCATACAAGCAGGTATAATAGCTGGTAGCTTGTTTGCCAGCTTAATGGACCCAGCTTACAGTATACTGGAAAACCCCTCATGGGAAACCTGATTAATAAAAGTTAGTACTATTGTTAAATCATGACGAGGTATAAGAGCATGTGGTTTTTTATTAATATTTTTAGAAAGTATTTTAGATGTACAGTATTAGTATTAGATGTACAGTATTTTTAAGCAATGCAAATTGTAACATTTTAGTATATGGAGACTTGTGCATCACTAATAACTTTGCTTAGTCCCTGTGATATGAGCTTGGGTTGTATAGGAAAAGACTGGTGGACAAACACTCACATATGCGTGCCTTAACTCTGAGCCTCCTATCCCCGTTCTGCCAGTCGCTGATCAATAACGCAGATATCATTAATCACAGAATCAGCTTATTCAAATCCCCAACTCATTGATCCTGATGAATTTTTAGACAGAATCATTGAATTGAGAATTTCCATTCTGTTGGATTTCCCCAATCCCCTGACCAAGACATTGACAGAAGGGGAATTGCTTTGATAGCTGCCTGATGTATTGGTCCCATTGCAGAAGACTATACACCTACACATAGTAAATGTAGCCATTTTATATGCTGAATTATTATCGTGAAAATGGAACCTATCAATTCCGTAGAAACTGATGATATTACTGAAGTAATAAAGTGATTAGTGACAAAGTGATTATTCTAGTTCATAGTGACTTTTTGGGCCTTATTCTAGTTCACTCTTTCTGACAAAATCCTTCTTAGATGGACAAAACCATGTGCACTGGAGGGGGCAGATGTTACTTGTGCAGAGAAAATTAGATTTGGGTGAATTATTTTGTTTCTGTGCAGGGTAAATACTGACTGCTTTTATTTTTACACTGCAATATAGATCTCACTTTGAAGTAAAACCCCACCCAAATCTAAATCTCTCTGCACAAATTACATCTGCCCCACCTGCAGTGCATCATGTTTACACTGCAATTACTACCGCATGCATTTGTTTCATATATATATATATATATATATATATATACACAAAACAGAAGTACCCAAAGATCCGCGCCTAATCAAGAGTAGCAGCAACTCTGAGAGTCCCCCGTTAGCTGAGACCCAAGACAGATAGAAATACAAGATAGGAACAGAGTGCGCTCAAAGGTGCAAGTACACAACTTTTTACACAATATAAAAATTTTAATAAAAGCCAACAACACGGCTCATAAAAGAATACAGTGATGATACAATCATATATTGGAATCAATCTTGACAGAATGTATGGTAATTCAATAAAACAGCAGGCCCAACGCGTTTCGTCACCCACGTGACTTCCTCAGGGGCAAACGATGACTTGATTATCAAGGCTGTAATTGTTCTTATTGCCGTATCTCAAATTGATTGTACATAGATAATTAAAGTGGATAATGATAATATACCAAAATGACAGAGCTCTTGTCAATAATTGTTGTACACCTTTCCAATATCTCACTCTATTATGGATGCCAGCAGCACAATTCTTTCAACAATCCAATATAACAGGGTCACCGGAAACGAGCTGCACTGTATTCAGTAGAAAAAAAAGTAGATGGCATGACATTGTATGCACAACTGTGCAAAATCAGTTAATTCACACCTCACTTTGCAAACAGATTATGTGCAGAGATAAATAATTAAAGGCAGAGATGAATTATCCTCCTCCACTAAAATGAATAATGAATCAAGGTTAAGCAGACAGATATTGGGAAATTGTTGTTGTAAAACCTTGGCAATTGTTCTACTATGCTGGCTGAGTGTGAGGAATTACATATATAATAAAGGGGCAACAGACCAGGTTACACGCATAAATGTAAATTGGAATGCCTAAGTGTAGTGTGGAGTTGCAAGTATACTAATATGTTGTTATTGTTTGACATGCCCTGTGTATATATAGCACATATTGGGCCTGATTCAGACCCATAAGCAGAAGTGTGGAATTCACTATTCACATGTGCTCAAACGACAAACTATGAATGGGAGGGGTGGGGTTCTTCTATGACTACGGTATCATACTAACATAGACTAATGCTAAGTCTCCATTCTTCATGTAATGTCCTTCAATGAGAATACAACAACTAATCTTATAACACCATGGGGGCTATTCATGAAGCAGTGAAAAGAGTGGAGAAGTGTAGGAGATGTTGCCCATGGCAACCAATCAGCTTTCAAGTAACATTTATTAAGTACATTCTATAAAATAAGTTCTAGCAGCTATTTAGTTGCCACAACTTCTCAACTTGCACATTTCTTCATTCTTTTCACTGCTTCATGAATAGACCCCAATGAGTATTCAGTCAGGTCCATAAATATTGGGACATCAACACAATTATCATATTTTGGGCTCTATATACCACCACAATGGGTTTAAAATGAACCAAACAATATGTGCTTTAACTGCAGACGTTCAGCTTTAATTTGAGGGTATTTACATCCAAATCAGGTGAACGGTGTACAAATTTCAACGGTTTCTATATGTGCCTCCCACTTTTTAAGGGACCAAAAGTAATGGGTTAATCAACTAAAAAGCTATTTCATGGACAGGTGTTGGCTATTCCTTCGTTATTTCATCATATACTAAGCAGGTAAAAGGTCTGGAGTTGATTCCAGTTGTGACATTTGCATTTGGAATCTGTTGCTGTTGACTCTCAATATGAGATCAAAAGAGCTGTCACGATCAGTAAAGCAAGCCATCATTAGGCTGAAAACTCAAAGAAACAAATCAGAGAGATAGCAAAAACATTATGTGTGGCCAAATCAACTGTTTGGAAAAAGAAAGAACACACCGGAGAGCTCAGCAACACCAAAAGACTCGGAAGACCACGGAAAACAACTGTGGTGGATGACAGAATAATTACTTCCCCGGTGAAGAAAAACCCCTTCACAACAGTTGGCCAGATCAAGAACACACTTCAGGAGGTAGGTGTATATGTGTCAAAGTCAACAATCAAGAGAAGACTTTATAAAAGTGAATATAGGGGTGCTGAACGTCTCTCCGACAGTCGGGATTCTGACAGTCATTACTCCGACATCGGAATCCCGACTGCTCCCTTGTGGGGGTCCATGACCCCCATAGAGGGAGAATAAAATAGGTGGCGAGCGCAGCGAGCCTGCAAGGGGCAGTGTAGCGAGCGCAGCGAGCCTGCAAGGGGCTTCATTGCGCTCCCCCCGCTGTGCAGTCGGGATTCCGACGTCAGGCTAATGACTGTCGGAATCCCGACTGTCGGTGTGTTATACCACACCCGAATATAAAGGGTTTATCACAAGATGGAAACCATTGTTTAGCCTCAAAAACAGGAAGACCAGATTAGAGTTTGCCAAACAACATCTAAAAAAGCCTTTACAGTTCTGGAACAACATCCTATGGACAAATGAGACAATGATCAACTTGTACCAGAGTGATGGAAGAGAAGACTATGGAGAAGGAAAGGAACTGCTTATGATCCAAAACATACCACCTCACTAGTGAAACATGGTGCTGGTAGTGTCATGGCATGGGCAGGTATGGCTGCCAATGGAACTATTTCCCTTGTATTTATTGATAATGTGACTGCTGACAAAAGCAGCAGCATGAATTCTGAAGTGCTTTGAGCAATAAAATCTGCTCATATTTAGTGAAATGCTTCAGAACTCATTGGATGGTGCTTCACATTGCAGATGGACCATAACCTGAAGCTAACTGCAAAATCAACCAACAAGTTTTTTAAGGCAAACAAGTGGAATGTTATGCAATGGCCAAGTCACAATCACTTGACCTGATTGAGCATGCATTTCACTTGATGAAGACGAACCTGAAGGGAAAATGCCCCATGAACAAGCAGGAACTGAAGACATTTTCAGTAGAGGCTTGACAGAGCAACACCAGGGATGAAACCAAGCGTCCGGTGATGTCTATGCGTTCCAGACTTCAGGCTGTAATTGACTGCAAAGGATTTGCAACAAAGTATTAAAAAGTAAAAGTTTGATTTAGGATTGTTTAGTTTGTCCCATTATTTTTGGTCCCTTAAAAAGTGGGAGGCGCATATAGAAACTGTTGTCATTCCTAAATCGTTCACCTGATTTGGGTGTATATACTCTCAAATTAAAGCTAAAAGTCTGCAGTTAAAGCACATCTTGTTTGGTTCATTTCAAATCCATTGTGGTGGTGTATAGAGCCCAAAATATGAGAATTGTGTCAATGTCCCAATATTTATGGACCTGAATATATATATGCAGTATATCTTATTGTGAGCTGTCCTGGTCTGAAAAATTGACTTAAAATATAATTTGGGATTAAGTAAGTTTTATTTATATACCTTGTGCTCAAAACCAACTTAATTGCGCATGTGCAGACACAGGGTGCGTGCACCCACAGCAAACTTTTGGTTCGCCAGGTGCATGCACCCTACACGGCGTGCAGGGGGCGGAGAAGGGCGGGGGCACCGGGCTACCCCATTACCATATGGGAACACCCAGCATTTCATGGGCGTTCCCATGAGAACGCTGGGCCGTTCTCATGGTAATGAGGCGGTGACGCGGGTGCGTGCCCATATCCTTCCCAGTGTGTACCTTCCACATCTTTTGATGGTTGGCGACCATCGAAAGGTGTGGGAGGTTACCCACAGCATACGAATTGATGTTTATGCTAAAAATCCATTCGCAGCCTGTGCGGATGAACCCACGCTGCGAGGGGGGGGGCTGGGCAGACATTCCCAGGGTGGGGTTTGGTGGATTTGCAAGGCTGCGAATTTGCAGCCTTGCGAATCCACCAGAATAACCCGCTTAGAGCGGTATTCCATCTTGTCCAGATTTTTCGGCTAGGCATCGCTATTTAATGTGTCCATTGTCAGATGGTTTTTCCGTTGATATAGATTTGGATTTGTTTAAAATCGAATCTGCATCCATGGAAAAACAGTCAAAAATGGCTGCTTTTTCCACTAAAACATTTGTCGATTCATGGGTTCTCCGATCATGCTGATCATTCCGACAGTTAAAAAATTGGAGCTTGGAAGGAATAAGTTGAATGAAAATTGGCAAACAGTGACAATTTCTTTTTCAGACTGTTGGAGAAATTGGCATGGATTGAATGCCCACCTTAGCACTGTGGGCGATATGCCAGTCCGATCCACCTGACTGGACAGCATGGGTGAGATTTAATAGGATGAGAGATTCAGAAAGTGAGAGATTTGGTGAGAAATCTCCAGTTTTTTTAAAGCAGCAATCCTTTACACTTCACAATCTATCTAGTTTTGCAGTGTAAATGATTGCCGCTTTAAAAAAACTGGAGATTTTTTAACCAAATCTCTCACTTTCTGAATCTCTCATCCTATTAAATCTCATCCTATATGTCTCAATATGTAACCATCTAAAGGGAGTGGAACTGTGCTTCTCATTCAAGGTGCAATATGAAGGCACAAAACTGGTTACAATTTTAGAATAAAGAGGCATGATCTCCAAAATACAGAATGAAATGATAATACGCCCAACCGCAAAAAGCGAAAGCCCCAGAAAATCCTCCCTCTCCAGTGTATCCACCCATATTTTAATTTTATTATCATCCTCTGAAGGCAATTTATATTTTTACACTGCTCTGTACAACTAGACACACTAATGCACCTGCTCTGTAGGTGCCCAGTTCCTCCCCTCGGCCTGTGCAAAGGTTTGCTCAACAGCGGAAATCTATGCAATTAGAATTTCCTATGGTACTGTACCTCCATTGTCTTTCTCACAAACTTTTTTGCTAAATGGCTGTATTCTAGTTCTTTAATTTATGGTATCCGATTGTCAGTATCTGTGGAGCGCTAAGGCTATGCAGAAACAGCCAATCCGCCATATACTACACAATGGCCCTTATTCTAGTTCACTCTTTCTGAAAAAATCTTTCTTAAATGGACAAAACCATATGCACTGCAGGGGGGCAGATTTAAAATGTGCAGAGAATTAGATTTGGGTGAGTTATTTTGTTTCTGTGCAGGGTAAATACTGGCTGCTTTATTTTTACACTGCAATATAGATCTCACTTTGAAGTAAAACCCCACCCAAATCTAATTCTCTCTGCACAAGTAACACCTGCCCCACCTGCAGTGCACATGGTTTTGTCCATCTAAGAAAGATTTTGTCAGAAAGAGTGAACTAGAATAAGGACCAATATGCTACTCAGGATTGCACAACCTAGATTTGATGAGTGACATTTACTCTGAAGAGTTTCTAAAACAAGTTATCTGAAAGTCTTCTCTGTAAATGTGTATGTTTGTTAGGACACACACTTGACGTATAATTACTATTACTGTCTTAGAAAGGACATTGGAAGGTCCTGAGTCTTTCCTATGACAAAGCCTTTCCATTGTATGCCATAAAATGTTCATATAGCTATTCAATACCACATTATATTCATCTCCTTATGTATATAACCTACTAAACAAATCCATTAGAGTAGTTATGCCTCAGGAGAATGACCCTTGTGCCATGTTATTGGCTCTAAAGCATTCTTATCACAGAGAGGCCCATACATTGGGCCAGATGCACTAAGCTTCGAAATGTAACAAAATGTAGAGTGA
Organism: Crinia signifera; assembly: GCF_055691185.1. Lineage (NCBI taxonomy): Eukaryota > Metazoa > Chordata > Amphibia > Anura > Myobatrachidae > Crinia > Crinia signifera. The sequence goes on along the minus strand of NC_139222.1, from coordinate 128,201,314 downwards.
TCCAATAAAATGTATTTGCAAAAAAAAAAAAGTAGAGTGATAAACAAGCAACCAATCAGCTCCTGCCTGACATTTTTCAAAAACAGCCTATGACATGTCAGGTAGGAGCTGATTGGCTGGCTGTTTATCCCTCCCCATTCTATCACTTTTGAAGCTTAGTGCTTCTGGCCCATTGTCCTTTCAGTAATTAGGTATAGGCCCAATGACTGAATGATGACGGTTTCTAATTCTTTTTTTTCCTGTTGTTTTGCTTTACTCTGCAGATTCCAGCCGGTCTGGGACGCACATGATCTCTGCAGACGATGCTGAATACCCCCGAGAGTACCGTACTCTCGGTAACGGGACAAGGCGTTTTTCTAATGTGGGACTGGTGCACACTTCAGAGCGCAGACACACTGTGATTGCTGCCCAGAGCCTGGAAGCTCTGACAAATCTACAGAAGTCTGACATGGAAAGGAAGAGAGATGCTTTCATGGATCATCTTAAGAACAAATACCCTCAACATGCTTTGGCTCTCCGCGGGCAGCAGGAGAGGATCCGAGATCAGGTGAGGGCAGTGCATCTCTTATCCTGTCCTAACTGCAGTTAATATGTTTCCTATTTGTTTTAATTATACAGAACCTTGTGTCAGCCAACACATAAAAATCAGCAGTGCTATTTTGTTTTTAATTTACAAATTGTACATTTTGAAAGCTAGCTCCATCCAAGCTGGAATTTCAATCCGTTCCGTAAGTTTCACATAAGTGCAGAATATTGCTTACCTGAGGTCCGACTATCCATGGGGGCCTGAATCTGAGACAGACTGTAACTGAATGCAGTGCCAGTGCCTAGGCTAGTGCAGATGCTGATGGAATACTGATGTGAACGGGGACATTTACCAAAATGGATTCGTAGAAAAAAGGTGTATTCGTAGGGAGAAATACACCTTTTTTTTACGAATTTGTATTTTCGGGATTTACAATCCCAAAAATACAACAATTCGTAGTCCTAAAGATGGAACATTCGTATTTGTAGTTACAAATACGAATGCCCTACACCATCGATAGGATACGACAGAAATCACCATTCAAAAGAATGGTGGTTTCTGATTTACTAAGCAGCCGTACTGACAATACGGCTGCTTAGTGGTGTGAAACACCCACGCAAATACGACAGGAAAATAGAACACCATTTTCCTGTTCTATTTGCGTTTTAGCCTGCACGGATCAGTCAGATCCGTGCAGGCTACAGTGTAAAAAAATAGAAAAATAAATAAATAAAGAAAAAAAAGGCGTGGGGTCCCCCCCACAGCCATAACCAGCACCAGGCTGAAGGAGCCGGGGCCGGTAATCAGGGAGCCCGACAAATAGGGGTTCCCCGATTTTTAACAACCAGCCCCAGGCTCCAGGTCCGGGGCTGGTTCCCAAAATACGGGGGACAAAATGAGTAGGGGTCCCCCGTATTTTAAGAACCAGCCCCAGGCACAACCAGCCGGCAGGGTAATGTCACAGCCGGGGGACACTTATAATATAAGGTCCCGCGGCCAAAACATTCTCCCTACCGACCAGTCAGCCTGGCCAGGGGCCCTGGGGGAGTGGGGACCCCCCCAATGAAGGGGTCCCCCCCCTCCAGGACTTACCTGACCAGGCTGAAGCCTGGTGCTGTCCTCGATGCCCCTGGGCGGTGGGCATCGAGCTGATAAATGTTGTAAAAAAAAAGATGAACCTATTGTTTTTTACTGTGGCACTACAAGTGCCAGCAAGCCTCCCCAGCAAGCTGGGACTTGGAGAACCACAAGTCCCAGCCTGCTGGGCATTAAAGGGCCCGCTGGCACTTGTAGTTCTACAGTTAAAAAAATAGTGCACAAAACACACTGACACACTTTTAAAATAAAACTTTATTACACACAAAGCCCACACATACTAATACTTACCTATCTTCTTCCCATAGGTCGCCCTGGTCCTGTGTCGGCGTCTTCTGGTCCTGTGTCGTCTTCTTCCTCCATGTCGACCGTCGCTGTCGCCGTCCGGATCCGACGAAATCCATTTGGGAAGCTGTGGAAGGAAACCATACTCACCTGTCCCAGCGCGACGTAGTCCAGGTAAGGGTCTTTGCAAAAAAACAAAACGAACACCCGAATCCAGCCGGACAAGCAGGGAGCCGCACGGTGTTTACATCGTGCGGCTCCGCCTCCCGAATGCCGCTATTGGCCGCCTTGCGGCCTAGCGGCCAATTTAGGAGCCGCTAGGCCGCAAGGCGGCCAATAGCGGCATTCGGGAGGCGGAGCCGCACGATGTAAACACCGTGCGTCTCCGTCAGTCCGGTCTGGTTTCGGGGTGTCGGTTTGTTTTTTTGCAAAGACCCTTACCTGGACTACGTCGCGCTGGGACAGGTGAGTATGGTTTCCTTCCACAGCTTCCCAAATGGATTTCGTCGGATCCGGACGGCGACAGTGACGGTCGACATGGAGGAAGAAGACGACACAGGACCAGAAGACGCCGACACAGGACCAGGGCGACCTATGGGAAGAAGATAGGTAAGTATTAGTATGTGTGGGCTTTGTGTGTAATAAAGTTTTATTTTAAAAGTGTGTCAGTGTGTTTTGTGCACTATTTTTTTAACTGTAGAACTACAAGTGCCAGCGGGCCCTTTAATGCCCAGCAGGCTGGGACTTGTGGTTCTCCAAGTCCCAGCTTGCTGGGGAGGCTTGCTGGCACTTGTAGTGCCACAGTAAAAAACAATAGGTTCATCTTTTTTTTACAACATTTATCAGCTCGATGCCCACCGCCCAGGGGCATCGAGGACAGCACCAGGCTTCAGCCTGGTCAGGTAAGTCCTGGAGGGGGGGGACCCCTTCATTGGGGGGGTCCCCACTCCCCCAGGGCCCCTGGCCAGGCTGACTGGTCGGTAGGGAGAATGTTTTGGCCGCGGGACCTTATATTATAAGCGTCCCCCGGCTGTGACATTACCCTGCCGGCTGGTTGTGCCTGGGGCTGGTTCTTAAAATACGGGGGACCCCTACTCATTTTGTCCCCCGTATTTTGGGAACCAGCCCCGGACCTGGAGCCTGGGGCTGGTTGTTAAAAATCGGGGAACCCCTATTTGTCGGGTTCCCTGATTTTTAATTACCGGCCCCGGCTCCTTCAGCCTGGTGCTGGTTTCGGCTGTGGGGGGGACCCCACGCCGTTTTTTTTTTTAATTTATTTATTTTTTCTATTTTTTTTTACACCTTGCAGCCTGCACGGATCTGACTGATCCGTGCAGACTGCTAGAAATAATTCGTATTAGCGGCCGTATATACGGCCGCTAATACGAATCATTACACCATCGGAGGGTTACAAAGCAGTCGTATATGACTGCTTTGTAACTGATCCTCCGGAACACGACTTTGCATACGACTTAAACAGTCGTATGCAGTCGTAGGGAAACTACCAATACGAAAAACTAGGTTTTTCATATTGGTAAATTTCCCCCGGAGGGTCTAGAACCAACTGTACTAATGCATACAGGGGTGCAGAAAATGGGCATCTAAGGGCTTGCGCCGGTGTACACTAGAGCACAAGGGGAAGGCTGAAACTAACATGTATATATTATAGCACTCGCGGCTCTGGCAATTGGCTCTATTGCGGATACATCATTCTCTTAATCAGGCCCTGTGTGTATAACAGAAAATGTCAGGCCTCTGTCAGATAGGCATTGTGGGACTCTTCTCTTCCTCAGCATATCTGCAGCTGTGAGCACAGCCTCCCCTGATCTCGGCAATATAGGGGAAGGCATAGAATGTGGAATATCACCAGGCACCAGGTTGTTTAATGTTATGGAATATTCACCTTAAAATATGTTGCCGCAAAAACGATATATTTTACATTCAATAACAGTATATCAGTATAGCTACATGTGCATAAATGTATATGATTTCTATAGAGATCCCTTAGGATATTTCAGACCAGATCAAACATTGAGCTTTCAGCAACCTTTTTTTACCGTAGGTTGTCATAATGTCCTTTTTTTTTCCGTTTATGACATCAACATTCCAATTTCTATTACAATGCGGTCCCCTGGCATCCACCAGCGTCCTGATGACAATTTCAGAATATAAATTGAAACGTTGATCTCATAAACGGTCTCTGCCTGGATTTATTGTCACATAGGCTACAGGTGCAGGTGTGGAGAAAATGCTGCAAATACCTTTCCAAAATAGAAGTGTTAATAGTTTATTTTTATTTTTTTACAAGATGCACTGAAGGAACAGGGGAGAAATATTAATCAAATCAATATTTGGTGGGACCATCCCTTGCCTTCAAAACAGCATCAATTCTTCTAGGTACACTTGCACACAAAGTAGCAGTTTTTGAAGGAATGCTGCCAACCACTGCATCTATGGCACTCAATTCTGACTGTTACTTTGGGGGTTATTCTAGTTCACTCTTTCTGACAAAATCCTTCTTAGATGGACAAAACCATGTGCACTGCAGGTGGGGCAGATGTTACTTGTGCAGAGAGAGTTAGATTTGGGTAGGGGTTTTACTTCAAAGTTAGATCTATATTGCAGTGTAAAAATAATGCAGTCAGTATTTACCCTGCACAGAAACAAATAACTCACCCAAATCTAATTCTTTCTGCACAAGTTACAGCTGCCCCCCTGCAGTGCACATGGGTTTCCCAGTAGAATGATTTTGTCAGAAAGAGTGAACTAGAATGAGGCCCTTTGTTCTTCTTCAAAAGAGAATGAACAGCACATCTTTAAACGCCAGTCTGCTTTGAAATCTTTGCTGATGAAGTATAACTACCTTGTGTTGTTGCTGTGCTCAATCTTGCCATGGTCAAAGTCCTGTGACATGAGACAGCATTAACTTTGTAGCAGAGATTGACTGTTTGTCACCCAGCTGTTTCTGTTCCAGTTATACCTCTTTCACATCGCAAATGCCGGGTCGCCCCCTAGATTTGGACCCGGTTCCAGCCCGGGAGTGACCTGGCATTTGCGATAAATCATAGACTGTCAGCACCCAGCATATGCTGACATCAGATGGGGGTGGGACGGAGCAGCGGCGCATCATGCGGGGAGGAGGAAGGGGAGGTGGCAGAACTGACGCTGCTGCCTCCATAGCCGTGAACGGGACCCGGATCGCACGACCCGAGGTTGACATTCAGACTGCCAAGCAACCCACGCAGACCTAAGGCCTAAAGAGATTACTTACTTCATAATTTCTAATGATTATACTTTCATTTTAATTATAAGGCACCACAAGTGGTTCGCAACACCATACATACAGTATGGCACACATTACAACTTACAGGGTACACAGAACTAAACAATACAGTAATTAAAAACTAAAACAGGACACACGCAAATATTTCAGATTGGAAAACAGAGCAATCCCAAATAGAATGATTCCAGTTCCAGTTGACTTTTCTTTTGGAACTTCTGGAAACCATGTACTGTATGCAGATCATTCCAGCTATTGCTGGAGGAAACAGCATGTCTCCCTTTTCTGGTTATGGCTCCAATACAGATGTCTCTATGTAAGTTTGACAGTTGTTAAAGTATGTTTCTGGGAATTGTGCCAGAATTCCTGCCAAGGTCTAAAATAGTTATATAGTAGGCTCCCACAAACTTATCTAAGCATGGCATAGGATCAGTACTGCTGAATGTCTTGTTATTCAGCCATCGTAATCCACACAGTCCTCTTTCATTTTTAGGGCCCAGCATGGTATTGACACCTCTATCATCTCATCTGTTCTGAGTCCCATCAGGTGTTAAAAAGACTTTAACCCCTTCACGACATTTGACGTATATATACGTCATGGCCGGGAAGTACTTCCCGACCGTTGACGTATATATACGTCATGGCTTAAAACTGTCACTGCGTCTAGACGCAGTGACAGAGGGACGATGTCTGCTGTCCCTGACAGCAGACATGTCCGTGCATGCCCAGGGGGGGCGGCGATGCCGCCCCCCCGTCGGCGATCGCTGTGATTGGCTGTTCATTGTGAACAGCCATTCACAGCGTTTTCTGTGTCACCGGCGAATAACGTTCGCCGGTGACACGGGATCGGAGGTGATTGGTGCTGTAAAGTACAGCACCAATCACCGCGGGGTGTAAGGGTGACACTGGTGTCACCCCACCTCACCCCTCCCGCCCCCAAAGGCCGTGATTGGTTCGTCGGACCGACGGACCAATCACAGCCATGGAGGGGGGTTTAAACTAACGGTGACTGCACTGCAGACGCCATTCCGGTCTGGAATAGCGTGCAGTGCGGTCACCGTGCCCAGCTGCCGCCTATACTGACCAGAACCCATCCAAAATACTTACCTGATCATTGAGATTGCTTATGCTTGTGACATCTTGTGACATCCTGTGACATCTTGTGCTGCTGCGATTTATTAGATAGAGAGAGAGTTAGAGAGAGAGAGATAGAGAGAGATAGAGAGAGATAGAGAGGCCTAGTGCTATATTTTGTGCTGCTGCAGTGTGATAGAGCTATAGATAGAGAGATAGAGAGAGATAGAGAGAGATAGAGAGAGAGAGATAGAGAGAGAGATAGTGACAGATTGTGCTATATATTTTTTATATAACTGAAAGAGATAGAGAGAGATAGAGAGGCCTAGTGCTATATTTTGTGCTGCTGCAGTGTGATAGAGCTATAGATAGATAGAGAGAGATAGAGAGAGATAGAGAGAGAGAGATAGAGAGATAGTGACAGATTGTGCTATATATTTTTTTTATAACTGACTGCTGCCCCCCCTTTTGTGCTGATCAGTATAAATTAACTGATCAGCAACTTTTTGGGGGCGCAGGTTTTTTTTTATATATAGATATACCTGTCAGTGCTGCTGCTGCAGTGTCATAGAGTGATAGATAGTGAGAGATAGAGAGATAGAGAGAGATAGTGACAGAGAGTGATAGAGAGTGCTAAATTTTGTGTCTGCTGCCCCCGCCTTTTGTGCTGATCACTATATCTGAGGTGATCAGCAACTTTTTGGGGGTACAGAGGTTTTTTTTTTTATATATACCTGTCAGTACCACCAAAGGTTGTGCACCTGCTGCCCCTCACTGGTAATCAGTGTCGCATCACTGATCACCTTTTTTTATTTTTTGTGAGTGCTGTGGGGTCTTTTTTACATTTTTTTTTTTACACACACTGTGATTTTGTGTGTGTCCTGTGGCCACTGTGCGCTGATCAGTGACGTACATCACTGATCAGCTTTTTCGGCACAGGGTTGATCTATTTTATTTTTTTTTTAATCAAATTCCTGTTGCCTTTGAGCGCTGTTCAGTGACGGACGTTACTGACCAACATCTGTGCTCAATTTTTGGCGCAGGACCTTTTTTTTTTTTTAACCCCTTCCATTTTTTTTTTTTTTAACCCCTTCCATTTTTTTTTTTAACCCCTTCCATTTTTTTTTTTAACCCCTTCCATTTTTTTTTTTTTTGAACCCTTCAATTTTTTTATTTTTGTATTTTTTTTTTTTCTGCACTACATACATACACACTACATACCCCCCGGGTTGAAATAAAGTTTGTACCCCCCCCCTACACTATACACGTGTTGAAACATTTCACTACCAGTAACACAAAAATATAAATGGCATCCCAAATGTCATCCCAAATGTCGTCCCAGTCATCCAGGAGAATGTATTCGGTGGAGGAGGCATATGCCATGCTTGCCTCTGACTCTGACACAGCCAGTGAGGCAAGCGGGGAATTTGAAGGATTTGTCTTAAGCTCCTCTTCCTCCTCTGATGATGAGGGACCCCCTCAAAGACGCCCCCGTAGAGCAGCTGAGACCCCCCCCCCAATAATTGATCTCGTATGGACCCCACCACCAGACAATTTTGAGCCCCAGGTTCCTGAGTTTTTGGCCATCCCAGGAATCCAATTTGATTCAACAGGTCTCAGAGAAATTGACATTTTTAAATTATTTTTCTCTGATGATTTTATAAATTTAATGGTGGACCAAACTAATTTATATGCCCAGCAGTTTATTGCTCAAAACCCCACGTCATCATTTGCTAGGTGGACCCCTGTAGATGCAGTAGAGATGATGACGTTTTGGGGTCTGGTGTTACATATGGGCATAGTAAAAAAGCCACAAATTAGGCAATATTGGAGTACAGATGTTCTGTACAGCACCCCATTTCACCGTATGGCCATGCCCCGGGCTCGTTTTGAGGCAATCCATAAATTTATACATTACACCGATAATGCACAGTGCCCACCCAGAGATGATCCCACCTTTGACAGGCTATTCAAAGTCAGGCCGGTCATTGATCATTTCAGTGCCAAATTTGCAGAGCTATACATCCCTGATAAATGTATTAGTATCGACGAGTCCCTTATACATTTTAAAGGAAGGGTTAAATTCCGCCAGTACCTTCCCAGTAAGAGGGCAAGGTATGGGATAAAAATGTATAAGCTGTGTGAAAGCACCACAGGGTACACCCACAAGTTTAGGGTATATGAAGGGAAGGATTCAAGAATTGAACCACCAGAATGCCCCCCCTCCCTCGTAGGTGTTAGTGGAAAAATTGTCTGGGATTTAATGCACCCCTTCCTGGATAAGGGTTATCACCTCTATGTGGATAACTTTTACACCAGCATCCCCCTGTTTAAGGCCCTTGGTTCAAGAGGTACAGCAGCTTGCGGTACTGTGCGCAAGAACCAAAGAGGCCTCCCCAAAACGCACATTGCCCAAGTATTGAGAAGGGGTGAAAGCAGGGGAATATGCACCGAAAATATGTTGTTGGTCAAATATAAGGACAAGAGGGATGTCCTTATACTGACAACAATTCATGGAGACAGTACCACCTCTATCCCTGTACGAGGTACCAGTACCCACACCTCAAAACCAAATTGTATCCTAGATTACAATAAGTACATGGGTGGAGTGGATCTTTCAGATCAGGTACTGAAGCCGTACAGTGCCCTGCGGAAAACAAATATCTGGTACAAGAAGCTGGCCGTGTATATCATCCAGATGGCACTGTATAACGCTTACGTGCTATTCCGTTCTACCGGCCAGAGGGGGACATTTATGCACTTTCAAGAGGAAGTCATAAAGAGCCTAACATTTGGGAATCAGCAGGCAGAGGGCCCCAGTACTTCTAGTACTGGCCCCCGTATTGTACCAGGGCAGCATTTTCCCAACGAAATCCCCTCCACTGCAAGAAAGGGCAGGACACAAAAAAGGTGCAAAGTTTGCTATAAAAAGGGAATAAGAAAGGAAACTATTTTCCACTGTGAAACTTGCCCCGACAAACCCGGCCTATGTATAAAGGAGTGTTTCAAAATATACCACACATCTATGGATTATTAGGTTCATCATTTCACCGTGCTTCGGGGGTCTTGCTAATGCCACATAGCACCCACCATTCATTCCACCAGAATCTGAGCTGCAAAAACCAAAAATCACTCCTTCCCTTCTGAGTCCTGCCATGCACCCAACTGGTATTTTTTGGTCACATGTGAGGCATTGCCGTACTCTGGAGAAATGGGGGCACAGATTTTGGGGTGCTTTGTCTCCTTCATTCCTTGTGAAAATGAAAAATTTTGAGCCAGAAGTACATTTTTGTGTAAAAAAATGTATTTTTTTCATTTTCACTGCCCAGTTGTACCAAAATTGATGAAACCCCTGGGGGTTTGAAATGTACACTATACCCCTAGATGAATTCCCTGAGGGGTGTAGTTTGCAAAATGGGGTCACTTGTGGGGGGGTTCCACTGTATTGGTAATGCAACATAGCACCCACCATTCATTCCACCAAAATCTGTGCTGCAAAATCCAAAAATCACTCCTTCCCTTCTGAGTCCTGCCATGCACCCAACTGGTATTTTTTGGTCACATGTGAGGCATTGCCGTACTCTGGAGAAATGGGGGCACAGATTTTGGGGTGCTTTGTCTCCTTCATTCCTTGTGAAAATGAAAAATTTTGAGCCAGAAGTACATTTTTGTGTAAAAAAATGTATTTTTTTCATTTTCACTGCCCAGTTGTACCAAAATTGATGAAACCCCTGGGGGTTTGAAATGTACACTATACCCCTAGATGAATTCCCTGAGGGGTGTAGTTTGCAAAATGGGGTCACTTGTGGGGGGGTTCCACTGTATTGGTGCTTTGGGAGTCTTGCTAATGCAACATAGCACCCACCATTCATTCCACCAAAATCTTTGCTGCAAAATCCAAAAATCACTCCTTCCCTTCTAAGTCCTGCCATGCACCCAACTGGTATTTTTTGGTCACATGTGAGGCATTGCCGTACTCGGGAGAAATTGGGGCACAGATTTTGGGGTGCTTTGTCTCCTTCATTCCTTGTGAAAATGAAAAATTTTGAGCCAGAACTGCATGTTTGTGTAAAAAAATGTAATTTTCCATTTTCACATCCCAGTTGTACCAAAATTGGTGAAACCCCTGGGGGTTTGAAATGTACACTATACCCCTAGATGAATTCCCTGAGGGGTGTACTTTGCAAAATGGGGTGACTTGTGGGGGGGTTCCACTGTATTGGTGCTTTGGGAGTCTTGCTAATGCAACATAGCACCCACCATTCATTCCACCAAAATCTTTGCTGCAAAATCCAAAAATCACTCCTTCCCTTCTAAGTCCTGCCATGCACCCAACTGGTATTTTTTGGTCACATGTGAGGCATTGCCGTACTCGGGAGAAATTGGGGCACAGATTTTGGGGTGCTTTGTCTCCTTCATTCCTTGTGAAAATGAAAAATTTTGAGCCAGAACTGCATGTTTGTGTAAAAAAAATGTAATTTTCCATTTTCACATCCCAGTTGTACCAAAATTGGTGAAACCCCTGGGGGTTTGAAATGTACACTATACCCCTAGATGAATTCCCTGAGGGGTGTACTTTGCAAAATGGGGTGACTTGTGGGGGGGTTCCACTGTATTGGTGCTTTGGGAGTCTTGCTAATGCAACATAGCACCCACCATTCATTCCACCAAAATCTTTGCTGCAAAATCCAAAAATCACTCCTTCCCTTCTGAGTCCTGCCATGCACCCAACTGGTATTTTTTGGTCACATGTGAGGCATTGCCGTACTCGGGAGAAATTGGGGCACAGATTTTGGGGTGCTTTGTCTCCTTCATTCCTTGTGAAAATGAAAAATTTTGAGCCAGAACTGCATGTTTGTGTAAAAAAATGTTATTTTCCATTTTCACATCCCAGTTGTACCAAAATTGGTGAAACCCCTGGGGGTTTGAAATGTACACTATACCCCTAGATGAATTCCCTGAGGGGTGTACTTTGCAAAATGGGGTGACTTGTGGGGGGGTTCCACTGTATTGGTGCTTTGGGAGTCTTGCTAATGCAACATAGCACCCACCATTCATTCCACCAAAATCTTTGCTGCAAAATCCAAAAATCACTCCTTCCCTTCTAAGTCCTGCCATGCACCCAACTGGTATTTTTTGGTCACATGTGAGGCATTGCCGTACTCGGGAGAAATTGGGGCACAGATTTTGGGGTGCTTTGTCTCCTTCATTCCTTGTGAAAATGAAAAATTTTGAGCCAGAACTGCATGTTTGTGTAAAAAAATGTAATTTTCCATTTTCACATCCCAGTTGTACCAAAATTGGTGAAACCCCTGGGGGTTTGAAATGTACACTATACCCCTAGATGAATTCCCTGAGGGGTGTACTTTGCAAAATGGGGTGACTTGTGGGGGGGTTCCACTGTATTGGTGCTTTGGGAGTCTTGCTAATGCAACATAGCACCCACCATTCATTCCACCAAAATCTTTGCTGCAAAATCCAAAAATCACTCCTTCCCTTCTAAGTCCTGCCATGCACCCAACTGGTATTTTTTGGTCACATGTGAGGCATTGCCGTACTCGGGAGAAATTGGGGCACAGATTTTGGGGTGCTTTGTCTCCTTCATTCCTTGTGAAAATGAAAACTTTTGAGCCAGAACTGCATGTTTGTGTAAAAAAATGTAATTTTCCATTTTCACATCCCAGTTGTACCAAAATTGGTGAAACCCCTGGGGGTTTGAAATGTACACTATACCCCTAGATGAATTCCCTGAGGGGAGTACTTTGCAAAATGGGGTGACTTGTGGGGGAGGTTCCTAACTTTTAGCACTTATGGTGCCTAGAAACCTACATGGTGCCTAAAAAAAAATCTCATAAAAAGGAGGCTCCAAAATCAAGTAGGTGCTCCTTCTATTATGAAGCCTGTGGTTTGGTCAACGTGCACACTAGGGCCACATATAGGATATTTTTGAAAACAAAAGAATTGGGGGAATCAATTTTTAGTCACATTTCTCTAGTAAAATCTACTGTATTCGTTAGAAAAATGTATTAAAATTGAAACTCTGCAAAAAAAAAGAAATTTTGAAATTTCACCTACACTTTGTTTTAATTCCTGTGAAACACCTAAAGGGTTAACAAACTTCCAAAATGCTGTTTTGAATACTGTGAGGGGTGCAGTTTTTGAAATGGCATCATTTATGGGGGTGTCTCACATACAAGTCCCTCAAAGTCACATCAGAACTGAACTGGTCCCTAAAAAAATCAGTGTTTGAAATTTTCATGAAAATTTGAGAATTTGCTATTCATATTGTAAGCCTCCTAGTGTCCAAAAAAATTAAAAGGAAGTTGAAATAATGATGGAAACATAAAGTAGACATATGGTCTATGTTAGTTATTAACTATTTTGAGTGGTATGATTATTTGTCTCACAAGCAGAAAATTTCACATTTTGCAAATTGCTAAATTTTCCATTTTTTCACGATATTTTAAAATTTTTCACAAAAAAACACAGACTGTATCGACGAAAATTTACCACTAACTTGAAGTACAATGTGTCACGAGAAAACAATCTCAAAATCACTGGGATAAGTAAAAGCAAAAAAAAGTTATCCCCACTTAAGTGAGACATGTCAGATTTGAAAAAAAGGGCTCTGTCATGAAGGCACAAACTGGCTCTGTCATGAAGGGGTTAAAACATTTTGTAATGTTTGCTAAATAGAGCATTGTCTGCGTGTTCGCATCCAAGTCAGGAGCACCTGAAGGTCTTATTTCCAGTTCCAAATCTCTTTCTCCTGGGCAAATGTGTAGGTGTTCTCCTTACTTTGCAACACGCTAGGTGGTTTTAGCACAGCCATTTCCCTATTTAGTAATTAGTATTTTGGTGTGTTTGATGTAGTTTCAGTTTCTGTTCATCTGTTTAATTGCCCCCAAAGCAAGTCTGTTTTCCCATGTACTACGCGGGCAGGAAGCATTTCATACAATCTGGTTTTGTGCTTTCTTCTGCTTGTTGATTTTGTCTTGTCCAATGGAGCCACTAGGTCCTTACATTACATCCCTTTATGAACAAGTATAATTACTGTACTGTATCTTAACTGGCTGTTGGAATTCACATCATCCGTGTTTGTGCACACCTTTATTCCTGTGAAAATGTAGCTTTAAGGTAAGCCTCAGTGCATAACTATTTGGTAAAAGAAGATTTGTTATAAAGCATACCTCCCAACTTTGTAGCTCGCGCGAGCGCCCAAAAAGGGGGCGCGGCTTAGGTAAATGAGGGGCGCTGCTTATGCAAATGAGCCGCGTCCCCGTTTTCGGCCGGGAATAGACGCTGTGCACATGCGCACAGCGTCTATTCTGTCAAATTGGGGGGGGCTCCCAACTGCCCCCCCCCCCGCAGCGAGACACCTCCGGCCGCAGGTGGGACAGCGGGACAGGACCCGGTAATCGGGACTGTCCCGCTGAAATCGTGAGTGTTGGGAGGTATGATAAAGCCATTGAGGGGGCGTGTCATGCTCCACCCAAAGGGAGTGTCTAATTCCATATATGGAGAGATTGTGAAAAGAGATTGTGAACGTGGCACCTAGAAGCGTGGGTGTGCACTGCTACATCTGAGATGAATCTTTTAAAGTGACTTATATGTAAATGTAGATGAGCCCCAAAGCAGTTAGTAAGTTCTACTATACTTCGTAAAGTGCTGGGAAATGGTGCTGATGATTCAATGTAAATGTATCTATCTCTCATTCCTTTTTTCCCAAAAAATTTAACAGTGTAATGTGGGTTAGGTGAAATGAGGGAGATTGCTAGACTAATGAGGGAGTGAGGGAGATTGCTGTTATTTCAGGGAGTCCCCTGCAGAATGCAGGAGTGTAGGCAGCTATGAACCAGCACCAACCAGAACCATTACACCACCAAACATTCTTACTTTGTAGCATCACACCAAGGCTGAGATATGAAAAAATAACAGTTGATGCTCATGCAGGAAAAGGTTGGATAAAATGGGACATTTCTCACTCTACCCCACACGCCATCATGTTCACCATTATACTAAAATAGTGGCAGAGTGTTTTAGCAGTTATCTCAGCCTGGAGACAATGCGTGATCTTTCATTCTATTTATGTAAAGTGTATTACCAACAATCAAACTCTAAACTGACAAATGACATGTGGTACAGGTAGTGATTGTGACTCCCTGATATATTTTTTTACCCCGTGCAAAACTACATCTACCCATTTTGAAACTAGTGACATATTAAATTGTAAAACATGGAGCTAGTCCATTTCAAAGCTGAAGCATATTTCCATGAAATATATTTGGTCCCATTACCTAACATAATTGTTTAATGAAAAATATCCATGTAAATCTATTCAGTGTGTGAGATTTAAATAACTTTGTAATCAAAAATAATTGGTTTAGCTGACAGGAAACAATTAGTGTCCCCTGTTGCAGTGAGAAAAAAATACGGTAATAGAATTTTAATTTTGTTTCCTTGCAGGAAAGTAGCCCAGATAGTATGTGTTATTTGTGGTAACAGTCAATTAATACCTATGTGTACAGCAGCAAGATGTATATTAAAATAGATTGTCCAATTCACTCTCACAGCTGTGACAGGAGTGGCTGATCCACTTTTCAAAGAGACATACATGTTATGGTTCTGTGACTGAGAAATAGGCTAATGTCCAGTAATCACAGAGATGTAAGTTCATCCCAATTGCCTAGAGGCAAGTCTGGTGCACCCCTCCTCTTACTAAAAAAAGAAAAAATATTGTGTGTGTTTACCGGAGTCCACGGTGGATTGGCGGGCTCCAGCTATGTTGTGTGAAAATGGCTGGTTGATCAGGGTTAGGCTTACAAACATTCAAAATCAGCACTCACCGGTGCGTCACATCTCACAGTCCAGCAGCAGCAGGTGCACCGTCAGTTGCTGCAGCACAAGTCGAGTGGTACCAGGCGAGAGTCGTCCCTATTTTCAAAAGACTGGCTGGCCGCTGATTGGCTGAGAGCTCTCCTCTGGCACACACCTACGGATTAGACCTAACACATCGTGGGTGCTATAAAGCACCAGCGATGTGCCACATATTTTATGTTTGCCAGGCACCAGTTCTCATTTTATCTGCAACATTGCTCTTGGAACACTTGGAACACCAACCCGATACACCCCTGCAAGTGTCTCGAGGCACCCCAGGATTCCACGACACACAGTTTTGGGAACAACTGACATAGATAATTGTCATGAATGATGATAATTTAATATACTGTATAATTTATTGAAAAATATTGATTATTAAATATAGTGATCCTACAAAACAGCATAACTATATAAATAGTAGAATTGTATCATGCTAGCAACACTTTATATTTTGACTCCTATGGTGGTAGCCAGGAAACAAGAACAATGTGGCTGGAAGCCCAAGACTGGGTGTTTGGCATCTTAATGGCTGCCATAATAGTTGGGTAAAGGCACTTCAAGACCAGTCACATTAACCTTGCTAGTTTCTTCTCTGTGATACTGTATAAGCACACACATCTGGCACACAACAGTACAGATCACAGCGGAATTCAGCAAAATCCATCACCCCATAGCAATCCTCATTTTGGTGCCCTTGCCAGTAAGAGCATTGGCAAACTCCCCCCCATATTTTAGATAAGTACAGTCAGTGCTGAAGGTGTGCAGGCCAAATAGGGGTGTATTCTTGCTGGGAGTGGGTGTTATCACACATTCATTATTATGACATAGGCTTAGGATGCCCCTAGGTATTTTAAATGCCCTAGACCAGGCATGTCCTAACGATGGCCCTCCAGCTGTTGTGAAACTACAAGTCCCATCATGCCATGCTACAGTTTTGCTATTATGGAATGCAAAAAAAAATGGCAAGGCGTGTTGGGATGTGTAGTTTCACAACAGCTGGAGGGCCACAATTTGGACATGCCTGCCGTAGACATTTGCCTAATTTGCCTATTCCGAGGGCCAGCTCTGTGTCTATGCATTTTATTTTGTATATGTACCAGACCCTGCATTATATATTTGGTGGCTCATGGGTATTATAGGATGCAGTAAGTTGGCAGTTTTGTGTGTTTGGGCAGGGCCGCCGACAGGGGGGGTGCTGTCCCAGGCCCCAGCCTCTGGAAGGGCCCAGGCAGCTCATTTTGCCCTCTGCAACCCCTCTCTTCTGCCTCCGCTGTGCTGCCTGCCTTCAATGCAGGACTCTTACGGCCAATTAAAATGTTGCACCAGCTTTTGAGCCAATCAGAGCTTGTGTACCATTAGCCAATCAGAGCGGCTGCCGGTACACGAGCTCTGATTGGCTCACCAGCCAATGCTGCATTTTAAATATCTGTTGGCATCCTGCATTGAAGATACCTTTGCTTCGGGACCTGCAGCAGGAGTCGGGTGGTAAGTGAAGGGAGGGGGGCCCGAACTGGAAATCAGTCCCAGACCCCAAAATTCATAGTGGCAGATCTGTGTTTGGGATATGTTCTACTAGTTTAGTGTTCTTCTGATTGCCATATAGTGTTGTGGGAAGAAGCAATAAATACTTTGTTTGATCCTCCTCATCTATGTTACCTCTTTGAGTGAACATATGCTTTTTCAGTACCTAGAAATCCTCATCCTCACTGCCTAGGTGTTTTCGTGGAATTTGAACTGCTCCCTGCATTCAATCTATAGTGTTTCCAAATCCTGTGACGTACATGTATTGATGTGTATACACTATACAATTATTTGACTATTCCACCTATATCAGTGGATCACCCACATAAGTGTAGTGTATACACTCGCCCAATCTGAAAGTATTGATCAGTCAATACAATTGGCAGCTTAACAGAACACAGGGACCATGTGCTGAACCCATGCAGGCCCTCTTATAGTCTATATTTACTAGTCTAACTTATCAGTGTATCCTTTTGAGTTTGTTATCATTCGCGGTCTATTAAAGTGTTGCATATTAGTTTACGAAATGTTCATAGTTTTATTCCTCCTAACTTTGATGATGTAAAAAGTGAGATCCTAGCAGGGGGTGGTAGGGTGGCCACATGCCATGTCCCCCTTTGCTGATAATGCTGGAGACAGCCCAGCGCCCCAGCAGTGTACTGCAGGCATTAAATGTCCATTCACCACTGCTCTGCCATGCGGCCCATGGATGGGACAGCAAGACAGTGCCTGGAAAACAGGACTGTACCATTGACATTGGAATATTGGAAGGCATACAGTAGTTGGCCTCTGCATTTAATAGCTCCTTCTAAGCACTAGTAATGTAAATCTGAGTATATGACAATGTTTCTTTATCAGGACATTTAGGCTGCTTTCCCACTGCTGAAACGAGTCAGTAGCGCATGCAGGGGGGGTTTCTGAGTACCCAGAAACCCCCCCAGGAGTCTAAGGGCCCTAGGCTGAAAGCTGAGGGTCCCCTCTTTCCATTGGTACAAGAATTTTAAAAATCGGCCCTTGGGAACCAGAGATATCTGACTTCAAAGCAGTGGTCCCCATCTGTTAATTGCTTTTCCCAGTCAGATATTTCAGGTTCTGTCTGATGTAGAGTTTTTCTGAGGGTATATTCCAAAAGCTGGGACTCTCCCCCTTTGATGGACACTAGTAGCTTGTCTCTAATGTTCCCAAAACCAGAGATATCAGCCTTCCAGCAGCAGGTTACTGCTCCACACACCTGGTATGTAGTTTTATATGCTCTTTGGCAGATTTCTCTGCCTCCTGAACTCTGATCCCCTAGTCCCCAATACCATTTGGTAGGAGGGATTCTCTCGTTTTTAATTCCATTAAAATCTAAGAAATCTATTTTCGGAAACTGGAGATATCTGCAGTCAAGCAAGCTGTCCTCCCACCAGAAAATTATGAATAATAAGCCCACTCCACTATATATATTTATTATTATTTATAAACATTTGGTCGATCTATAATACTTTAACTGACCCGGCTTTGCTCCGCCCCTCTGGAAACCCCCTTCTGAAAATCCTGCGTTTGCCCCTGCGAGTCATTACCCGTTTTTTTTTAAACAGGTTTTTAAACGGCAAGAGCCATAAAGACCCTTTCCCACTGCAGCTTTTAAACGGTAAATTGCTGTTTAAAAGCCATTTTTGGCACATTCCCACTGCCGTTTAAAAACCTGTTTAACCCATAAAAAATATGAGGGGGGGGGGGGTTAAAAAAAAAACAGCGTGGGGTCCCCCCCACGGCCGTAACCAGCACCAGGCTGAAGAGCCGGGGATGGTATTAAAAAATCAGGAAACCCGACAAATAGGGCTTCGCTGTTTTTTTAAAACCAGCCCCAGGCTCAAGGGCCGGGCTGGTTCCCAAAATACGGGGGACAAAATGAGTAGGGGTCCCCCGTATTTTAAGAACCAGCCCCAGGCACAACCAGCCAGCAGGGTAATGCCACAGCCGGGGGACACTTATTATATAAGGTCCCGCGGCCAAAGCATTAACCCTACCGACCAGTCAGCCTGGCCAGGGGTCCTGGGGGAGTGGGGACCCCCCCAATAAAGGGGTCCCCCCCCTCCAGAACTTACCTGACCAGGCTGAAGCCTGGTGCTGTCCTCGATGCCCCTGGGCTGTGGGCATCGAGCTGATCTTTGTGTAAAAAAATAGATTAAAAACTATTGTCTTATACCGTGGAACTATGAGTCCCAGCAAGCCTCCCCCGCATGCTGGGACTTGGAGAACCACAAGTCCCAGCATGCGGGGCATTAAAGGGCCCGCTGGCACTTGTAGTTCCACAGTACAAGAAATAGTTAAATAAACACACTGACACCCAGTAAAATAAAAGTTTAATACATACATTACACAAACACACTGATACTTACCTATCTTGAGCCCGTCGGTAGGTCCCTGGGTCCAGTCCGGTGGCTTGGTCCGGGGCTCCAGGGCAGAAGAGTCCGGGGTCCAGGATCCGTAGTAATCCAAAGGGGTACCTGGGGAAGGAAATCCTACTCACCTGGTCCTCTGGCGACCACCCCAGCATCTTCTGTTCAAGTCGCGCTTCTCCCGGCTGCTGGTACCCGCTCCGCTGGACACTAGAGACGCAGAGATCCTTCATCCTCTGCGTCTCTACTCAGAATGATTTCTGGCCAATCAGGAGCCGCCTAGTGGCCAATCAGGAGCCGAGGAAGTATTTAAACGTGTAGGACTCTGCTTTTTAAACGTGTTGAAATACCGGTTAACTTTAACAGGTAAATCAACTCTGGTGCTTTCCCACTGCAGCCTTAAACGTTTAGAAAGGGGGAAAAAACGGCAATATACCGTTTAAGACCTGCAGTAGGAAAGGGGTATTACTATTACCCATAGTTGCATTCTGCAGGAGCCTCCCTGAAATAGGAGCAATCTCCCTCTCTCCCTCATTAGTCTAGCAATCTATTTGATTTCTCACCTTATGCAGCTGGGGAAAAAAAGAAATCAGAGCAATATACAATCAGATGGGATTTGCACTTGGAATGTATTACATAGGCTTCACATTTATTATCACATATGTCGTGCTGAGAGAGAAGAAATTAAATATCACAGCAAATAACTGCAAACAAATAATCCAATATAACAGGCAGCAATGTTATTATCATTACTTGTGGTACTTATGTAATATCTGGGCTCCCGTTTTTCTTATGAGACTACGTCCGCTCGCCACGCTTCGGGCACGGTGGCTCGCTACGCTCGCCACACTAAATAAAATCAACTCCGTGCATAGTTGGATAGTAGGGGTATGAAAAAATGGGGTGCATTTAACATGGGAGCCCAGATAATACATAAGTACCTTACTTGTTACATCTCCCCAAGTATATAGTTACTATTGTTATCTAGAAATAAGCAACAAGCATTTAAGCATATACACGCCCATATATGGAACTAGCCACGCCCTTCGGGTGGAGCACGACAGACCCCCTTAATGGGGCGCTGTGCAAAATTGTACTGCCAACTATAATCTCCCTGAAACTAATTTTCAAAAGTAGGCAAGTATGCTATTACCTGATATCTGGTTAATGGTTATGTATGCCATATGGCAGGGGTATTCAACATGTAAACCTCCATCTGCTATGGAAGTATGCATCCCAGCATACCCTGCCACAGTTAAAGCATACTCCGGCTGGGAATCTGTGGCAGGGCATGCAGAGATGTGTAATTCCACAGCAGCTGGAGAGTTTCATGCTGAACACCCCTGTCATATGGAAAGACTTATGGTATTTTTTTAATAGTTACTAGTTTTAATAGTTTTTTCATTATTTTAACACATATGTTTTATTGAAGTATTTTATTTTGCATAATTAATATATTTGTAACAGCATGATATACATTTCTTTCCAGAATTCTGGCTGACCACATGCTCCCTGGCATCTGGATGCCCAGCTAGGGACATGCTATTACCATGGCAGCTATCTGGCAGGCCATTCATGTCCAGTGCAACGCTCATGCCAGCTATACAGAAACAAATACGTAATGTTAGCCACTCCATAATTGAATTGGCCCTCTGTTTGTTTAGAGTGTAAAATTTTATGTCCTTTTTATCCCCGACATCTAAAAATAATCCTTTGGGATCAGTCCAATTATGTGTGAGTTGGATCCTGCGAGCCTGTTCTAACTGATAATTACATTTGCAATCCAATTGCATTGCTTTTCTACATGAAATCCACAGCATTGTTTTGTGCGCACAGCATGTGCAGGTGAAAAGGTAAAAACAATATTTCAGGTAAAACTGTTGGTATACAGGCCCTGATTCTGTTCTGTCCCCCGCATGTTCGCACGGGGGACCGATGTTGAAGCTCTGCGCATGTGCATATTCGCTTGTGCAGGGCTTCTTTGCAGATGCCTTCAGAGACTTGCATAGTGGAGGAGGTGGGCAGGGGGTGTTCGCATGCCCTGCGTTTCCTGGCATACCCACCAGAATGCTGGGTGCGCCCAGGAAAGCCCTGGGTGTACCCATGCAAACGCATCCGACAACCTGCCTGCTAGGGGTGGGCGGCTGACTTCACAGGACGTCAGCGGTCCACCCAGTCCTCGGAGCAGGATGCCGCAAATCTAAGTCAGCAGAGACTGACATAGATTTGTTAGCACTAGAGAAATCATTCGCTGGTCAGCATTTGGTTAACCTGCAAATGGATGTTTATACAAAACATCCATTCACAGTGCGGCGGGTATGTTCGCTAGGAGGCAGGGGGTGGGCATTCGCACGGCCGGCGGGCGACGTTTAAAGGCTCGCTAAGCAGCAAACAACAGCTGCTTAGCGAGCCAACCAGAATGACCCCCACCCCCTCTGGTGCACCCAAAATAATGAGGTGTAAATAGCATCATTTATTAAAACAGCCATATTAGTCTATAGATGAAAAACTCAATGATAGGTTAAATGATATGGGACAGGTATGTGAAGGTGTTGTATTGATGGTGGAGGGGATTTTGAACTTGCAGATGAGAGATAAAAGTGTTTATTCCAACTTTTGACAAAACTGAAAAATACAGTAAAGAAAAATACAGACATTTTTCTTTACCCCAAAATGCTGGAAAGCATTTCATTTTTTGATTATTTATCTACTTTACTCCTCTTCAAAATATGCAAATTTCCTTCATTTAGCCCCACTCACTCCACTCGTAGCTACAACTCGTCTTTCTATTATGCCAGCATCACTGGGAAGTGGGTGGGTTGCTGGAGAAGTCCACACTTCCTGAATGAGCAGGACTACCGGAAAAAAAATGTGAGTTTCTGGCAACTTCCGGGAGGGTATGATATGCTGGCTATAATTTTTTTAACCATTATAAAAATTGCAAAAATCATCCATTTTTATATATTTTTTTAAGTACTTTACTTATGGACACTATATGGTTCTGTTATCTCAGTTATCACTTTGTAGGATCCATGATGGTTTCCCCACTTTTTCATGCATTTCTCCCAGGCCACTTTTTGTACAAAAGTCAAACAACCTCACAACACCTACTAAGATTGCAATTTGGGGTACTTGTTTCCTAGCACGGCACCCACGATATTCAGTCGTATGGCATTATATTCAATTTAAAATTGTATACCATTGTATATGGCATACAATGCAATGCGATGCGATTTTAAATTGTATAAGCACCCTAATGGGTTTTTTAAATGTTAAATGGTCCCCTTATGCGATTTATAATCAATAGGTGCTTACAATGCCAAATGCACCCTCACTCCACCGCCACTATCAACGCCAACCCGAAGCGTAGCAAGTGCAGCGAGCCCGCGAGGGGTGGCGGTACGCGTCCTCCGACCTTTTCATACCCCCACTATCCACGTCGGCGTGGAGTTGATTTTATATAGTGTGGCGAGCGCAGCGACCCAGCGAGCCCGAAGCGTGGCGAGCCCCGCGAGGGGACGCGCATTACTTCACATGTATTACTTCACATGTACCTCGCGGGGCTCGCTGCGCTCGCTCGCGCTCGCTGCGGATGCGTACCGCCGCCCCTTGCGGGCTCGCTGCGCTCGCCACGCTTTGGGTTGGCGTTAATAGTACGGGTGACGTGGGGGTGCTTTTAACATTGTAAGCACCTATTACGGTGCGTATACAATTATTTATCTTATAGGGGGCACATTTAACATCGAAAACACCCATTAGGGTGCTTATACAATTTAAAATCGTATACCATTGTATATGCCATACAATGGCATACAATTCGATGGTATACAATTTAAAATTGTATAACATCGGCTAACATTGCATCGCATCGCATATCATCGTTGCCTTAAGGTATGCGATGCAATGGGAGCCGTGCTAGGAAACAAGTACCCAATTTGGAATTGGATGTTGTATTTCTTGGTTTCATAAAAAAAAAAATCAGTGGCGGATTCCCCGAGGCCCCAACACATCAGTGGCCCCCACACTCCAGTCTGCGGTGGGTGGCGGGCACCATGGGCGAGCAGGGGGTCCCTTCGGTGGCTGGACAGTCTGCGGTGGGGTCCCTGCGGCAGATGGGAACTAGTAGTTCCCCTCCGCCGCAGGACCCCGCCGCAGGGACCCCCTTACCTGCCCGCCCACACTGTCCCTATCATCCCATGGTGGATCCAACACTGGCAGTGTGGGAAGCACGCTGTCCTCTGGTAGCGGTAAACTCGCCGCCATCGCAGGGGACCAAGCTCCGGCAATGATAATAGCCACTGGCCCGACAAAGACAGAGCAGGTCTGTGGCTAATTTAAATCTCGCACCAGATCACACGTCCAGTCGGGAGCAGCGTCTCCTGATTGACTGCCAGACCGTGTGAGCTGGCGCGAGATTCAAATAGCGCAGACCTGCTCTGACAACGATACAGCCGCAGGGACGGGCTGCGCTTCTAATTTCCTTTAGTACAATTCTCTGCCTGGCTGCCTGCCTTACCGCTCCCCCTGCCTGGCCTTACCGCTCCCCCTGTCTGGCCTCACCTCTCACCCTGTCAGTGCCTGGCCTCACCTCTTACTCCTCCCTTGGCAATGACCATGTAACCCCTTGCAGAGCATATAACGTCGGGCATAGTGTATGTACTCCCCTGGCATAGAGCATGCAATGCCTGACATTGAGCATGAAACATTAAACTGTTGGCATGAAGAATGAAACCCGTAGCAACGAGCATGTAGGTAAGCAGCACTTATATTTAATAGGCTTTACAGCATGTGGTATTATATTTAATGGCATTACAGTGTGTGGTATAATGTGTAATGGGCATTATGGTGTTTGGTATAACGTGTAATGGGCATTATGGTGTTTGGTATAACGTGTAATGGGCATCACGGTGTGTGGCATAACATGTAATGGGCATACTGTGACATTTTTTTGCGCATTGTCCATGTTATCCCTTCTTTACAAAAAATGGCCTGGCATAAAGAGTAATGGGCATAATGTGTAATGAGCATCACGGTGTGTGACATAACATGTGATGGACGTGTAATCGGCATTATGTTGAAAATTGTCCATATTGTCCCTCCTTTAGAAAAAATTTGTTGAGTTTTGGCTTAACGTGTAATGGGCATTGTGGTGTATGGCATAACATGTAATGGGCATCACAGTGTGTGGCATAACCTGTAATGGGCATTACTGTGTGTGATGTAACATGAAACTGGCATTATGGTGTGCAAAATTTAGAATGAAATTGAAGCAAAGCTTAAAAAGAGCATATGGCGGGGCTGGGGGCGCGTCAGTGGGTGGGCTGTGGGTTTGTCAAGGGGTGGACCACTGTCCCGGAATCTCTCAACATAAAGGTGGTAATCCTAGACTCAGGGGGACCTTCCCCGCCTGATCACCCCATGTCCCAGGCGCTAGCTGACCATGAAGAGGCCGTGCCCGGACAGCAGCTCTGACTCCGACCTGGATGAGACCATCGATGTGGGAAGCGAGAATAACTACTCCGGGTGAGTGCTGCGGGGGAGGGATACCGGGGCACACCACATACTCACAAGCACAGTGACACAGGTGTGTGCGGGATACATCTTACCCCATTCACTCACACTGTGTGAGAGGAGGAGATCCCCACAATTTTTGTTGACCAGGGCCCCCACAGACCTTAATCCGGCCCTGTAACAAACTCACTATGTTTTTACTTAGTTGGAATTTGTGGTTGTGTTTTTATAACTAGTTTTTTTTTTTTTTTTTCAGATTAACCTGTATAAGTCTTCTATGTCATACATACCTTATAGGCTGTAAATTTAGCTCTTCACTCTAGCTCTGAGGGTAAATGTATGAAGCTTGTATCTGTCCCCATAAACAATATTTGGGCAGATGTATTAAGCCTGGTGAAGAAATAAATTGGAGATAAAGTGGAAGGTAAGAACGCACCAGCCAATCAACTCCTAACTGACGTTTTACAAACATAGCTGATTGGCTGGTGCATTATCGCCTTCTACCAATCGTCCACAGTGTTGGATTGTAGGGGTAAATGTATGACTGCATTAAAATTTAATAGAGAAGGGTTGTTCAGACCAGAAGATATATTGCTGATATATTTAGGAACTTAAGCCAGGAGGTAACCCAAGCAGAGTAGGAAATAAATGAATAGCAGCATTTGGGAGTATGTTTTTCAAAGCACTGAGGGATATCAGAGCACTTATGTTTCTTGTCCAAAAAGCACCCTGATAAAACTGATGAATGTGACCTCTTTCTTTTAATCTCTCAACTTACATAAGAGGTCTGGTGATGAATGAACTAGAAAACTAAAAAAGCAATCATTAATGTTTTCCGCTCCACCCTAAATATTTAGATATGATCAAGTAATCCAATCTCAAGGAGGCACTCGGCCAAGACACCATAAAAGAGAACTTCTGTGATATTGAGTTTGAAGTAATGGAGGAGATCATGTAGGTGATAAGGTTGTGATCTGAAAGAGGAAAAGGAGTGATAGTGAAAAAAAAAAAAACTGAGCACAGTCTGGGGAATACAAGATCAAGGCAGTGGCCCTCCTGATGAGTAGAGGAGTCAGTCTATAGGGAAATGCTTAGAGAGGAGGTTAGCGTAGTTCGGAGACGTGAGCAGCAGGCTACACATATCATTAGCAATGTTAAAATCACCCATGATGATGGTGGAGATGTCAGAGGAGATGTTGCCTAGCTGGGCAACAGCTGAAATATGCAGCAATAAAGTAGTGTATGGAAGAGGAAGAGGGGGCTTCCTGAGATACCAGGACTACCAGGACTACCTGTTAGAGAACCTCTTGTGCCTTTGCATATTCTAGCTTTGCTGGCATTGGACTTTTAAGCAGTGTGTGGCTACAATAACCTTCTCTTGTGTCCCTCTGTTAGTACCGAGGAGTACCCCATGTACTCCCCTGATTTTAAATTCATTTTAGGTTCCTTTATGGTAATACCCATTCCCAATAATTGTGATTTATTAATACGGTAGTTAGGACTCACTTGAGGCCTCTTGTCTTGTTGCTTACCGATTAGAGACATGTACTTGAATTATTTTGTAATAAATCATAATGATGTAAGAGAAGGTATGACCAGTGGCGTAACTACGACTTTTGCTCACCCGTTTGTGCCGCCCCACACACACACACACACACACACACACACACACACACACACACACACACACACACACACACACACACACACACGTATGTCTATACATAGATTTATTTTAAATATATCTCTTTATTTTTGTAGAAAAATTAAAGATAACAAATAATAATAATAAAAAATAATAATTGTGAAGCATGGACTGGGTGGCCGGTGGGCCTGTCTATCTGCTCCCGCTTACTGCTGGCTTCCTTGCTCCTCATCAGCGTGTGGTGTCACACGCATAAAGGGGAAGTAGAAGGAGAGAGGCAGAGAGCCCAGAAGACACTGCTGCTTCCCCATCCGACGTCCAAGGCTGCCTATTCTGTACACAGCAGCCAATAGCCAGCTCTGTGTACAGAAGTTGAGAGACATTCAGCGTGTTTCATGGCTACACCCACGCTGCGGCTGACTCCATCGTTCAGCCTCAGTCAGCGAGCAGGGCAGCTGCAGGCATGTAAGTGCTGCATGCGCTGGTTGCTGGCACCCACACAGAAGGCTGCCTTACTGTAGTTGCGCCAAAATGATAACTCGGTATTAGCGAGATGTACTAAGCTTTGAAAAGTGATAAGATGGAGATTGAAAAAAAACTAGCCAATCAGCTCATTTTTCAATCACAGCCTGTAACATGGAAGTTAGGAGCTGATTGGCTGTTTTTTTTATCACTCTCCATTTTATCACTTTTCAAGCTTATACCCCTTTCCCACTGCAGCACTTAAATGGCAATTTGCCATTGTTTTTAGCCTTTTTAAATGGGTAGAGCTGCAGTGGGAATGCTCCAGGTTGCTGTACCCGTTTAAAAATACCATTTTTTTTTAAATGGGTAAAAAGCAGAGTTTTACCCATTTAAGAGCCATTTTGTTGCCAGTGGGAAAGGGTCTTAAATGGTATATAGTAATAATAATAAAGGTTAAGAACATGATTGGCTTCCTGCTTGTGATGACTGTACAGTCACCACATCCAGGAAGTAATCACAGCAGACAGTAGACAGAGAAGAGCTAAAACGTTTTTGTGCTGTACTGCTGTTTACATTCTGCTACCATGCCCACTTGGACAGAGGAGGAGATCAGGGAACTCCTTCGAATTCCTGGGGAAGAAGAAATCATGTGTCAGATGACCGGTACGGTAAAGGAGGCTGCAAAATACCGTAATATCAGCAATATGATAACAGCATCAGGATTTATAAGAACCACTACGCAAATTATAAATAAGCTGAAGGCATTGAAATGCTTATTCCACAATGTACTAGACCTGAACCGGAACCGAAGCGGTTCTGCACGTAGGGAGTGGTTGTACTTCGACCAATGCATGGTGATTTTCGGGCATTCAGCACTTGCTAATCCAGTAGCATTATCATCTAGCCTGGCAGCAGCCGGAAGTCGTCATGAAGCTGCACAGTCGTGTGCAGAACAAACATTAACTCCACCTGTGGAACTAGCCCAGTCCACAACATCCACACCCCTGTTTAATGAGGACATGCTGCGACCGCAGACCCATGAAGTGATCCCTGAAACTCAGAATGAGGACGTGGAAGAAAATCAGCCAGGAAATCAGCAGAGACATGTGCTCTGTCTGCCATTATTGCAACACTAATCAGACCACTCCCCACCCCCACCCCCCACCCCCCCTTTGTTCTCTCAAAACGTCATCAGTGTGGGCCTGTGGGGGCAGAAAAGTCCATTCTATATGACAGCCCATGTTTTCTATGGGTTTAAATGGGTTGCTTAAATGGGTATATGTGAATGTGACAAAAACGGCATTTAAATGGCAAATTACTGTTTAAGAGCTGCAGTGGGAAAGGGTCTTTATAGCTCTTACTCATTTAAAGACCCGTTTTCAAATACCTGGTCTTTACCCGTTTAGGCAGTGGGAAAGCAGCATTAGTACATCTGACCCTATATGAGTGGGGGTCATTACATGTACCATATTAATACTCCCCTAATATCAGGTTTCTTTTTTGCCAGTAAAAGGAGCATTTGGCACTGTGACAGTTTGCTTTTGATGAATTAGTTCCCTCTCTGTATTTGCAACCAGGAGACAGTCTGAGGCAGAAGGCTTCCTGGCTTTTGAAGCCGTGAATAAAAGATTGGGGTGGTGCTGTCACATAGTTTGAAATTTGTCTCAAGTGGTAGATAGATACATCTAAATGGGAATCATGAAATGTCTGTTCAGATCTTTTTCTGGTCCTCGACAGCTCTGACATGGCAGATAGAGGATGGATGCAGCTTTGAATAAAAATGTTCGGGATTCA
This sequence comes from Crinia signifera, assembly GCF_055691185.1. NCBI lineage: Eukaryota > Metazoa > Chordata > Amphibia > Anura > Myobatrachidae > Crinia > Crinia signifera. Next base: position 128,172,854 of record NC_139222.1, on the reverse strand, counting down.
GCTCTGTGATTTCACCTACATGTCAGATATTGTACAGAAGATTAACCCATGTGCTTTTTGCAGTACTCTCCCACCTACCTACCTATTGACCTACCCAATACTTTGCATACCTAGGATTTATTTGAAGCCCATTGTATTTATATTATTCTCTTTTTATTAACATTGTGTGCTGTGTTTTTGTCTTCCTCAAGTCGGGGCATCAACTACTTCTCTCGGTTTTCCTGGTTAATTATGTGTGTGTCACTGCTAATCAGACAAATAACTAATTGGCTGATAGTATTAGCAGCCACTCAGCCTTTACCTAGAAAGCAGTCACAGAGCTGCATGGTGCAGTGTAAGACATACAGCTGGAAGCCGCCTTGTATTCTGCTCCTCATTTGGGAGTCCGGTGTCTCAGGCGTGAGACGTGTTAGTACAGGGACTCTTACTCAATCTGATTTATTTGGGTTGTAGGAGTATGGCACAGTTATGAATCTTGCAAATACAATGAAAATGAATTATTCTTCCAAGCATTCAAATAACAAATGTTTAATTCTGCGGAGATAGAAATTGATTTAGGGAGAAATAAATGGAGCAGATAACTTGCCATCTTATTTCTGCAAGGGGCCACAAAGAGTATCAGTCAGCAGCTATCTCTGCAATAAGGGAAGATAGTAAATGCAATGAAGACAGTGGGGTAAATGTATTAAGATGGGAGTTCTATTGAAAATGGGATGTTGACCAGAACAACCAATCAGATTGGATCTATTATCTTTTAGAAGATGCTAAATAAATAAGAAGTATAATGTGGTTGGTTGTTATGAGCATCATCCCATCTTCAGTAGAAGTCCTATTTTAGTAAATTTACCCCTGTGAATGCAAATGGAGGTACAGAGGTATTTGGAGAGATGCTTGCTGTCAGAGCCAGATTAAAGTCTAAATGGGCCTGGAGCTGAAAATTATCAAGGGCCTATTATGCGCAATAATAGGGGTTGTGGCCAGCACCTAATAATGTGGGTGGCGTGACCAGTGTTCTGGTTGGGTGGTCTGCTCATGGGTGTGTCTCTATTTGTGTAAATACTTTCAACTAATTATATATGCCTGGAAAAGGCAGAGGGCTGGCATAAGAAAAATGCTGGGAGATATATTGGAGGGTGCACTCCAAAGGTGCACCCGCAGGACGGCGATGTCCTAAGATACTTGCGGGGTGAGGCGGCACTCCAGTCATAAAAAAAATACTGAAAGCCAAAACTTGGTAGACAACATTTCAGCACCATTTATGTGGTCACCTAAGTTTACCACACCATATACCCCTTATACAAATCATGCAACACAATAGTAACCCCCTTATACTGTACTTGCCTCTTACACATTGTGCCACATGGAATGAGCCAAAATTCACACCGATTGAGCCAAAATTCACACTATGGCACACAGATTGAGTAAAAATTCATGTTATGCCACACAGATTAAGGCAAAATTCACATTTTGCCACATGGATTGAGCCAAAATACACACTATACCAGGTATGAACAAACTGTGGCCATCCAGCTGTTGTGAAACTACACGTCCCAGCATGCCTTGACATAGTTTTTGCCTGCACTATACCAAACAGATTGAGCAATAATGCACAATATGCTTCATATATAGGGGCATTGTGCTCCAAAGGCGCGCATTAAAAATTTACACCATAATGCCCATTACATGTTAAGCCTCACACCATAATCTTCATTATGTATTATGCCAAACACCATAATGCCTATTAAAAATTATGCTGCATAAGTGTTGCTTACCTACATGTTCATTGTCAGGGATTCCATGTTCATTGCCAGGGGTTCCATGCTCATTGTCATGTGGGATTACATGCTCATTGCCAAGGGGGAATACATGCTCGCGGTAACTGGGGGACAGCAGCCGCCAGGGAAGAAATTACAGCCATTAAAAAGCCGGGCAGAGAGCAGGGGGCTGCCCGGCTGTATTCAGAGCACTGCATGACTATTTAAAATGATACCCCTCTCACACCAGAAAATTCAGGGACTTACCCGGACTGGCCCCTTTTACATCAGCCTAGTCCCTGCATTTTCTGGTGTGAGGGGGAGTGAAAACTACCCCGCCCCCCTTTAAACAACCAGCTATATCTTCGGAACCAACTGACCCATTTACATGTAGGCTTTGAACGATTTTGGTCCCGTGAAACTGGGCCGTTTGGTTCCAGAGAAATCTGTCCTCAAACAACATGAACAGCCAGAAAAAAAAAAAAAATTGGTTTACCCGCAATATCTCTAGAACCAATGAACCCATATGGACCAGGTATCAGATTGAAGGCCCAGCGATTTGGGTTTGACTGAGATCAACCTCGAGCTTCTGTGATGCCGGAGGGGGAACTGGCAGCTGTTGGAACCGGGTAGAGGTCGGAATTAGCAGGTCCCATGTTATCCTATGGGTAAAACGTTCCAGGTTTGCCTGGCGGTATCTCCGGTTCCCGGAGGGCTAGCAACACAGGGCTGGGCTCGTTGGAAAGCCCTGGCCCTCAGCTACAAATGGGCCTATTTGGAGAGTGGGCCTGGAGCTGTAGCTCCATCAGGCCCATTGTTAATCCGGCCCTGCTTGCTGTGGTTTTTACATTTAACAATAAAAATATCCCTTTTTATAATGGAAGATTGGTATCACTGCTATGAGGACGTGCTTTCTGTGCTGTACTACCACGGATCACATTGCATTGCATTGCCTGTGCACACGTTGTGCATGCAATGCGATGAAACCTAAGTACAAAAAGTATGTGCAAGCACATACTTTGTGGGAAAAAAAAGGAATGAAAGATAGATACTTTCAGAGGCATAACCCTCAGAGGCACTCCCTTCTGGACTTGCAACTTGGTGGGACTGCTAAGCTATTACTGGTGCCTGTCCTTGTGTTTCCCTCCTATGTCCCTATAGATTGTAAGTTTGCAGGGCCCTCCAACCTCTATGTCTGTCTGTTTTACCCAGTTTGTTTTTTCAGTGTTGTCAACATTTGTAAAGCGCAACGGAATGTGCTGCGCTATATAAGAACTGTAAATAAATAAATAAGATACATTTACATTGAATCATCAGCACCATTTCCCAGCACTTTACCAAGTATAGTAGCTCTTACTAACTGCTTTGGGGCTCATCTACATTTGGCTATAAGTCATTTTAAAAGATTCCTCTCAGATGTAGCAGTACACACCCACGCTTCTAGGTGCCACGTTCACAATCTCTTTTCACAATCTCTCCATATATGGAACTAGACACGCCCTTTGGGTGGAGCATGACACACCCCCTCAATGGGGCGCTGTGCAAAATTCTACTACCACTATAATTTCCCTAAAACTAGTTTTCAAAAGTAGGTAAGTATGGTGTTAAGGGACATAAACACAGGGCAATTTAAGCCCCATTTCTAAGCGATCTGACTAGATCCCTTAGAAATGAAGCACTGATCACTCCATTTGTACACCCTATATCGATGGCAGTGTGCGGTCCTGTCTGTCGCAATCGCCCGCAGATATAGATAGGGTTTTGTCTATAAGCATAGGCAAAACCCTGCTCATCAACCATCGCGGGTGCCGAGGTGTGTGCCGAGCAATCTGTGCTTAAGCACTTCGCTCAGCACGGAGGCTTCGTCACCCCATGTGTATGGGATATTAGGGTGTTATCCAGTGCAATATGTTGTGTATGCAATGCAGAGTTACTAATGCTAGTCTGTTTATTCGCGCATAACACGCAAATATGACCCAGGAGTGTTCAAGTCATTCAGCAGTAATCGCAGAGATTTATATAAATATACTGAATAGCAGTTATTTTAGAGAATACATTTATTCATCAGTAAATGTGAAGCTTGAAGCCTAGACATGAATGAAAATCTATTTGTCTGTTTAATTTGAAAGATATGAGAGATGCTAACACAAACACAAGTGAATTTAGTTGGCATTAATCTTGCCTTTAATTGCAACCATCCTGTTTTACACCCTGCAGATGTAGCTGGCCTTCTCTCCCGGAGATTTTTCATTCTCACTGCTGAGTCTTCAAGGTCACTCTGACATTCAGCAACGGGATGTGTGTTCCTCCTCTATTGCCGGGATTTAAATCTTTGTTCATACACCAAAAACTGGTTCTGCATTTCATCATGGTCCGCAATTCATAAATATATTGAAAATACTAATGATATTATAATTATTATTATTATTGTATTTATTATTACGCAAATCCATAACAACTACACTAAGTTAAGGACACAAGGGGGTAATTCAGAGTTGATTGCTGATGTGCAAATTTGCAATCCATTTGATTATCAAATGACTGCGCACGTGTATGAATTATAGCGCGCTTGCGCAAACACAAATAGTGTCAAAAATAGTGTAAATATCTCATCGCAAAACCCTTGAAATGTGAGGGACAGGAAGTCGGCATTTGGGAGTGGACACCGGATATTTTCTGGGAGTATTGGAAAAAAAGCAGGTGTGCCCAGGCATTTTAAGGGAGGGATTGTGACATCGGCATTGGCCTTGATCCGCCTATATCTGTTGTGGAAAGGTCAGACATTTCACAGACTGGGAAAATCATTTGATGGTGAGGGAATTGCGCATGGATGTGCGGCAGGATAGCAGATTGATAAATTTTCACAATTCACTTGCAGATTTACACTCTGTCTGGGCAGCGGCTAACCAGTTGGAGTCATCTGCGAATTTGGAAATGAGTAATCAGGTGTGAATCAGGCCCACAGTCGGAAACCGTCACAAACCTTTTAGAAGTGAGAATAGGAGGAGTTATTTTGGTACTTGTGTAGTTTCACGGTGTCACGATATGCTAAGTTGTCAGTGTAGGCTAAGCTATGTTGTCGGCAGCCCAGCGTTGTCAGCATAGTGTCCCCGCGGCAACCCTGCGTAGTGTCCCCATCAGGCAGCGTAGTCACTGTACTGACAGCACGAGCTGCAGCTCTTAGTGAGCGTCTCTCACACAGTGTCGGTAACCGCCAGTTCCCCTGTGCTGGCGGACGCCAGCAGAGAGGTGATCATGTGGGCGCCGGTGGAAAGGCGCTCCATCTGCCTGACACACTAGCGTCTCATACGCAAGTGCGTCTCAGTAATTTGTGCGGCAGGGTACGGCAACCCTGCCCGTGTCCGCTTCAGGGAGACGGTCAGGGTTAGGGGTTCGGCAGCATGTGCGTCTTGTGCACAAAGGGGGGGGGGTGCAGGCACAAGTGCATCTCATGCACAATAAAGGACACATTTGCCGGTGCTCTATGTTACATACTAGCAAATGCCTTCATTTCAAACCCCCATTGTCATGGCTTACTCTTCCTTGAGTACCTCTGACAAATGTCAACATGGACCCACAATTAGAGTAACGCGTATCCTCTCATATAGATGGAGCCCCTCTCAGCGTTGCGAGGGCTGGTGATAGAATCGCCAGCCCTTCCAGCACCAGGCCCGACATCCATTGGAAGGGGGTGCTCGCGCCCCCTTCTGACGGAGCTCCCCGCTGCCATCCACCACCTCCCTGTCTGCCGTAGCCAGTCTCCGCCACCTTCCCGCACCCCCTAACCTTGCCCATCTTCCTGAAGCGGAGACTGGCAGGGTTTCCGCCGCCGAGCCACCGAGTGACTGGGACATGCGTGTGTGTGAGAGACGCTTGCGCATCCTAATCTGATGAAGAACCCTCTCAGCCAGGCTCCATCTGTAGCTTTCTGCATTCGCCATGATTCGGGCTTGGTGCCTCGCTACGTTTGGCACATTATTATATTCTCCCCCTATGCCGACATAGACGGTGAAGCAAGAACAAGCTGGTTTAAAAAAAAAAACTCATGTCGACCTTTCAATGTGTTTACCTTTTTTTTCATGTCAGCATTTTGACCCTGTCGCCATTTTGACCCTGCCAACCTATTGCATGTCACCCTTTTTCATGTCGACCTTTTGGGGTAGACCTATTGACTTTCTATTTAGACACTGTATATCTATCAACCGGAACCACAAGAGCACTATTAATGTTCTCCTAAGCCTTCATGCTGATAAATCTGTTCGCAAGGTCTCTTGTGATAACCTACAGTGTATTTTGAAGATTAGGAATTTTGTCCCTGAGTTTTTATAGATTCTGTACTTTTAATCCAAGTTGTCCTTTGTTATTAACCCTTTAAGTGCCAAATAGGTGTGAAAATTGACAAGCAAACCTTGTTATTTATCATAATGACCTGTAATGACTATTTTATATAGGAAATATAATCTTTTTTTTTACACATATATTATTTGAATTTGAAACAACAAATGTGATATTAAATGAATGCAGTTGCAATTATATGGAGAGGGTGTTCTCTATCATCATCATTATTTCACTTAGCTCTAGTCACCACCTATTGTTACATGTTTTACAAAGTGGAACGCGTGCCTAACCCAGAGCGTTGTCTAAAGGCCCCCATACATTAGGCCGACTTGTCCTAAGGACAAGTCAGACCCAATTCTCCTCTGAGCTGCCCGGCAGCTCCCCGGGAGGCTCACATACAATTTAGGACTTGATGTGGCATTTTTTACATGTGATAAATCGCATGCGATTTATCACATGTAAAAAAAGGGGGGAGCTGTGGGGACGGCAGTGGCGGCTATCAAATGAGTGGCCGGCGGGGGTTGCTGGTGAAGAAGCAGTGCGGCCGCGGCAGTAATCCGGTAAAACAGTGGGGTGGTTGACGGTGCACAGTATCCAGCACCGGAGCGGGCGGGCAGCGGCGGCTATTACAACTTTAAAATAATGTGTCGAATGACTCTCTGGCTTTTGATTGGCTGAGATAGAGCACTCTCAGCCAATCAGCAGCCACAGAGGGAGGCCGCTGATTGGTTGAGACTGCTCTGTCTCAGCCAATCAATAACCGGGCAGTCATTTGACACGTTATTTTAAAGTTGTAATTGCCGCTGCTGCCCGCCCACTGCACACAGTGACAGATGATCCCCGCCGCAGCTGCACTGCTTGGGGTACCCCCATTCACTCATTCAAGTGAAATGAGGGAGATTGCTAGACTAATGAGGGAGAGCGGGAGATTGCTGCTATTTCAGGGAGTCTCCTGCAGAATGCAGGAGGGTAGGCAACTATGCTATATATTTGTATAAACAGGATGCTATATGCAAATATATACATCCCAACGGTTTTTGAGGACATTCCCGTGGCCCACCCGGGGCCAGCAGTGTCCCATGGCAGGGAGCCAGTTGGGAGTCCTCGCTGCCACCCACTTGTCAGTGGGGAATAGACACTGTGCGCATGCGCACAACGTCTATTCCCCACAGGCAGATTGGCAGCAGCTGCAAAACGGGGGCATGGCCTCACACAAGTGACGCGATTTGAAGGCTACACCCCTCACACAAGGCCACGTCCCCATTTCGGTCGAGCGACTAGCTCCCGCTGGACCACCAATGAAAGTTGAGAGTTATGCAAATATGTACACCACTAAAGCTGCACATACACTGTGACTTTTGTACTAGTTCAAATCGCATGTGATACCCTAAAACAGCGTGCAATTTGAACTAGATGCGATGCGATCTAGTACAAAAAGCACCACATTATTTATTATTATTATTATTATTGCATGCACATACTTTTTTTGACTGCCGATGTGCAGGAATGCGCATCGCAAGCCAAAAGAAACACAGTGCAATGTGAACTGCATGCGATGCATTTTGAACTAAAAAAAGTTTGAAATGCAGACCACCGCATAGTGTGTGGGCACATTAACATATATTATAATACTTGTTTGGAACAGGAATTCTAGATATAGTAACATCAAGGCAGGATCCCTTCAGCTATCACTGGTAATCCTTTGCTGATTTCCTCAAGGACCATGTACTGTAGCACCTCTGAATACACTGTAGTATACTGTGCTGCAGTGCAGCTATGAGACACCAGACTCTAGGCTCACCTTAAGCGAGGTCAGGTTACTTACTGTAGTCTGCACGTACACAGCCTAATAGCCTGAAGACATTCTGTGTACCACAGGAGGCTGACTTTTTTGGATGGGTTACATAGATCTCAGTAGGTGCATATCTTTCCTGGCTTTTTGAATTGTCCAATTGGCTTCAGATATGATTATGAGGCTGCTGAATTTCATAATAATTTGTTTAACTTGAATTAATAATTAATAAGTGCATTCTTTCTCATATCTAGTAATTTTATAATTATTGCATTTACAGACTAATTAACAACTGTAATAAATAGAATATAAAATGTGGTACTTGTGTAGTTTCACAGCGGCAGGCTATGCTACGTTTTCAGCGTAGGCTAAGCTATGTTGTCAGCGTAGCCCAAAGGCTGCCTAGTGTAGTCAGCGAAGTGTCCCACAGCAGCCCTGCGTAGTCAGCGTAGTGTCCCCATCAGGCAGAGAAGTCACTGTCCCCGCAAGCTGCAGCTCTGTCCCCAGCGTCCCTGGCAAGCCTAGTGAGCGCCTCTCACACAACGCCGGTAACCGCCAGATCCCTTGCACTGGCGGATGCCAGTTGAGAGGCGATCATGCTGGTGCCGGCGCTCCATCTGCCTGAGATGCACAAGCGTCTCAGATGCTTGTGCGTCTCAGTAATTCCTGTGGCAGGGTACGGCAACCCTGCCCGTGTCCGCTTCAGGGAGACAGGGTTAGGGGTTCAGTAGCACGTGCGTCTCGTGCACAATAAAGGATGTGCATTTGCCAGTGCTCCATGTTACATACTGGCAAATGCCTCCTTTTCAACCACCACTATCCACACCAGCCCAAAGAGTGGCGAGCACAGCGAGCATCGCAAGGGGATGCGTTACGCGTCCTCCCGACCTGTTCATACTCCCACTATCCACATCAGCGTGGAGTTGATTTTATAAAGTTTGGCGAGCGCAGCGAGTCCCGAGAGGGGACACGTAAAACGTGCCCGAAGCGTGGCGCGCGGCCGCAGAATACATGTCAAGTAATCCGCGTGCGCTCACCACACTTTATAAAATCAACCCCACGCCGACGAGGATAGTGGGAGTATGAACATGTCGGCAGGACGCGTGACGTGTCCTCTTGTACTGACTACGCTGGCTGCGGAAACATTATGCTGATACTGACAGGGACACTGACTACGATAACTACGCTGGCCGCGGGAACACTATGCTGATTCTGACAGGGGCTGTGAGAACAGTACGCTGATTCTGACAGGGACTGCGGGAACACTACACTGTTTCTGATGGGCTTCGGGAACACTATGCTGATTCTGACAGGGACGCTGACTACACTAACTATGCTGGCTGCGGGAACACTATGCTGATTCTGACAGGGACACAACGCTGACTACGTAACTGCCGCCGTATAACTAAAGTACCAATGGCAAAAATAAATTGCATATCGTTCAGTGTGTACCGCTGTTCATTAACAATAACTCCTATCGTCTGAACATACATTCAAATCGGATGATAACCTTAGTAACTGCATGTTCGGCGAGGGTCACGATGGTGTCACTGACTGATATCGATAAGGACATCGTTCAGTGTTTACCCACAGATGGTATGTTTTGCGGCACTGTCCATTCTAAATATAGTAATAGTGTTTGCCGGGCTTATGATACATACACACCTCATACTGTATGTCACTCATTTAATTGAATGGCCAATAAATATTGTGGGTGCGTCAGCAGGGGCATACCACCGATATGTCTATGAACTATGTCATTCACAGCAGGGGCGAATTTAGGGGTCAGGCCGCCCCTAGGCACAACATTTTTGTGCCCCCCCCCCGCTGTACGGAGGACCCAGAGGGAGGGAGGAACTTATTAGTACAGTGATTAGCACAGTGTCTGTCAGTCTCTCTCCGGCTCACACACTGCGACTGACTGAGCGCAGGGAGGATCTGCGCGCCGCTCAGCTCAGCTGCTGGATACACAGCAGCCAATATACTGTGTGTGTGTAGAGTAGCCAATGGGCGGGAGCCGGCAGCAGTGAGCCTGATCCATTTCCGGACGCGCATAGGGACCGTCGGACCCAGCCATTAAGCGGTGATGTAATGTGCATGGCAGAGTGGGTGGACAGTGGCGGGTGACGAGCGTCACTGCCGCCGACATATGATAATTCATGTCTTCGTCGGCGACGCTCGTCACTCACCGCTGCCCACCTGCTCTGCCATGCTGCTATTTTACAGAATGTTAGCCTGCCTGCCGCCCTTAATTGGTGCCGCCCTGAGGCCGGTGCCTCACGGGCCTAGGCACAAATCCGGCCCTGATTCACAGTGCAGCACAGCTGATGGCCGATGTTTGTTTTAAACATCCACCATTTGCAGGGCCGGTTTTGGTTGACTCGAAAGGGTGGAATGCGCATCCAAGCAAATCAACCAGAATAACCCCCTAAATATGCATAAAAGGGTTACAATCTCTATTCAGTATTGATCAGAATGTTTTGTAATATTACTTGGCCAAATGAAGTCATTTTCCATATATGCAAGGCTTTACAATCTTATTGCCATTTGCAATGAAAATATCTCCGGGACAAGTAATGTTTTCCTGCCACTGCAGCTGCATTTTTACTGAGATATTTTTGTGATAGAAATGGATTCCCTTTTTTGTAACCACTTAGTTATCCTCTTTACACGATAGCCTCTGGCAAAGTAGTGTGTTATAGTTTTTACTCTTGTGGTCTCAGTTTGTAAGAATAAGGCATTTGGAACTGAATGTCTTTGCTACATATTGGGGATTATTCTGGTTGACACGCTCAGATGCAAATCACATCCTTGCGAGTCCACCAGAACCCCTCCTGCAAATGGCACGTTTGCACAGCATGCGAAAGGATGTTTAAAATAAACATTCATTCGCAGGCCGGGGGGGGAACTCCCACATCTTTCGATGGTCGACGACCATTGAAAGATGTGGCGAGTGCCACTTCTATACTGTATATGTGCAGTACGCACGCCTACGTTACCCAGCGATTTCCATGGGAACGCCCATCGTTTTCATTGGAACTCACATGAAACGCTGGTTGTTCCCATGGGCAAGTATCCCAGCCCGCCGCCCATGGCCCACCGCCAGGAATGTTGTGTGCGTGCACCTGCCAAACAGACTGTTCGCCGTGGCCACACGCACTCAACGCATTCACATGCGCAGAAATATACATGCACATTGCAAAAACATCGGACCCGTGTGAACGCATACCCACGGCCGAACGGCCTGAATAAGGTCCATAGTGTGTTGTCTGAAACTGCACATTTCCCTCTGGTATTCATGGAGCGGACTTCAGATGGTTAATGAGTGGACTAATTACCGGGTGGGTGGGTGGGGGTATGATTGGTTATGGATCATTAGGTCACCAGCATGTTGTTCGACAGCCATTAGGTTGACACCATTAGGTTGACATGAGTCTAGGTCGACAGGGTCATTAGGTCGACGTGGGGGTAGGTTGACAGGCAAAAAGTCGACATGTGGTTTTTCAAACAAATTTGTCCGAATGTTGACACAGTCGACATGGACACTGAAACGTAGTTCCACGTCCCCGCGCACACTATATTATTCAACCACCACGCCCTAGTGGATGATAGGGCATGAAATACTGCCTGTCGGCACATGTCGGCTAAAAATAAATGTGAAAAAACCTCATGTTGACCTAATGACCCAGTCGACCTAACCCATGTTGAACTAGACTCATGTCGACATTCCTGCATGTCGACCTAGACCAATGTCGACCTAAATGCACGTCAACCTAATGACTGTCGACCAACATGCTGGTGACCCAATGACCGTATCCCGTATATTGCTTGAATATTGCTTGAGCCCACACAACTTTTTCAAATTATTTACTCTAAAGATTGGGAGACCCAACAAATAATGCCCCTTATTCAGATGTGATCACAGTACAAATTTGTTCTCAAAATGGTCAAAACCATGTGCACTGCAAGTGGGGCAGTTGTAACGTGCAGAGAGAATTACATTTGGGTGAGTTATTTTGTTTCTGTGCAGGGTAAATACTGGCTGCATTATTTTTACACTGCAATTTAGATTTCAGCTTCAACACACCCCACCCAAATTGAACTCTCTCTGCACGTTACATCTGCCTTACCTGCAGTGCATATGGTTTTGCCCATTTTGAGAACAAATTTGGGTACTTGTGTATTTTGGCGGCGCCCATCGCATCGCATACCATAAAGCATGCGATGGTATGCGATGTGACTCGATTTCGTTGGTTAGTGTACGATGGCATACAATTTTCAAATTGTATGCCATTGTACATGGCATACAATGCCATACGATGCGATGCGATTAAACATTGTATAAATAATGGGTGCTTATACAATGTTAAGCACCCTAATGGGTGCTTACAATGTTAAATGCACCCCCATGCCACCCCCCCCCCCCCCACTATAAACGTGAACCCCAGCGCTGCAAGTATGGCGGTACGGGGTGGTACGGCGTACCATTAAAAGAAATACTGCCGGTACCCCGTACCGCCATAACAAATCTGCCCCCAAGTGTTTAATGCGCATGCGCGCATATGTAAGTGGCGGGGGGCGTGGTTTTCGCCGCCCCGCCACAGCTGATTGCTTTCGGAGCGGAGGGGAGGGGAGCGCATTGCGCTTCTCTCCCTCCCCTCCCTGTGTCACTCAGACCAGGCTGTCAGGCGACAGCCAATCAGCGCTCGCGGGCTGGCAGCCAATCAGGAGCCAGCCCGCGAGATAGGCAGAAGAGTCGGGAGATGCGCTCCCTTCCCTCCCCTCCCCAGGGATTCAGGAAGCAGAACAGCGGGGGACTATAGGGGGGAGAGGACCTGACTGCCCCGGACACAGCCAGCACTGGTGAGTTGTGCTGCTGTGGGGGCATTTATGTGTGGCACTGTGGGGGCATATTATATCTGGCACTGGGGGCATATCTGGCACTGGGGGCATATGTGTGGCACTGTGGGGGCATATATCTGGCACTGGGGGCATATGTGGGGCACTGTGGGGGCATATGTGTGGCACTGGGGGCATATGTGTGGCACTGGGGGCATATCTGGCACTGGAGGCATATGTGTGGCACTGTGGGGGCATATGTGGCACTGGGGGCATATGTGTGGCACTGTGGGGGCATATGTGGCACTGGGGGCATATGTGTGGCACTGTGGGGGCATATGTGGCACTGGGGGCATATGTGTGGCACTGTGGGGGCATATGTGGCACTGGGGGCATATGTGTGGCACTGTGGGGGCATATCTGGCACTGGAGGCATATGGGTGGCACTGTGGGCATATGTGTGGCACTGTGGGGGAATATCTGGCACTGGGGGCATATGTGTGGCACTGTGGGGGCATATCTGGCACTGGGGGCATATGTGTGGCATTGTGGGGGCATATATCTGGCACTGGGGCACTGTGGGGGCATATCTGGCACTGTGTGGGCCTATTAGTAATGGGCATCAGTTGTGCGGTGTAATGAGCATTATGGTGTGGGGAATAATGTGTAACGGGCATTATGGTATGGGTCATATGTATTGGGTGTGTGACGCGTAACAGGCATTACTGTGTAAACTTTGGCCGTGTGCCTTTGGCGTGCAATATTCCAGCCACTCCCCCTAGTGTCATATGACCACGCCCCTGGTCACACCCCTGACCACGCCCATTTTTCGACGCGCGCCTTCGGCGCGCGGCACAGTACCACTAAGACCTTTTTCCTACTTGCACCACTGGTGAACCCGAAGTGTGGCGAGTGCAGCGAGCCCGCGAGGGGCGGCAGTACGCGTCCTACAACCTTTTCATACCCCCACTATCCACGTCGGCGTGGAGTTGAGAATAGATTAGTGTGGCGAGCGCAGCGAGCCACCGAGCCCGAAGCGTGGCGAGCGTAGTGAGCCCCGCGAGGGGATGCGGATACCTGTGAAGCCCGCGAAGGGACGCGTTTACCTGTGAAGGTATCCGTGTGCGCTCGCCACGCTTCGGGCTCGGTGGCTCGCTGCGCTCACCACACTAATCTATTCTCAACTCCACGCCGACGTGGATAGTGGGGGTATGAAAAGGTCGTAGGACGCGTACCGACGCCCCTCGCGGGCTCGCTGCGCTCGCCACGCTTCGGGTTCACGTTTATAGTGGGGGGGGTGGCGTGGGGGTGCATTTAACATTGTAAGCACCCATTAGGGTGCTCAAAAGCACCCTTTAGGGTGCTTATACGATTTTTCATCGTATAGGGGGTCAAAATCGCATCGCATGCCATCGGGTACATGGCATGCGATGCGATATGTTCATCGTATGATGCTGAAATCGGGCGCCGCCAAAATACACAAGTACCCAAATTTGTACTGCGATCAGATCTGAATAAGCACCAATGTAACTAGTGAGGCATGTTAATCAGATTTAGAGGTAATTGTTTTTGGCAACAGTTCTTGCATAGTCATTAAAAGGTTAAAGAAATTAACAAAAAAAGTAATTTTTTTATTCTGCTTACAGCAGTGTAAAATGTTTTTCTTGACTTTTTGAAATTGGAATCCTACTATCAACACCATAAATAATTAAATTGCATACTGTTTGTTTTCATATACATACAATGCTAAAAGCATGGTGAAATGAAATGTGTATGATAAAGAAAACTGGGAATAACAAGGACTGATCATTTCTAATGAAGTATTTGTTTTGTTGCACATTAACGTTTGTAAATTCTAGTATATTAACCTTTTTTACTACATGCATATTTTTCTGCTTTTCAAGGAATTCACAGAATTGTCTACTGGCAAATTATGTAGAAAAATGTACATTTATTGTTAAGTGATTTTGAGCCTGATTCAGATACGCAAAGCCAAATACAAGTGTGTGTGTTTTTTTTATGGTTCACAATTGCTGATATCCGTAAGTGGAGTTACCGCCCACAAATTAAAAGGGACGTTCACCAGAACTTTCACAACTTATCTGCAATTGCATACATATTCGCAGACTCTCTGCAAGAACAAGAACAGAAACAGGCTTAAGGGTAGATCTGTTCACGGCAGTAGTGATGCAGGCAGCTAGACCCTCAAAAAATTGCCATGAACCCTCGATGCATTTTTGCAACCTCTACCTGTTATCTCCTGCAAGTGGAACCTTCCTGTCATCTTGTCATCTTCTTTGCAAATAAATCCGCATTGTGAGTGGGATTGCAGTGGCACATGCGTAGTCTGATGAAAATCGCTCAGTACCAGGCATCAGCATCTTTGCAGCCATCTCTCATTCAGGCCCTATGTCAAATATGGTTCACTAATCAGCAGTAGGAGCCTCAGTCCTCAAAGCACACTAAGGGGGGGGGGGGGGGGGGGGGGGGGGGGGTGGAGATCAAATGGTGGGCAGGGAATTCAAAAGACCATGGCAGCAACCTTCCTAATGCCTAATTAATTAATTGGAAGCTTCTTATTAGCTTAATTCATTAGTTATTACTCACTGTCTGAAGTTGTGTGTCTTATTGTTACAAAGTCATGGAGCTGGTCTTCTGCAGCAGAGGTGCAGTGTGTGTGGGTTAGGCCTCGTACACACCAGAACGATCACGATCGTGCGTCGATCGTGAACCGATTTGCTGTGAACTTCTCGGGAGCGCTCCCCCGGGCCCAGACTCACGATTTGCATAAGATGGTGTATTTTTTTACTTACGATCGTCAAACGATCGCGAGTCGTTTGCGATGGTCGTCCGACTGTCGTTTTGGTGCATCGTGTGTGCACAGTGACTGTCGTTTTTGAAATTTAAATAATGGGCAGGACTAGTTGTGGGGTACAAATAACAGCAGCCATTTTAGATCTGTGCATTTGTGCTTTGTGACTAGTGAGGCTAGGTGTATACCTGCTGAACGCTGTACATAGCTGTTTGCTCTGCTTTGTTTTTGCCTGGCATTACAAAGTGTGCTTTTCCTGTGTCCATTATGCAGTCTGCAGTGATGGATTCTTACCAGCAAGATTTTCTGCTTTCCTATGCTGTGCTCAGGGTGAGGCAGCTGAGGGCCCAGCGTAGAAGAGCTAGGTCATGCTGGACCAAGCAGTGGCTGCTGAGCCGTCAGGCTCGTTCTCACATGCCACTGCTCCTGGAAATTCGTGAGAATAATCCCAATGATTATAGGAATTTCTTACGTTTGGATGATGCCACCTTCCATGAGTTGCTGCGTCTCGTCACCCCCCACATCCAGAAGCAAGATACCAAGTATCGCATGGCTATACCTGCTGAGGAGCGGCTGGTGGTGACCCTGAGGTTTCTGGCTACAGGACGGTCTCTGGCTGACCTGAAGTTTGGATCCCTCATCTCCCCGCAAGCTTTGGGCCTCATCATCCCCGAGACCTGCAAAGCAATCGTGAAGGTACTGCAGCACGAGTATTTCAAGGTAAGGAAAAATACACCACACACTTGTAGTGAAAACATATAATGTTTTATTAAAATAAATCAAACTTTGACATCCACACATTTTTAGTTTTCCTTTTTTTTGGATTAAATACAAATGGTACAAAAATAGAACCCATTGATACGCATAACTGCAAACTGTTCCAAAGTGCAATAACATGTCCAAAAATATATAAAACATTTCACTTTTCTGCCTTGAGGTACGGAGCAGTAGAACACACAGTGCTTGTGGCGCAGATAATCAAAGTACCTTCATGCACACGCGGTGCATAGTGCAGAAGCAGTGGTCCCGGCCCCATTGCTCCGCACCATGCGCCACGTGAGCATGGGCTTTATCTGCGCCACAAGCATCATGTGTCATACTGCTCCATGCATGTGCAAATGGCAAAAGTGTCATTTTAGAAACATTAGGTACGCATAATATAAAAATAGACCAAAGTGCTATAACAAGTCAAAAATTTTGTAACAAACTGAGCTTTAAAACCTACTGCCGCACTCACTAGAGGTACGGAGCAGTAGAACACACAGTCCTTGTGGCGCAGATAATCAAAGTACCTTCATGCACACGCGGTGCATAGTGCAGAAGCAGTGGTCCCGGCCCCATTGCTCCGCACCATGCGCCACGTGAGCATGGGCTTTATCTGCGCCACAAGCATCATGTGTCATACTGCTCCATGCATGTGCAAATGGCAAAAGTGTCATTTTAGAAACATTAGGTACGCATAATATAAAAAAAGACCAAAGTGCTATAACAAGTCAAAAATTTTGTAACAAACTGAGCTTTAAAACCTACTGCCGCACTCACTAGAGGTACGGAGCAGTAGAACACACAGTGCTTGTGGCGCAGATAATCAAAGTACCTTCATGCACACGCGGTGCATAGTGCAGAAGCAGTGGTCCCGGCCCCATTGCTCCGCACCATGCGCCACGTGAGCATGGGCTTTATCTGCGCCACAAGCATCATGTGTCATACTGCTCCATGCATGTGCAAATGGCAAAAGTGTCATTTTAGAAACATTAGGTACGCATAATATAAAAATAGACCAAAGTGCTATAACAAGTCAAAAATTTTGTAACAAACTGAGCTTTAAAACCTACTGCCGCACTCACTAGAGGTACGGAGCAGTAGAACACACAGTGCTTGTGGCGCAGATAATCAAAGTACCTTCATGCACACGCGGTGCATAGTGCAGAAGCAGTGGTCCCGGCCCCATTGCTCCGCACCATGCGCCACGTGTGCATGGGCTTTATCTGCGCCACAAGCATCATGTGTCATACTGCTCCATACCAACAGGGCAAGAATTGGTTTTACAATTCACGTAAAACCGGAGGGTCCTGCTCTCCTGTGAAATCAGGCAATAATGAGGTGTACAGGTGGGTATAGCGGGCTGGAGTTGAAGGTTGTGCGGAGGATGCTTGGACAGGTGGAGATTGATTTGGCAAAGTGGAAGGGACTGGTAAGGGTGCTGGGGGAGTAGGCCCTGGTGGTTGTTGGCAAGGAAGAAGGCCAGCTATGTTGCATTCAAATGTAAGGCGGTCTAAACGGCCAAAAAACAATAGCTCGCTGCTTATGCGTTCAAAGGCCATTTGCTGGGTTGGACTCAGCTGGCGTAAGCCGTCAGACAAATATTTCCCGAAAGCATCAAATCGGTCGGGAGGCCTACGTAGAACCTGTTCGGCCCGTATCAGTAATTCCTCCTCTGGGTTGTCTATTTTCTTTTCCTTGCGGCGCGATTTTTTACAGGCCTGTTGTGGCGGTGTGGGTGTAGTGGATATTCCTTGCGATGTTCCTGGAGACTCCGACAATCCAGACAGGTCCAGGGTCGGTGAATGTTCTGTCTCTGCACTGTGTTGCTGTGGAAACAAATACAAAGTTCAATTTATTAATCAAGTTTATTTATTATTTCTACAGTTCCCTACCAGCGTGAAGGATTGGCAAAACATCGCTGCAGAGTTTGAAGAGACATGGAATTTCCCAAATTGTGGAGGAGCCATTGATGGCAAACACGTCTGCATCAACCAGCCTGCACAGAGTGGTTCCTACTACTTCAATTACAAGGGATACTTTAGTATCGTTCTAATGGATGTGGTTAATGCGAACTACGAGTTCATCTTCCTGGATGTTGGCAGGAATGGGCGTGCTTCGGATGGTGGAACTTTGAAGGATACCAAGTTCTACCAGAGGCTCACCTCCAACACTCTTCACTTGCCGTCGGTCCAGGAAACCAAACATGGGCTCAATTTTGTGTTCGTGGCAGACGAGGCATTTGCCCTTCATGAGCACATCATGAAGCCATATGCCAAAAGGGGCCTGGACCACGACAAAAGAATTTTCAACTACAGGCTTTCCAGGGCACGGCGGCTTGTGGAGAGTGCGTTTGGTATCCTGGCAAGCCGTTTCCGCATTTTCCATACTGCCATCAACCTGAGGGTGGACAAAATAGACTGGGTCGTCATGGCGTGCTGTGTCCTGCATAATTTACTGCGCCGCAAGGAAAGACCACAAAGGCCTACAGGACCAGCACCACCAGAGGTCCCAGAGGAGCCAAAGGAGGTAGTGCAGATATCCTCTGTGGAAACGCCGGCGCAACAGTATAGGGGGACTACACGCGCCATGCAGGTTAGAGACCAGTACAAGGACTATTTTAATGGAGTGGGTGCTGTCCATTGGCAGGAGAACCACATTTAAGACATGTGTGGACTGAACCTATTCTCCGGGCCCAAAAAAATAATGAGGAAGGACATGTGTCAATACCGGGTCTGTACTTACCGACAATGGTTGGGAACTTTCATCCACAGTCTGCAACACCTCATCCCCCTCACTCTCCACCATGAGGTACAGTCCGGTCCTCTGTGCCTCCTGACTCAGGGTGAAGGTTAAGAGATTGTAGTACCACAAGGAGGTCTCATACACGTCGCCGGCTCCGGCACCAGATCTCTTGGTGGTCTGCATTTTCTTATGCTCTTTTAGGAACACAGTGCGGAGATTTTGGATTTTTTTCCGCACCCACTCCGCATTGGCTTCAGGGTGATATGAACGGCTGAAATTGGCCAACTCATCCAGGGCATTTGCTCTTTTAATTTTGTTACTGTAGTCTTTGGACTTTGTCTTCCAAAGACATTCGTACTCCCTGTATTTGTCGATAAATGCTTCGACGAAGTCACGCTCCTTTGCCAGAGCCTGAGACATGTCTATAAGAAAATAGATAAAAAAAATTATTATATGATTATAGTTTATATATTGTTAAGACACTTCTTTTATTTCAGGTTCACTTTTGTTAATATCACAATAAAGTTTTAAGTTTCACCAACCAGTTTCCTTTTTATTGTAAACAAGGTGATAGTGTACACAGCTTCATCTATTCCAGTGTTGGCCAACCTTGACACTCCTGCTTTAGTTGAACTACACATTCCAGCATGACCTGCTGTGGTTTTGCTATTTACCATTTACACACACAGATATATCACTGCACTGCATTGGTGGGCATCAAATGCACTGGGGGGGAATTGGTGCGCAGCTAATGCATTGGTGGGCAGCTAATGAATTGGTGGGCATTGGCGGGCAGCTAATGCATTGGTGGCCAGCTAATGCATTGGTGGCCAGCGGTGGGCAGCTAATGCATTGGTGGGCAGCGGTGGGCAGCTAATGCATTGGTGGGCAGCGGCGGGCAGCTAATGCATTGGTGGGCAGCGGTGGGCAGCTAATGCATTGGTGGCCAGCTAATGCATTGGTGGCCAGCGGTGGGCAGCTAATGCATTGGTGGGCAGCGGTGGGCAGCTAATGCATTGGTGGGCAGCGGTGGGCAGCTAATGCATTGGTGGGCAGCGGTGGGCAGCTAATGCATTGGTGGCCAGCGGTGGGCAGCTAATGCATTGGTGGGCAGCGGTGGGCAGCTAATGCATTGGTGGGCAGCGGTGGGCAGCTAATGCATTGGTGGCCAGCGGTGGGCAGCTAATGCATTGGTGGGCAGCTAATGCATTGGTGGGCAGCGGTGGGCAGCTAATGCATTGGTGGCCAGCGGTGGGCAGCTAATGCATTGGTGGGCAGCGGTGGGCAGCTAATGCATTGGTGGGCAGCGGTGGGCAGCTAATGCATTGGTGGGCAGCGGTGGGCAGCTAATGCATTGGTGGGCAGCGGTGGGCAGCTAATGCATTGGTGGCCAGCGGTGGGCAGCTAATGCATTGGTGGCCAGCTAATGCATTGGTGGGCAGCTAATGCATTGGTGGGTAGGGAAGGTCCAAATACCTGTCTTCAATTTGGCTGTGCTCCAGGATCCTCCGTCACTGCTATCCTGTACCATCCACGAGTCTCACAAAATGGCTGCGGAGGGAGTGACCAGGAAATGAGTATAAACAAGCAGGATCTGACGACGGTCTGACGAGGCAAGTGCACACGATCATCTCGCAATCTGCATACAATCAGCCCCCAATCTGAGGTCGGATTGACAGATCTTTACTGCAGTAGGTAGGATCTTCAATCCGACCTACGACCGGCGGGTACGCGCATCGGATCGGAATTGTGGGCTTAAAACAAAAGATTTTGCACCAATCTATAGCAAACGCTCGTACGACCCATCGAAATCGGAGGTTTTTATGCCAAATCGTCCTGGTGTGTACGGCCCCTTAGTGTAATCCTCCCTGGTGCTGGCTGCTGGGAGAACTACATCAGCCCAGGACCCCCTCCCCTATGGAGTGAAGACCACCGGGCGCAAAGGAGACCACAGAGACCCCTGCAGAGGTGAGTATACACACTTTTTTTTTGTAAACTGTATATTTTACATGCCACAGGTTTTACTGTGGGTTTCAGGTGCTGCATACCAGAAGTAATCCATAATTGGGTGCAGGGGCGGATCCAGGATAAAATGACAGGGGGGGCACCATGATAAAAGAGGGTTTAGGTGGGGGAGGGTTGGTGTTAGTGGTGCCAGTGTACATGCTAAGAGAGCGGCAGAGAGAGGGTGGGAATGGGATTAAAAATAGGCGCTGGCATTTAAAGTACGCAGGCCCACCATGGCAACAAAAGCGAAGGATGCAGTTGTACGCGCGCCGAATGCGCGCTCCGGAAAAGGGGTGTGGTCACTCAACAGAGGTGTGTCCTTGAGTGTAGTCTACAACACCATATACAACTTCTACACATTATGCAACAAAATACTAGACCCCTTTATACTTCCCCCTTACACATGATGCCAAATGGAATGAAACTAAATTCACATAATTCCACATGGATTGAGTCAAAATTCAAAAAATGGCACATGGATTGTGTCAAAATTCACATAATGCCACACGGATTTAGCCAAAATTCACATAATGCCAAATGGATTGAGCCAAAATTCACATAATGCCACACGGATTGTGTCAAAATTCACATAATGCCACATGGATTGAGCCAAAATTCACATAATGCCACACGGATTGAGCCAAAATTCACATAATGCCACATGGATTTAACCAAAATTCACATAATGCCACACAGATTGAGACAAAATTCACATAATGCCACAC
This sequence comes from Crinia signifera, assembly GCF_055691185.1. Lineage (NCBI taxonomy): Eukaryota > Metazoa > Chordata > Amphibia > Anura > Myobatrachidae > Crinia > Crinia signifera. Next base: position 128,151,080 of record NC_139222.1, on the reverse strand, counting down.
GGATTGAGCCAAAATTTACATAATGCCAAATGGATTGAGCCAAAATTCACATAATGCAACATGGATTGAGAAAAAATTCACATACTACCACACGAATTGAGCCAAAATTCACATAATGCCACATGGATTGAACCAAAATTCACATAATGCCACATGGATTGAGCCAAAATTCACATAATGCCACACGGATTGAGCCAAAATTCACATAATGCCACACGGATTGAGCCAAAATTCACATAATGCCACATATATTTAGCCAAAATTCACATAATGCCACACGGATTGAGCCAGAATTCACATAATGCCACACAGATTAAGCCAAAATTCACAATACGCTTCATAAACAGGGACATTGTCCACCAAAGGCACACATTAAACATTTACACCATAATGTCCATTACACGTTAAGTTACACGCCATTATGTCCATTATGTATTATGCCAAACACCATAATGCCTATTAGAAATTATGCTACATAAGTGCTGCTTATCTACATGCTCATTGCCAAGGGTTCCATGCTCATTGCCAGAGGTTCCATGCTCTTGCCATGTGGGATTACATGTTCATTGCCAAGGGGAAATACATGCTCGCGGTAAATGGGGGACAGCCGCCGCCAGGCAGAAGTGATAGCCACTGACAGTGGCAGAGCCTGGCTGTATTCAGAGCACTGCAGGTACCGGCTATTTGAAATAATACCCCTTTCACACCAGAAAATGCATTCCCAGTTTGGCCCCTTTTACACCAGCCTAGTCCCTGCATTTTCTGGTGTGAGGGGGAGAGAAAACAACCCCCCCCCCCCCCCTTAACCAGTTATCTCATTTAACCGGCTATATCTTCGGAAGCAACTGACCCATTTACATGAGTATCATATTGAAGAACTTTTGAGTGGGCTTTGAATGATTTTGGTCCAGTGAAACTGGAACGTTTGGTTCCAGAGTAATCTGCCCTCAAAGAACATGAACAGCCATGAAATTACATTTCAAAAATAAAAAAAATCGGTTTACATGCAATATCTCTGGAAACGATTGACCGATATGGACCAGCCTGGTATCATATTGAAGGGCCAGCGATTTGGAATTGAAGCTTCTGTGATGCCAGGGCGGGAACTGGCAGCCGTCGGAACCGGGTGGGGGTCGGAATTGACGGGTCCCATATTATCCTATGGGGAAAAAACGTTACAGCTTTGCCAGGCGATATCACCGGTTCCCGGGCGGCTAGAGACACGGGGCTGGGCTCGTTGGAAAGCCCTGGTCCTCAGCTACAAAATGAAATGACAGGGGGGGCACGTGCCCGGGTGCCCCCCCCTGAATCCGCCACTGATTGGGTGCAAGGTTTTTTTTTTTTTTTTCTTTTTTCCTCTATATTCTTTATTAAATTTTCAAAAGTCACACACAACATTTATAAACATACAATACATACATAATTTGTATAATGACATGATATTTCAACATTATTAAAATCAAGTGTCGTCCGTGCTGCCTTCTTATGTAACTGCCACTGATTTAACAACCATTTATCGTTACTTCTGCCCCATACTGCACTCCCACTTATATGTATCTAGCTGGGGAACCAATTACATGCTAAATGGATAAATCGTTTGTAACCATACTAGTAAGAGGATCATCATGCTAAGCGATTAAACTATAGGATAAATAAGAACTTAGGTTCAGCACACAAAGGCAACTATAATTTATATTTTGTCTGTGAATTTACTGCCTACAGATAGGACTCCTTAGACAGTACTTATACTAAGGGGGTTACACCATTTAAGCCTACTATTATTAGGTATGGCTTATCACCTTACCCAGAGTGCATTTCTCTCTATTATGAAAACTTCTACATCAAAACTGTATTTTATATCAAACCACTCAGTAATCAAATCAAGGTTGCAAGTTAGCAAAGTTTCTTTTTACCTTGCTAAACCTTGCTCCCAACTGCATCTCCCCAAACAGTCCAACTTTTAAGGATAGCCATACCTGAGTACATGTGGGATATCACTTAAACCTCCACTGTTAGTGTGCCTAGAAGACCAAAGGGATTCAGTACTGACCCGACGCCGGAATGCCGACAAGGGGGGACGTGGATTGCCCCCCCCTTGCGGGCCCGGTGCCTCGCTACGCTCGGCAAGCAAATTTATTCTCACTCCAGGGGTGTTGTGGACACCCACGGAGGGAGAATGTGTCGGGATTTCGGCGGCCGGAATTCCGGCGTCGGGATTCTGAACGCCGGGATCCCGACCGCCGGGATTTTAACTGCATCCCGACCAAAGTTGGGAAACACTGTTCTAAATGAGCAATGCTCTCTGCATAGAAAGGAAAGTCTTCATTCCAGTCATGGTTGGCTTGCTGCAGTGCCATTTTTTAAATTCCAAGATAGCCATGGCAAGCCAATTGGGTAAAATTAGCCAGTGCAAGGCAGGGGATGCAGTCCCATGGTGGAAGTGGAATGATGAAGAGCTGAAGATACAAGATGCTGTGGAAGTCCTGGTTGGCTGGCGGCCATGCAAAAGAGCTTAAAGGCCGCCACCCACCAGCTGAAGAGAATAGAAGATACAGTGGAGGTCCTGGTTGGGTGGCGGCCATGCAAAAGAGCTTAAAAGATGCGCTCCCACCAATTGAAGAATAAAGAAAGCACTGGTCAGTGGCTGGACATGGCCGGCGGCGTCCCCCTCTGCCTGGCCCGAAACATGTTCCACAATGCCTTTCCTAATGACATAATTTAGCAAAACACCTTCAGGAATAGCGTTCCGGAGCATTTCCTCGAAAAAAATATCCCTGGAATAATCTATAAAGGTGCAACAGCAGTTGTCTAAAGGCAAGTTCCATACAGGTTTATCAGATTTTTAAACACGAAGCTCCATTAAATTAGATACATTTCTGTAATGTCATCAGACAGTAATAACTATTGGTGTCAGTTGAAACACTCAGGTGCTCAGTCTACTTACAGATGTAGTAGAGGTGGTCTAGTACATGCAGCTGCTTAAGGTCCTTCATCTTGAATGTACAAAGATCAGTGGCGGTTTTTACCTATGGGCTGCAGGGCTGCAGGCCCCCCCCCCAGGTAAAATCCGCCACTGTCTCTGCCTAAAGTGAAGCCAGATGCAGTCTGCGAGACTGCCCTGGCTTCACTGTGACTGGCAGTGACTTCCTATTGGAAGTTTGACCTGCCAGTCACTCATGGCATGTTCCCTCCCTCCGGGATGCCTCTCTCTGATCAAATGCACGGCTGCCCCCAAAACGGGTTCTGCGCATGCGCAGTACCGCGATCCGTACTGCGCATGCGCTGGAACCCCGAACCCGATCAAGTCTCCGGGGGCTGCTGCAAAGGCAGCCCCAGAAGGCTTGGACCGGCGCATGTGCAGTATGTATGATGTTACTGCGCATGCGCTAGCCCCGTGCAGGGACAGGGATGTGTGTGGCGTCCGGGGATGGCGGCAGTGACCAGGGAAGGCAGCGGCAGCCCTCCCCCTCCATAATAGTAAGAACCGCCACTGACAAAGATCATTATTAATGTTCACCTGGTAAATGTCGCATCTACTTTTTTATTTGTCCAAATTCCATTTATTTTATAATATTCAATAGAGTGAGATTGAAATCAGTGTAGTACAACAGTATCATTAATCATGTACTTATTTTATGTGTACTGGATACCTATGCCCCAGGAAGCTTCACTTCATCAGATCGCTACTCGTCTGCATCCTTGTGCAGTAATTTAGATGGTGGTATAGGGCAGGTTTACTAATACATTCACTGAATATAAAGTAATGTACGAGGCTGGATTGAAAAGCATTGCCTCCATGGCTTTTTATTTGTGAATGCATTTGAACACTTTTGTTTGCACATGATAACTCAGTTTATCCTCTGTGTAATGCACTATTCACTTTTCAATGGAGTTCCCATCCCTTTCCATGCATGTGCACCAACGCTTGAAGAGTTGGGCAAACCCGACAGAGAAGAAACCTGGTGGTTGTTGTCGACACCAGAATCGAATGACAGCTTTCACCTTGCCGTCAGAGTTGAAGTGTTGATCTTTAAGGTGCTTTTTCATCTTTGAACATTGTTTTTTATAAACTTACGGATCACAATTTATTACTGCTCTCATCAAGCTTTCTCAATGGATTACCTTTCTCCCAGTTCTGCAGAGTACAGAAGATGTGTTCCTCCCTTAAGGCTGAAAAATGACATCTGGGACTCATGAGGATCAAATTCCTTCAATGGGTATATTAATCCAAGGACTTACAACAGGTGTTGGATAAAGCGATGAGCATTCCGATATCCAATTTCTTGGAGCTAGCTAGCAGTAAAGAACATTCCAACAAGACCATCTTTGTCACGGAATATCTCCTGCGAGTCAGAACATCATAAAGACAGCTAAAACTTTTTGACTCATCATCAGTTCAACTAAGATTTACTACTTCTCAACAATACTACCCTCACTCCATGCTTTCGGAGGGGGACAAATTTCCACTTTTGTGGTGTATCTCATCAAATGCCCATGTGGTCTTGCCTATGTGGGTAAGACCAGACGTAAATGTAAAAAAAAGGTATATTATCAATATTATGTACAATATATTATAATACATGAATAATTGCCTTCTAATTGGCAATGTACCTTTCTATTTTCTCATAGACACTATTTAGATTGAGGTGTTAATATACACATATAATTGATCTGATAATATCCTGATCTTATAGGAATAACTTATTTTTTCCAAATAAAAGGGACTGTCTTCTCATGAGAATTATGAAACTCATTTCAAGCTGAAAGGTATGTCCCTTTCTTCATAGCCACTTTTCTCACGTTCAGCTCACCACCACCTTTGTTGTTCTTGATTCTTCATCATTCATTCCTCTGGTTCTATATATATTTAATATTTAATATATTTGGTCTGTAATGTGTTCTTATATTTTTTACGGAAACAATGTTTACATTTGTAGATTTATTATTATCCCTCTAATGAAATCTGTTAAGACAAATCGTGTTGGGACATTTCCGTTTTGCTGTATTTCCTGTGTCAACCCATTAAAGAATCAAATAAATATATCTGTTGGATGAACACTTCTCTCTACTTTAATATATGCGGAAGGAGTTCCCGCACCAGTTTAAATTGTTTATAATTGTTTTTAAGAACTAACTTTCTCTCCTATACCCTATAATGTCAGGGATTAATGCCCATGTCGGAGAATTGAGAGGTGCTACCCGATACTTTAAACAGGTTCCACTACTCCACAGAAAAAAGAAAGTAATATGTGGGTGCACTGTTAATCAATATATTAATTTCAATATATTTATTAAGATATAACTTTTATTTCAATCTGGATGAAATTGGTGAAATATTTAAAACATAGTTTATAGAAGTGAAAAGAAATGAAAATAATTGAATTAAAACAAGAAGGGCCACTGTCTCATACAATCCTGTATTTGCTTGGTTAATATGTCCCTGTGTGCTCAATTATGATCCTTATGTTTGTAATTTCTGAGCGTGAGGCTTTATTATATAATAATTAACAAAATGTATTGTTCCTTAAAGAGATCTCTCTGTTCTACTATTATATCTTCAGAGTGAGTTGATACATCTAACTATTTGTTTCACTTATAACGTTACTTTCACTGCTAATATGTATATTGTTTGCTTGTCAGCTATTGATATATGTAAAATCTTACAATCCACTAATATAGGTAAGAACTGAGAAGTTACAAAGAGATATCACATACTGGTTTACATAAACTCTTCATGTCACCATCGCCATTCAAAATCAGCGCGCTTGCCGTCAACGCACTGGAGACGAGCGGCATGCGTTCCACAGATCACACTGTGTGTCAGCGGCCGGAACCAAGATGGCTATGGCACGCATAACACACACTGTGTGTCAAATACAGGAAATATGTCACCAGGCAGCTTGTGTATACATAGTACAAGATCATCTCAAAATTAAACCAATACACCGCACAGTCATATTGGTAAAGATGCGAGTCAGATGTATTACCATATACAAGGTTACTGGAGGGTCACATATGGTACACAGATTGATGAATAAAGTGAATTAAAAACAAAGCAAAAACTAGACTTTAAGGGAAAAAACGCTAACTAAAAATTAATTGCCAACAAAAAATAATAGTTAAAAATGAGAACCACAAAGGGTCTTCATAATGTTAGACAGACAGGTATATATCAATGTGCCGTTGCACCAAACTAGCAGCTCTTAAATAACCATACACAATGCAGATATCCACAATGCATCAGCTTTCAAATTCAATAATATTAATCCGCATACAGATTCACATAGGGCATAAAAGTCTACTCGTAACTAATATAAATAATAAAGATAATGTTACTTAATGTTGAAGACCGCTCAAATACATATTTTACTGGGACCAGAAAATAGTGAAAAAATAGGAAAAATCAATGAAACATAACTGACATGTGTAGCAATTTCAAGTTCTACTGTAGAAATATATTGAGGGTTATTTCCGTTTAACCCATATGGGGAAAGGGTATTTAATGAATGGATTTACCACGCTTCCATGTTCCTCAGCGTGAGTTTACGGTTCCCACCCCTGTTATTTTTCTTTGCATGATCAATGAGCATACATTGGAGTGTAGCCACTTGATGGCCAAACTGTAGAAAATGTTTTCCCACAGGTTAGTCAATTTCTTTAGTGAGTAGTGGCGCGTGATTTTGCGGCCCTGTGGTTAACCATACGCTCCCTAAAACACTGGGTCATCATCCCAACATAATAGAGCCCGCAGGGGCATGTCAAAAAGTATATGACGTGATCCATTGTGCACATCAATTTTTGTCTGATCTGTATATTCACTCCCATATGTAGGTGTGGAAATCTATCACCCATGAGTATTGACCGGCAAGTTGTACATGTATTGCATTTCAAACAACCAAGTTTACCACTGCGTAGTCAGCTGTTTTTGTTTGTCTAGGTACCATCAAAGGATGCATTAGCAGCTGTCGCAGATTTGGTCCATGTTGATAGGCATGAAGTGGAGGCTTCATCTTTACAAATGGCAATGTGGAATCAGATTGTAGGATAGGCCAATGTTGACGATATGCTCTCTTGTTTCTTGCCGACAAAGAATCATATGTACTGACATGTACCACTTGGTTGGTAAGGGCCTCTGTTTTCTGTCTGGTATTACAGAAAAGTGAGTAAGTCTTATGAATACTTTGGTTGGTCATGATGGTAGAGTACCCTATCTCAATAAATCTGTCCCGCATTTCATTTATTTGTACAGTTGCAATATCATCAGAGGAATTAATCCGGAGTCCACAAAGAAGTTGGCAGAAAATTTTCTTTAAGGGAGGTCGGATGTTGACTGTTCGCTTTAAGCAATGTGTTCCTATCCGTATTTTTTATGGTATAACATTGATCCAAAACTCAGACCATCTCTAAAGATAGTGATACAAAGAAAAAAATAAATTGTTGCTGTGAATTCTACTGGTCCAGGTTGTGCGTTGAGCTGCTCAACCATCTACAAAAATTGGTCCTTGGTGCCTGACCATAAAATGAAAATATCATTGCTAAATCTGTGGTATCGAAGTAAATATTCATTATAGACACCACAGATATACTGTTGCTCAAAAGTCAACATAAACAAATTAGCATATGACAGAGCTATGTTAGAACCCATAGCGGTACCCATCTGCTGTTCATAAAAATGATTCCCATATAGAAAACAATTTTTAGTAAGTATCAAGTTTGCAAAAATGAAGCCTCCACTTCATTAGTACTGCAGTGCCATTGTTTTCATCCAGACAGGTTGGCAGTTTAACTATGAAGCAATGTTGCAAACAACACATAATGCAAGAAAAGAGGTGCAAGATGGAATTGTCCTTGGCACTAACACCCACCATTATCAGAATCATCTTTATTGGCCAGGTATACTTGCGTATGCTTGGAATTTTTTGTGGTAACAGTGCAGCATCAAGCAGGGAACACAAGGGGGGTGGGAAGAGAGGCATAAACATACATCACATACATTTCACATATATCTAGAACAGTTCGAGTTAGTATTTAGTATTTGGTACGTTCAATACGGTTTAGTTGGTGGACAGCTATTGGGAAGAAGCCTTTTGTAGTTCTTGTCGTCTTTGCTGGGATGGACCTAAAACATCTGCCTGACGGAAGGGGTTCAAACAGGTTGTGGCCAGGGTGTAGCTTGTCCGCCAAGATCTTTCCTGCATGCTTATTGACCCTTGCTAGGTATAGTTCTTGGACAGTGGGGAGCTCCGCCCCAATGATCTTTTCTGCCATCCTCACCACTCTTTGCAACCTTCGTCTGTCATTCTCGTTTGCTCCTCCGAACCAGATTGGGATCGAGGAGCAAAGGACAGACTCTACTATGGCAGTGTAGAAGATGAGCAGCAGCTCCTGCGGGATGTTGAATTTCTCGAGTTGCCTCAGGAAGAACAACCGCTGCTGAGCCTTCTGATATAGATATTAAAGAGGGCATGCATAGTTTAACAAATCAATAATTTCTGTGACTGGGCCTGCCACACTTGTGGCTTAAATGATTGGTTAAATGATTGGTTTGTTTGTTCCCACAAAACAAGTGGACATTGCTGGCAAAGACCTCTACATGCACAAACTTGATCTACATAGGCAAGATGTCTTCATCATCATCCGACACCTCACCCTAATCAGAGAGTACATCCTTTTTTCTCACTCTGTACTATCTAAATGGTATTTTGAACTCAGGACCTCAAATAACTGTTTAAAACCCACTACATTAATGACGCATATTGAACGCACATCTAATAGCAGCATACCTGTTATTGCATCGGTAATCCGCTGTGAAACTGGGTGACTGCTGTCATACTTGGTCCTCCTTGCAAAGGAATGTTTAACAGTAATTTTGATGGGAGCGGAGTCAGTCATACTTATGAAATTGGAAGCAGGACTACTTCCGAACATGATTGAGGATAGGGATAAGGAAAGTGTTGGAGTTGGAGATTACAGGCACTTGCCTCTAACATTGAGAACAGAGCTCGATGACAATGGGCTGGTTGTTATGTTTTTAGCCAAAGTTTCTGAATTTCTCGAAATCTGTCAAAACTTTTGATGATTGCGCTGCAAGTGATGAAACAGGGAGGAGGTTTCTAGATGGCTAAGGTCCCTACTTACTATTACTCTTTACAAAAGGTACACATATGGATTGACAGTTGTTGTCCGGATTTGGGTAGAAATAATTCCACATACTGTAGAAGAGGTGGATTTTTTTGTCTTTTAACCGGGCATGACAATCATCTTTTTTTTTTTCTCTTTAAGCGCACCAAACAGTACGAAGATTAACCGGGTGGTCCGGCACTCCCAATGCAGTAATCAACTTAGCTTAGTGCCCTCACAAGTGGTAGAATACAGGGAATGCAGGTGCAACACTTAAGTCTGGAGCTGAATAAACATGCTCACACAGAAATCTTATCGTTTCAGTTATTACAAGTTATGTAAAGTAATTCCAAAACAGTTAATTAACTGAAACGTTGTTCAGATCTCTGTGTGAACTTGTTTATATAAATATATTTATATACTTCTGCATATCACAGGGCTTACAGATGAGCATCTTGAAAAAAGTAGCTTGTGAAAAAGTGCATTAAATTGTACAAACATTAAATATATCCACATATCACAGGCAGTACAAAGATTAAACATATATTTGCCTGTATAACATGGCTTACATATGCGTATCACGAAAAAAAGATGCTTTAAAAAAATGCTTGTAAAAAATGCACAACAAACAGTACAATTATTTATTTTGTATTTAAGCTGCACGTGCTCAGAAGCTCCCCCTGCTGGTGTACCTGTGTTCAATAGTCACTGCAGAGAGCTCTGCTGGCTCCAGATGTCTCTAATGTTCTTCAAAGGAGGGCCCTCAGAGATGGGGGGGGGGGGGGGCAATGGGTACGTACACCCTGGGCCCCTCCTTAATTCGTCTCTGCACAGTGGGGTTATGACCAGCAATCACAGTATGCATAGTGGGGTTATGGCCAGCGAGGATAGCTAACTTAATCCTTGTGGACCTGTTGTAGTGACAGCTAAGGATCCAATTATCACTGTAAATATTATTACGAGTGTAGAACTAATCACCATGGCTTGCGCAATAGAAGGTTAAATAGTTAATGCACTAGGGTCTGAGATATAAATTGGCAGGAGATTCAATAAAACATCTTCTCATTGTCCAGTGATGGTATTATTGAAGGAGCCCATCTGGCATTCAAAATAAGTCCCTGTGTGAGGGAGAGTCAGAGCGGCGGGAGTACAGCTGACTGGGTGGAAAAGAGCGGACCACACCGCTGGGACATAGGAAAGGCCCATTTGAAATGGCAGTCTGCAGGGCCACACTTCAGACAGGTAAGTAGAGCTTCCAGGGCCCAGAGATAGTGGTTGAAGCAGAGAGACTCTCAGGAGCACCAGGTAGTGAATGCAGGCCAGACAAACGCAGGGAGTGTCCAGCACCTAGGTCGTAGAAGGGAACCAAAGGTGTCTGGGAGTATGGGAATCCGTCGCATGGAAGTCAAGACCACCCAAGATGAGGGAAGCCCTCAGCGAGACACCTTAGCATGAGTGCAGAGACGTGTCCGTGAGGCTTTGCAGCATTCAGGGATAAGCACAGGGGCCTAGAAACGGTTGTCGGCATCTCATAGACTGGGGCAGTACTCCACTCCTGAGCAAATCTAGGCAGTTCCAACAGGTTCCAGTGTCCTTCATCTTAGACCATTTAGGGCCCGATTTATCAAGCAATATTTGCGGTTAAATCCCCGAAAACATCCGTTTTCGGGGGTTCACCGCAAATATTTAGTATCCCCTAAATGTATTAAAGGGGGACCGCAGCATGGATCTGCGATCCTCCCTGCAGCGCCGCCAGCCGCATCCCCCATAGGGGCAGCCCGGCATCGCACCCCTGGGCTATCGCCATTCTAATGTGGCGATAGCCCATTGTAGCCTATGGCTACACTTCGCACTGCCCGAGCAGGGCAGTGCGGTAAGAGAGGTCGGCGGGGGTTAGCGCATAACCGCGCATGCGCTGACCTCCCGGCTTCCGGGTTAGGGCTTCGCAGGGACGGGCTCCTATCGGAGCCCTGTCCCTGCGCCCTTAAAAATGATACATCCCCCCGATATGCCTGGGCGGTAATATTCCGCCCAGATCGCATTGTAAATGCGATCATGATAAATGGGCCCCTAAACCACTTACCTGATAGTTATCTTAGACCTTAATGTTTATTTGTTCTATTCTTTAATTTCATAGTAAAATTAGACATTACACTATTCAAATTTCAATAACAACGTGAAAAATGGGTGTTTTAAAACATTTCACTAATAATATATTTATCATATATCATTTATTTTTACAACCTAGGCAAAATTAAATGAGATGAAAAATCCCTTAGAATAGCATTGCCTTGTGAATAGTGCAATTGGTGCATGTGCCATGATAGAAATAGCAATCTCTGCACTGGTCTAAGAGGTATTTATCCAATATTGCAGTATCAGTTATAATTTAACTTCTTTTTACCACCTCAGTAATCTACAGCTTCATCCTGTCTGCCTTGAATTTTGTTGATAATTATCTGTTAATTTGGCATCTTGGCAAATGTAACAGGGGCGAGACAACAAATGTTCTCTCTGCTGAATCACGGGACCTTGCCAAGTTATCTCATGTTCTGTGGGCTGAGATTCGGGAGAAGGAACTTGTCATGTACAGTATGTCGCCGTAACATTCAGATCCAGCACTATGCAATGTAATGTTATAGTTGGATGTTTTTTCATTATTGACCCCATCACAGCACCTATATTGCATCCTGGCATCCATTATCTGGTTTAATGTCCAACATATAAATATGTACATTAAGTACTCCATTAATCAGGTGGCTGTACTGTAATGAGAAGATGATTTGGCTTGTAGTGCAGTATGAATGGTGTAATGCCTAACAGCACTGAGGTCATTGGTTTGATTACCACCATGGCCCTAACTGTGCAGAGTTTGTATATTCTCCCCTTACTTGTTTGGGTTTCGTGCAATGGGTCAATTGACTCCTGACAAAAAATAGTGTGTGCATGTTCTTGTGTTCAAGGCAGACTAGATGGGCAAAGTGGTACTTATCTACTATCAAATTCTAATGGGGTATCCAATCATATGCAATGAATTATGGTTAAAGGGAAATCAAGTGAAAATCAGTTTGTTTTTTCAAATTATCACCAATATTTTTTTCCCCACAGGCTATCCAATTAGATCTCCCATCAGTGGTGTAACTAATAATTCTGCGCCCCCCCCCTGCCGAAAATGCAGGGGGGTGCCCCCCTAGGGTAAAACAATCGCCCCCCCCCCACCCGTGCGGCAGTTAACTCAGCCACGGGGCCGTGATTGTGCTGCCAGTGGAGGGGAGACGGGGTGCGGTGGAGGGGAGCCGGGGTGCACGGAGGGGAGCCGGATCCGTCTGCGCCTGGTCCCGGCTCTCCCGGCTACTGCTGCTAATGAATAGTGACACTTGGAAAATGGCTGCCCCATAAAGCAGACGAAAAACTGTCACTTTTTGTATTAGCAGTAGCTGGGAGAGCTGGGACCCGGCACAGGCGCTGGCAGCAGAAGGCAGGGCAGTGAGTAATAATAGTCCCGCGGGGGCTGCGGAACTATAGTTACGCCACTGTCTCCCATAAAAAAAATATTGTATTAGTTGGGCGCCCAATTAGCGTACGTACGCAGGCGTAGGGTAAGCTACGCTGTCTGCGTAGTCCAACGGCTGCCTAGCGTAGCTAGCGTAGTGACTCTGCGGCAGCCCAACTCTGCGTGCTTAGCATAGTGAATCTGCGGCAGCCCGGCTCTGTCCCCGGAGTCCATACCAAGCCTAGTGAGCGCCTCTCACACAGCTGGCCGCGGGAACACTGCGCTGATTCTGACAGCATCGCTACGCTAACTACGTACCGGGCACCAGGCTAATACGCAAGTACCAATAGTTTGTTTTGTGAGAGAACACACATTTCTGTGAAACCTTTGTGGTTTTGTCACCGCAGATCAGATTTTGTGGCACTTATGGGGATTTTGTTTCAAAGTCCCTGATAAACCGAAGCTGCTGCTGGCTTATCAGTTACCTCCCTGCAGATTATACCCACATTTATTTATCCTTTACATATCTCTTACTATTAGTATTTGTCCACATTACTGAATATTTAATTATAGATATCATCTCACCAACATTTATTTATTAACAGTTACATAGCGCAGCAAATTCTGTTGTGCTTACACCTAAAAAGGGCCCATTTATCAGTCAATATTTGTGGGCAAATTTGGGGTTAGCCGCAAAGATTAAGTATCCCTTCAATGTATCAGGAGGGACAGCAGCAGGAATCTATGAACCCTGTTGTGGTCCCTCCTGCGCCGCCGCTGGCCGCATCCCCCATAGGTTTCTAAGGGGGATGCAAAGCTACCCGATGTATGAACATTGGGCAGCAGCGTATCTCATCCCTGGGCTACCGCCATTCCGGGGCAGTGCGGTTGGCGGGGGGGTCAGCACTAACTGCACATGTGCAGGACCCCCCACAGGCCGGCTCAGCACATCGCAGGGATGGGCTCCTTTTAGAGCCCCATCCCTTCGCTGCAGGGATGATACATCCTGCCGTTAGGATCGCAATTTACAATGCGATCCTGGGTGGTAATATTCCGTCTGTACATTGTAAATGCGATCTGTGATAAATGAGCCCCTAAGTCTTTCAAAAATAGAGCTAATAATAGTATTCCCACCAGCCAACAGAAATAATCTATATTTCTGTTAATCTGACCATAATCCCCACCCATCAAGCCCACTGACTAGTCATTTATGGTACTGTTTTCTGATCTGATTACATACATCTAAAGCTGGCTACACATCAGGATGACCTGCATATGACCTGGTTGTATGTATGTAGTGGAGCGGTTGAACAAGCAATCGCATGTGCTCGACTGTAGTGGGAGCCGGCAAATGAGACGTGCAGAATGTCTCATCTGTGGGCCGACCTCACGGCCCACATTGTGCTTTCATGTGCACACAATCCATTGCACGACCAGTCAAGATTAGACGGTTGGGTCCAATCTCATTCTGGTATATGGGGTCCTTAAGAAACTTCTTCAGACTACGCATAAAGTACTTCTCACTACACTACAAAAATTTTCATTTATGCACTCATTACTGTGCATGTATAGGGCCAATGGTGCCTAGGTTGACAGTCAAAAGGTCAACACCAAACAGCTGACTTGTACAAGGTCAACACAAGCAAAAAGGTCTACACCAGGATGGTCGGCACATGAAAATGTTGACATGAGCTTTTCAAGGGTTTTTTTTGAGCCCATGTCAACACTTGAGCACATAAACACCAAATGAGTGTACTGCATACCCTCACATTTCTTGCTGTGTGTGCCATGCTTTATACCATGTGCCTAGCTCTGCTCGACACACTTTACCTTTCCCAATCATCGCAGTAGATGGTAAAGTATAAAAAAAACTGTAGAAAAAAATGAAAAATCCATGAAAAATTCAGGTAGACCTTTTCATGTGTCAACTATTGCCATATCATCCTTTTGCCAATGAGACCTTGTAAGGGGGCTGGCTGGCAAATTTTAGCCTGGGGGCAAGTCCAGAGCATTGGCCCCTAAGTATCAGCTCGGCTTGGTAGGAGAATGGCCACTGAGAGAGATGCAGGATACTGAATATTTGCCTGGCTTCCCGGCGTCCCACTCCGCCCCTGCCACAGGCTGCTCACCTCCATAAAAAGAAGAAGAGGACACCACTGGCTGCTCTCCTGCATAAATGAAAAACAGGACACCACAGGCTTCTCCCTTGCATAAATAAACAGGAAAGCACGGGCTGCTCCCTTGCATAAATAAAGAACTAGACACCACAGGCTGCTCTCCTGCATAAATAAAGAACAGGACACCACAGGCTGCTCTCCTGAATAAAGAACACGGCACCACAGACTGCACCTTTGCGTAAAAGAACAGGACACCAGAGACTGCTCTCCTGCATAAATAAAGAACAGGACACCACAGGCTGCTCTCCTGCATAAATAAAGAACAGTGCACCACAGGCTGCTCTCCTGCATAAAGAACACGGCACCACAGGCTGCACCCTTGCGTAAAAAAAAACAGGACACCACAGGCTGCTCCATAGCGTAAAAGACAGGACACCACAGGCTGCTCCCCCTGTATAATAATCATGCCATGACATTACAGGCTGCTCCCCCTGCATAATAATAATGCCATGACACCACAGGCCACTCTCCCTGTATAATAAAAGTAATGCCATGACACCACAGGCTGCTCACCCTGTATAATAAGAATAAGGCCATGACATCACAGGCTGCTCCCCCTGTATAATAATTTGTGTGTCTTGACATTACTTTTATTATATTATACAGGGGGTGCAGCCTGTGGTGTCATGGCATTATTATTATACAGGGGGAGCAGCCTGTGGTGTCATTGCATTACTTTTATATTATACAGGGGGAGCAGCATGTGGTGTCATGGCATTATTATTATACATGGGGAGCATCCTGTGGTGTCATGGCATAATGCTATGACACCACAGGCTGGTCCCCCTGTATAATAATAATAATGCCATGACACCACAAGCTGCTCCCCCAATATAAAAGTAATGCCATGACACCACAGGCTGCTCCTCCTGTATAATATAAAAGTAATGCCATGACACCACAGGCTGCTCCTCCTGTATAATATAAAAGTAATGCCATGACACATACATTATTATACAGGGAGAGCAGCCTGTGGTGTCATGGCATTATTATTATACAGGGGGAGCAGCCTGTGGTGTCATGGCAATATTATAAAGGGGAACACCTCAGGAAACAGCAGAAATATATATTTTTTTATTTGTGAGTTTGACTTACTGTATGTAGCCTTCCTGCTGCTGCGGCTCCCAGCTTTTCAACACTGCCGGCCACGGTCCCCGACTCTCCTTCCAGCTGCTTGCTGCTACTTCCTGTAGACGCGTGGGTGGCGTCATCGTCATGACGTCCGCACCCAGCGTCTGTCACTGCGGGGATGAGAGGGAACAGCCAGCCGCCCCCTCCTCCACGTAGCTGTGGAGACTGGCGGCCATGTTAATGAAGCCACAGACATGTTTTAAAACAAAGCCTACAGGAACATGGCAGCCGGCAGTTCAGGACTAGGTATGGCGGAAGCGGCCCGCAGCACTCCTGTCAGAGCGGTCTGGGGGGCACATGGCACCATGCCCCCTGGCTAAGCCCGCCCCTGGACCTTGTGCCCGTCGGCAATATGATGCGACCTATTGACTATCGACCTATCTTCCGGATCCCCTCATTACCTCATTATCTTCTGAATTTATTATTGCAGTAGTCTTCTTACTGGCATTCTCCTACATAGACATTCGGTCCTGCAATCAATCTTATATGAAGCAGATAAAATACTTTTTTTTTGCACAACTTTATACTACAACTATTCAGCATCGTTAGTCCCTACATTGGCTGCATGTATTTTACCAAATACAAAATGAAATGCTCTCTACTTACATATATGGTTTTTAACAAAACTACACTAACATACATCTCCTCACCTAGGCCAAAATAGCCAGGATTTGGACAATTCACATAACACCTCGCGAGAGAGCCAGCTGACCCACATTGCATCTTTTGCACAGGACACACAACAAAAGCCGTGGCTCCTCTGTGGGACATTGGGAAGTCTAGCCCTTAACACCTTCCCCCCCTTTTGAACACTCCCATCTTTACCGGGATCCAGGGACACAGACAAAGACTTCCTTGCTTTGGGGTAAGAGAGTGAATGTAGATCTGGATGCTGCTCCCCTGCACACTTGTACCAAAGCGTTCTCTCTCCTCCCTCTCTGACAGTCATCCTACCCCTCTCACTCCCCCTCTCCATCTTCCCTTTATCTCTCCCCCCTCACTCTTCCCCTTTAACTCACCCCCTATCCCTTCTCTCTCTACTCTCTCCCCCATGTCTCCCCGTCTCTTCCCCACTCTGCATCTTTCCCTCTCTCACTCCCACTCTCTGTTTCTCTCCTCCCCCCTCTCTTTCCCCTTCTGTGTCACACCATCTCCCCCTCCCTTTCACCCCCCTCTCTATGTCTCTCACCAGGGCCATACTGGCCATCTGGCACTTCTGACAAATGCCCATTACCATGGGAACGACCAGCATTTTTATAGAAACGCCCATGAAATGCTGGGAGTTCCCATGGGCGCGAATAGCCACCGCTGCCCCCCTGGCCACAGTCTTGGATGCGTGGACCCGGCGAACAGTTTGTTCGCCATGGCCGCATGCACCTGGCTAATGCGCAGAACTGCCCCTGCGCATGTGCATAAGCCCAACATCTGTCCCCCATGCAAACGCACAGAGGATGCGAATGCGATCAGAATAAGGACCTATGTGACCACATAAACAGAAAAACTGACTTTCACTTCTGTGCATTAACTGTTTTGTGCATGTCAATTTTAAACAAAGGATATCTACCATAAACACCTGCTAAAATTATAGTTGCATAGCAACACAAGCAAGTACTCTGTTTTTCAGTTTATCATGAAAAGGAAAATGAAAAAGTAATGGCTAGGCGAGACTGCAAATTGCTGTATGGATCCATATTTAGCAAACATTTAGGGGCTTATGTATTAGACTGCGAGCTTAAGGCTATGTGGGAATTCCAGCGAGTCTTCCCATATTTTTAAGTAGCAATCTTTTAAAAGACAAAAAAAAAGTTGTTTTTGCTTTTTATATGAAGGCCGCTTTAAAAAGCCTATTTGGAATTTCTACACATCCTGCAGCTTGCAGGCTATTACCAACAGCATGCCTTGGCCAAAGCACCCATTCACAGGAACCAATTAAAGTCATGAGCGGCAGGACTGCCCAAAACAGGGGGAGCCAATGTATTACAATTTGGATAAAGAGGCTCGGCCGATAGTGAGCATAGCGACTGTGGGTGTATCCGAAGCAGAGTCCACTATGTTCCTCATGCTGGTACAGTTGGAACGCCAGGAGATCTGGGAACTGGTGGATACTGGTAGTGAGCTCACCACTGTTGCTGCCAACCTGGTTCCTCCCGGAGCTGACAAGGTCTTGCCTCCTGTTAGGGTGTTGTGTATCCACAGTGGCGGATTCAGGAGTGGGGTGCCTGGGCACATGCCTCTCCTGTCATTTCTGACATAGCTCAATTTGTAGTGGAGAGCCCAGCCTTGTGTCGTTAGCCCCCCAGGAACTGGAGATACCGTTAGGCAAACCTGGAATGTTTTCCCCATAGGATAACAAGGGACCCGCTAATTCTGACCCTTACCCTGTTACGACGGCTGCCACCACCCCCCCCCCCTCCCATCAGAAGCTTGTCGAACCCAAATTGCTGGGCCATCAGTCTGATACCAGGCTGGTTCTTATGGGTCAATTGGTTCCAGAGATATAGTAGGTAAACCAACTTGCTGTGAAAGGGCTATTATTTTAAATGGCCAGGACCTGCAGTGCTCTGAATACAGCTGGATATCACCCCGCTCTCTGCCCGTCTGTCAATGGCTGTCACTTCTGCCCAGCGGCAGCTGTCCCCAGTTACCGCGAGCATGTATTCCCCTTGGCAATGAGCATAGTACCCCTGGCAATGAGCATGTAGGTAAGCAGAACTTATACAGTTGGAGCCCCACTCATTCAGATCCGGCGCCCGCCAGAAACTCCCCTCTGGCGAGCGCCGGCGGAGAGGGACTCCATTAATTTGGGACCAATGTGCGTCTCACGCGCATCCCAGTCTCTCGGTGGCGCAGCGGGTCTCTGCTCGTCTCCGCTTTAGGGAGACAGGCAGGGTTAGGGAGTATCAGGGCGGCAAGGGGAACCATCGGTGGTGGGGATCCAGGGGATGTCTTGTGCGTGCACGCCCCCTAGCGGGACCTGGCCATTGGTGGGAGGTGGCGATAGTTTTGCCAGCCCCCAGCAGGATGAGACCCGCCACATCTGTATAGCATAATTTTTAATAGGCATCATGGTGTTTGGCATAATACGTAATGGACATTATGCTGTGTGGCTTAACATGTAATGTGCATTATGGTGTCGCCTTTGGCGCACAATGTCCCTGTTTATGAAGAATATTGTGAATTGTGTCTCAATCCATGTGGCATTATGTGAATTTTGGCACAACCCATGTGGAAATATGTGAATTTTGACACAATCCATGTCGCATTATGTGAATTTTGGCTCAATCCGTGTGGCATTATGTGAATTTGGGCTCATTCTGTTTGCCATCATGTGTAAGGGGCAAGTATAATGGGGTCTACTATTTTGTTGCATAATGTGTAGAAGTGGTATATGGTGTGGTACACTACACTCAAGGACATGCCCCCTTTTGAGTGGCCACAACCCCTTTTCCGGAGCGCGCCTTCGGCATTATGTGAATTTTGTGTCAATCCGTGTTGCAGTATGTGAATTTTTTTTTTCAATCCGTGTGGCATTATGTAAATTTTTGCACAATGTGTGTGGCATTATGTGAATTTTGTTTAAATCCGTGTGGCATTATGTGAATTTTGTTTCAATCCATGTGGCATTATGTGAATTTTAGTACAATTTGTGTGGCATTATGTGAATTTTGGCACAATTTGTGTGGCATTGTGTGAATTTTGACTCAATCCGTGTGGCATTATGTGAATTTGGGCTCATTCTGTTTGGCATTATGTGTAAGGGGCAAGTATAATGGGGTCTACTATTTTGTTGCATAATGGCCCTTATTCAGATCTGACCGCGGTACAAATATGTTTTCAAAATGGGCAAAATCATGTGCACTGCAGGTGGGGCAGATGTAACATGTGCAGAGAGAGTTACATTTGGGTGGGTGTGTTGAAACTGAAATCTATATTGCAGTGTAAAAATAATGCAGTTAGTGTTTACCCTGCACAGAAACAAAATAACCCACGCAAATCTAAATCTCTGTATACATGTTACATCTGCCTCACCTGCAGTGCACATGATTTTACCCATTTTGAGTACAAATTTGTACTGCGATCAGATCTGAATGAGGGCCAATGTGTAGAAGTGGTATATGGTGTGTTACACTACACTCAAGGACATTCCCCCTTTTGAGTGGCCAGAGCGCGCTTTCAGCGTGCGCACATCTTCATCCTTCACTTTTGACACCAAGGTGGGCCTGTGTATTTTATACGCCAGGGCCTATTTTTAAAGTTAGGAGCTGATTGGTTGGTTTATCACTCTCCATTTTATCACTTTTGAAGCTTATTGCATCTGGCTCTTTGTGTTGAAAAATGATTTGCTATATCGAGTTACTACTTTAAAGGGGAAAAGAGTAGATCAGTTGTTAGTTCCCTAAAAACTTAAGCGGTTGGTATTGGAAGCTGCACATACTGTACACATTTGTGTGGTGGACATTTATAGGAGAAAACACTCCAACTTACGGTTAAGGTTCTTTTGGCCAGGCATCTATGCCTCAGTCAAGAGGTATTGTCAGGAATGCCCAGTGTTCCAGAAGACAGCCCCTCAACCAAAGTTTACCGCTGGCATCCCTCCCTATAATTTACATGTCTTTTGAGGGAATTGGTATAGATCTGATAGGGTCAGTGGAAAAATATGCTCAAGGGCACCAATACATACTAGTGGTAGTGGATTATGCCACCAGATACCCGGAGGCTATACTCCTGTGTAATATGAAAGCTGGCACTATTGTGAGAGAGCTAGTAAGCCCTGTATACCTGCCTGGGAATACAGAAAGAGATCTTTAAGAACCAAAGTATCCCTTTTGTTTCCAAACTTATGATGGATTTATACCAGTAGACAGGATTACCACCTCAGTGTACCACCCACAAACAGATGGCCTTGTAGAAAGGTTTAATAAAATCCTTTAACAAATGATAAAGAGGGCAGTGTCTCAAGAAAAACAAGACTGGAATTTGCTCCTACCTTATTTGATGTTTACAGTCAGAGAGGTACACCAATCCTCTACATGGTTTAGTCCCTCTCAGCAGGGCCGCCACTAGAACTGTTGGGGCCCGGGACTGACCTACATTGCCCTCTGGCTACTTCAGCCTCTACCGTCAGTCAGGTCCGGAGTTTAGTGTGTACACTGTACAGTGCAGCCTGCAGAGCCCCTCTGTGTCCTAGGTTTGGCACTCTGCAGGCTGCACTGTGCGTGTCTGGCTGGGGGGCCGCCGGCGCTGAGAGGGGGAGGAGGTGTGCAGGTGCCCGGGGGATGGGGGCTTTGGCAACGCTGTGGGCAGCTGTCCGGGCCCCTGTAGAGGCCAGGTCCTGGGACAGCTGTACCCAGGGCACCTCCCTAGCGGCGGCCCTGCCTTTGAGTTCCTCTATGGGAGACAGCACAGTGAGATTGTGGGTCGATTAAAAGAAGGGTGGGAACAACAACATTGTCAGTATTCGAACATTGTTCAGTTTGTGTCCCGATTGTATAGCCGTTTAAGGGGCAGATGTATGAACATTTGTTATGGGGGAGAAGGGGTATCAGCGCACGTTATGTGCACTGATACCGCTTCTCCCCATGTATGAAGGAGCCGGGATGCGGTTAAGGACAGGGGCGCCCCTGTCCATATCGGCACAGCTATCTAAATGATAGCAGGCCGAATGTATGAATGGTCAGCATTGCTGACCGTTCCGCCCGATGCCGGTTTTGGCTGGCGAAGCCCTATCTAGACAGCAGGGACAGCGCTGTCTGTGCTGTTAGCTCTGGGCTGCTCTGGGGATCTCATGTGAGCAGCGAGATCCCACACATGCCCAGTCGAGCCGGCCGGGGGACAGGAGTCAGCGCATCAGTTTACACTGATGCGCTATCTCCATGAGGGGACATCGCCGGGGGGGGGTGTTTAGCTTCGGCAGCCAAGATGTTAATACATCTTGTCGATGTCCCTTCCTGCTTCGTCTCGCTAATGAGGCAAAGCAAGAAGTAGTATAGCGGCGTGATAAGCGCCTCTATAATACATCTTCCCCTAAGGCAGATTGCGCAACTCATGAACTAACACTTTGGTAAAACCTTGGAAGGGAAGTGCCAATCAGTCCTCTTAAGTACTTTAGTAGCAAAAAAGGTTCCATAATGCCAGGTACCCATTGAACTCACATTTAGGCCCTTATTCTGCTTCACTCACAAAGGCAAATTCCTTCTCAAATGGACAAAACCATGTGAACTGCAGGTGCGGCAGAAGTAACATGTGCAGAGAGAATTAGATGTGTGATTCTTTCTCTCTCTCTCTCTCTCTCTCTCTCTCTCTCTCTCTCTCTCTCTATATATATATATATATATATATATAGAGAGAGAGAGAGAGAGAGAGAGAGAGAGAGAGAGAATGACGATCATGCTATAACTAATGCTGTTGATGTGTTACCCCCTGAAATTCCTAAGCAGTTGGCCAAATTGCAACCACGTTATGTTTTTAAACCTTTGTCTATGAACGCTAACATTAAAACATTTATGCAGGCACTAGAGTACAATGTTTCCCATGAGGTATTGCCTAAAGATAGACGAGCAGTTGCCAGGTCTAATCTTACACGTGAAGAGTTTGATGCATTACATGATCTTGGCACTTATACTGATGTGATCATACGGCCCGCCGACAAAGGCGGTGCCGTGGTGATACAAGATTTGGTGGATTATAAACTCGAGATCTCACGCCAATTGGCTGATGTCAAGGTTTATGAACCACTCAAGAAAGATCCCACTGTGGAGTTTACTAAACTTCTCAATACTATGCTTGATGTGGCCATTAGGGATGGTATCATTTCTGTTGAATTATCTCTTGCTTTGAAGGTTGTAGATCCTGTAGTTCCGCTGTTATACACCCTGCCCAAAATCCACAAGGAACTTCGGGCCCCTCCAGGCAGGCCAATTATAGCGGCACGAGGATCCCTCTTTCAAAACATCTACCTACATTGATGCCCTCCTACAGCCGTGTATCACGGCCTCTGAGGGACATCTTTCAAATACTACAGCATTTCTAAATGGTATTAATGGGCTGGGTCCTATTCCACATGATAGTCTGCTTTGCAGCATCGATGTGACTAGCCTATATACCATTATTCCCAACCAAGCAGGGCTGGAGGCGGTTCGTAGGTTATTTGTCTAATAATATCAATTATCAGGGACCTGATGTTGATTGTTATTTCATTATTAGAAATGGTGCTTACCCATAATTATTTTCTGTACGATAGGACCTTCTACCTGCAGCGCGTTGGTTGTGCAATGGGGAGCAATTTTGCCCCATCGTACGCTAAAGTGTTTATGATGGTAGTGGAACAAGAGATGTTTTTTTCAGTACCCGATGTATCGCGTAGAGTCTTCTTCTATACGCGATACATCGATGACCTTTTTATGATCTGGACAGGGTCACATGATGAATTCACTAATATCATTGAGAACCATAACAAGTCCCCTAGTCCAGTGAAACTGACTTATTCTGTGGACACTGAACAAGTTAACTTTTTAGACGTGACATTGACAATCAGGGGTGGGTTGGTGGAGACATCTGTCTTCACCAAACCCACTGCCCGCAACACTTTGCTACACGCTACCAGTTGCCATCCTGGCTCTACTAAATACAGTTTGCCTTATTCTCAGTTTCTGCGCGCAAGGCGCATTTGCAGTACTGATATATTGGCTGAGGAACCAATTGACCGTATGTCCCTGAGGTTTAGCGAGAGGGGATATGATGCCTCTTTACTGCGTGATGCTAAGATGAAGGCCCTGTCCAAGACCAGGGAGTCCCTTCTTGTGTATCGGGACAAAAAAGAGATTGGTAACCAATTGCCATGGGTCAATCATTTTAGCACCAGCAGTATGGGCATTAAGAAAAATGTAAAAAAAACTACGGCCTTTGGTACAAATGGATTGTACCTTAAATTTGACTAACACTATGATTATGCCCAGCTACACTCGTGGTAGGAGTGTGAGGGATATAGTCATGAAAACTGATATTGGAAAATTACAACAAAATAGTAGTCTTTTTTAAGAGCAAAACCTGGTTGCTTTAAGTGTTTAAATTGTATAACATGCAGGTCGCTGATCACAGGGGAGTCGTTCTGCCACCCTTTTAGCGGCAAAAGGTACAGTATCAGGCACAGAGTAACATGTACTATTAAGTACATTGTGTACATGATAACTTGCCCTTGCTCCTTCAGTTATATCGGTAAAACTGATCGCACTCTTAAGGGAACGTATGGCAGGCCACAGGCACTCCATTAAAGTGGCATTGGAGAAAGGTGTCAGTGACCAAATGCATAGATGGAGAATTTTTTGGGGGATGACTAGTCGCACAGAAAATATCTGAGGTAAATTTTATGGTGGACCCCTCCTAAATAGATCTGATTCAGCTTGACATATATCTGATAAGGGGTGTGCTACCACAGGATACAGGGTTACTGGCACCTCTGAAGCTCTCTCTGTGAAGCGTACGCAGACCACACACATCTGTGTGTGCTCCCAGCCTCCCCCTCCCTCATGAAATGTTGAAATTTTGAAACTGTTTAGCGTAAACCTAATGAGCGGTCTCGGTCCTGGTAACATAGCCTGAAGACGCTGTGTCTCACCGTGGCACACGGCGTCCAGCTTACAGCACCTCCAGGCAGACGGGAGTAGTGAGAGTGCAGCAGTGTACCTTAACCACTGTCACTCATAGCAGATAAGCTGCGGTGGCTTGTGTGTATTGCTGTTTTCCCTGCCGAATACTGAGCAATCCAGGCTCACGGCTTCACACGGAAATAAAACAGCATTTATCTCACTCCCGCCGCCAATTATATATGTTATCCATACCCATATCTGCTAATTAAATTATTTCTGGATCAGAGATGCCAACATACTGTGTCAACACTGCCATATACCTATAGGGTTAAGACAGCAGTTCTAAAAACACACACTTATTAGCTAACTACCATACTGAAGGGAGACATACCCTGGGGCCCCACGGTGTGAGGATTCTATATCCTTTTTATATGTCATTGTTTTGTTTCATGTGTATATGTGTGTTATATTTTGCAGTTTTTAAAAAATTATTGAATAAAAGTTACATTTTAGAAACTCTCTAGGTGCACCACACAGAGACATTCTTTTCTTTCTTATGTGTCAGTGACCAACCAGTGGCGCTGCACTTTTTTGAGGCACATCACACCATCCCTATGTTGCGGTATATGATTATAGACCATATCCCTGAGTCCATATGTAGAGGTAATAGGTCGCGAAAATTATTGCAGTGTGAGGCGCAATGGATTCAGCGTCTGGGCACGCTTGCCCCTAGAGGCTTTAATGAATTTAGAGGTCTGCACTGTTTTCTGTAATTTAAGTACGTTCCATCTTTGGTCCCATCAACTATTATTGCATACTCTTGAATGAGATTACTCTTGTAGTTATTATTATAATTATAATGATCCATTATCATGTACTATTGAAATTATCATCTGTATATGTTTCATCTGTGACGCTGCCATTCTCGCTATGCTCATATTTTTGTTCATTGTATCAATGTATAGTTTTCTTTTTCCTTTTTTTCTGCTTGTTCAAGTTTTGGTGGGGCACAAATATATTCTGTGATATTGGTCACTGTTGTATACTGTATAATGCCCGAAATGTCAGCTTGATTGCTGGCAATGTCCGGGCTTTTGTATTTGTGTACGGTTGCTATGGCTACCTGAGACTGCCGGGTTGGACCAATAGCGGTGTCTGGGCTGACCGTGATGATGCGTCTATTGACGCTGAGCACGCAGGCGCAGTAAGCCGCTGTTGATCACCAAGCGGCTCTCATATGTATGCCGGGCAATGTGCGTCGTTGGTCACCATGGCAATGGGGGCGGTTTTTGGCATTTTGATGCGGCACCGTCACCGACGTGATGATGCGCAGTTAGTGCACGTCATGCAGGGGCGTGGAGATCCGCTCAGTGGCGCCAAGCCGGCCTGACACCATTGGTGCAGTATATATATATATATATATATATATATATATATATATATATATATATATATATATATATATATATGCAAGCAGGGGATCCGGCACTCAGGCAGATGAAATGCAACGACTTAGGTGCGCTTCTGTCTCACGGAGGAGAAATATGGTCAAAGTAGCAAGAAGTCACTCTAAGAATTATTCAGGACTGCACGGCGGCAGTCTATGCAAAAAACGGGAAGACACTGGTATAGTGCAAAGCCAACGTTTTGGGCGGGTAGCCCTTTATCAAGACATAAAGGGCTACCCGCCCGAAACGTTGGCTTTGCACTATACCAGTGTCTTCCCGTTTTTTGCATAGACTGCCGCCGTGCAGTCCTGAATAATTCTTAGAGTGACTTCTTGCTACTTTGACTATATATATATATTGTAAAGGGATTTTGACTGTAACTATGTCGACACTGATGAAATATGCAAATGAACAAATGTGTGAATTTGTTTGTGAGACTAGTAGGGTGCTCCTGGGATTCTGCTGCCTTACTTTCAAAACCTTGGGTCAATCCCAATTTACCCTAGTGGAATTACTGGACGAGGGTGTGGTTAAGAAAATTAGGGTGCTGAATGTTGCTGAAAGTCTTGATAATACTTATCTTATTTGCGTTGTTCCCACTGCTGAGACGTCTTTCTGTCACCTTACGTATTTGTTGTATCCATATGGTCTAGACATAAAATAGAATTTGGATGTTAATATATCATATCATTCACATGAGAACGGGTGATGGTTAAGCACTCATGATATGCAGGCAAGAAGGCATACCTGACTTACACATGAAAGAAGTGCTTGACACTTATAAAGGTATCTTTTGGGGTGGCAAAGCGGGTGCGTACCTGTACTTATGGTGGGTCTCATGATGACACTCCTCAAAAGGTATCCTTTGCCCGGTGGCGAAGGTAATTTTTCATAACATTATAATCCACTCCTTGTGTTTGAATAAAAAAGGGGATTTTATTTACATATACAAAGTAAAATCAATGTATGCGCACCAAGGGTGAAATGTAATAGGATGAGAGATTCAGAAAGTGAGAGATTTGGTAAGAAATCTCCAGTTTTTTTTAAACCGGCAATCATTTACTCTGCACAGCCAGTTTGATTTTGAAGTGTAAATGATTACACTTCAAAATCAAACTGGCTGTGCAGAGTAAATGACTGCCTGTTTAAAAAAACCTGGAGATTTCTTACCAAATCTCTCACTTTCTGAATCTCTCATCCTATTACATTTCACCCCAACAGTCTGAGTATTTGGTGGTACCCGGTTCAATATGTGTCTGGATGGTGTACATCAGGGTGCTGGCATCACGGCTGGCCACTGGTGTTATGAAACATTCACCTGTCTCACCACATGGAAACTGAGACGCCCGTGCGCGTGAGACGCAGATGGAGAGCCGGGCTGCTGGCGGATCACCAGCGGTGACGTTCTGGCGCCGCCACAAGTCTTGTCCTGCAGCTGCTCCCAAGGCGCAGCGGGTCTCGTCCTCCCCCCCATGTTGCATCAGGAGTAGCTCCGATCATGGCAGCCAGAGCAACCATTAAGTTGCACCAAAACTGGCCCTAGGTTAGGCTTGGAACACCTATAGGCATTCCAATTGCCTAGGTTGCTTATTGAGGTTAATGCTTATGCAGCTTAACAACCCCCGTCTCCCACTCTCATCATCTGTACATGCAGCTCAATATAACTAGGTTTATAATGTACTATATCGTTCGCCCCGTGTGTATGCACCTATAGGCATGTGCGAAGGGAGGTGGGGGGTGCCGGGTGTGCCCAGGCATCCCCTACTGCCCAACACACCCATCCCAAGGAGCTGTCTGGCAATGCCCTTATTGTGAGCAGCGGTGCCCAGTACAGTGCTTATTGTAGCAGAGGCGCACCGCTCCTCCCAGTGAACCTGGCTGGGTGGACTCACTGCTTTACATCCACCCTGCGTGTGGCCTGAGCAAGTGACTTAGGAGCCAGAAGCAAGGCAGAAGACACCATGCTGCAGCAGCGGCCTGTGATCATCGGGAACAGCGAGATAAGCAGAGCTGCAAGTACAGTGTCATCCACCACCATGGCAAGAGTAAAGCACCTTGCCACCTTGAAATTTCTATAGGGGTGAGGGGTTGGCGGTTTGTGGACAGTCACATGGCTCTAACTACTGTTTACATAAATAAATACATTACACTATACTGTTTGGCATAATGTAGAAGGGTCATTACTGTGCAGCATAATATGTAAGGGGTATTACTTTGTGGCACAATGTGTAATGGACATTACTGTTTGGCATAATGTGTAAGGGGCTTTAAGGCATGGGAAGGGGCACCAAAATTGATCTTGTCTCCGTGCAACTCGGATGAACTTACGCCACTAGTGTGGCATTGTTTAATGTGCATTATGGTATGTGTAATGGGCATTACTGTGCGCGGCATTATCATACCTCCCAACATGACCCTCTCCAGGAGGGACACAATGCTCTGCTCCTGGCCTTCCCTGGTAATGTGTGATTACCATCACCTGTGTTGAAGCACCTTTCTTGTCAATTAACCTGTTCAACAAAGGTGATGGCAATCATACATTAAGAGGAAAGTGCAGGAGCAGAGTATTGTGTCCCCCCTGGAGAGGCCGGGTCATGTTGGAAGGTATGCATTATGTGTAATGGGCATCACAGTGTAAATTTTGCAACTCGTCCTGTCCCTGTTGCTAGCGTATGGGGGGAATGATTCATTCTGAATCCCATATACATAAATAAGTCACCTACTTACTTTGGAAATGCATCCCCTAAGAAAATGGACTGCGCACGCCTATTGGGCTATTCTACACGACAAAAGGTGAGGGTTGTCTTCACTAGGAGGAGGTTTAGGGGTCTGTCATACTTATTGCCGGCTGTATATCGGAAAATAATCATCTTCTGAGTGCATCATCAGACTGACATGGCCACTGTAGACATTGTGCATGCTGACAAAATATATCACACCCACTATAGATATAATAAAGAACACGTCATTTTTAATTTCACCTCCTATAACTGTAACCAAACTGGTAGCTAATGTAGTGCCGGCAATGCGGCGTGTGCGGCAGGAGGAGTGTGGTGGTGCGGCGGCGGCGGCGGCAGGAGGAGGAGGGGTGCAGGAGCGGGTCCGGTGGGAGAACGGATTGGAAATCGCTGCTTTTAACGACAGACATTTTATTTTTGTCCCTTAACGTATAATATAATCGCTCGCACGGGCGTCATCACCGGGTTCTCAGCTGCTGAACCGACAAAGCTCCAGTAAGAGGAGGAGAAGCAGCATCGACCAGACCTCCCTCCTTTTCTACCCGTGCCAGCCTGCTGAGTGAGGGGGCTCCTCTCCTCTAGTTGCACGGTGCAGGTGTGAGGAGGACACACGGCCCCTCCTCTCCCGGTGGATGTGGCCAGCGCTGGCTGTGAATGCCGGGAGCACCTCCCCTCCTCCCCCCACCCCCCTGCGCTGGTGATGGATCAGGCTGCAGGAGCCCCGGGATCTGCATTCCTCGGCTCCCTCCCCGCCCGCTACCAGTGACAGCCTGGAGCGCTGCTCTCGGAGGTGGCAGCACCGTAGTATGGGCTGAGCAGCCAGCATCGATCTCCTTCCTCCCTGCGCCCTCTCTCCGCGCATTCCGGACTCACTGCAAAGAGCAGAGACACAGGTGGAGTCCGGTCTCCACAGCAACCGCATCCTTATAAGGCGAGAGTATTGCAAAGGTCAGGACTGTGCCAGGCGGAATGGTGGCGCCGGACAGATCTCAGGCAGAGCGCTCGGTGCACGACACTGGCAGGGGTTTGCAGAAGGTGCCTCTTTCCATCCGCCTGCCCAGGCTGCAGCAGCATGTAACCGGCAGGAGAGGTGCCCTGCACATCACAGCGCACAGCTGCCGCGCCTGATGGATTAGCAGTCAGAGCAGGACTCATCTGTCACAGATCCGGCAGAGTAGGTAAGGATCAGGGGCATTAAGAACGCCTGCTCTGGTGATTGTGTGTAGCTGGGGGGAGGCAGGTTTTGTCAATCAGACTGTACAGTGACACCCAGCTACCCCCTTGCAGTCTCCCTTCAACCTGTTTTGTTGGCTTCTTAGCTGGCAGGTTGCAGTAATGCTCCAGGCAGGTATGACCAGGAACAGAGCCAGCATTGTCTGCTGAGAGCACCTACCTGTGTGTACAGTCCCTGTGCCAAGTATCTGCCCTGGGCTTCATTCCATCCTGTCTGCCTCAAATTGTCTGCATTACTGCATCAATCACTGACCTGTTACTACAGCCAATGACATCCCTGCTTTTCCACCGTCCTTTCATTGCGTGACATTTTTTTTTTTTTTTGTTATTTTACCTGATACTAAATATTATTTGTTGAGCGATATTGACTATTAAGATCTTAATATGATGTAATGTAAAGGGTTCTGAGAAAGCTGCTAAAGCAGACCTAAAGACTCTACAGAACATTATACCTATGGTGATTGACAATTTCCACTGAATTGCCTCCAAATGACACTATCCACTGCCATTTGTGTACCTGCTCTCTGTGTTAGACCTTTACCATTACTGGCTGGGTATCTATCATAAGGTTGCTCCTGTCTAGACTATTGCACATCTGACTGCCTACCATGTTCAATTCTTGGTGTAAAAAGAATATTCTTTAAAAAAAAAAAAAAATGACTAGCATTTTGCCTTCCAATGAAATTGCTCTTTTTGAGCACTGACTATAAATTCATAGTGAACACTGTCTTTATAGACTCAACAGGAGGTATATTGGCTCAGTGTTTACTTTTTAGTAAGGGTGCACAGTATTCCCTGAGTATTTTTACTCCTTAGTGATTGGATGCAGTTCTATTTTCTTTGAGTGGAAGTGTATTAAGTAAGCATCATGGTTTGCTGTCAAATACTGTAAAACCACAAAGCATGTTTTTAATTTGTCACAATACCCATGGTATGGATATAGGCCCTTATTCAGATTGATTCGTATAGCTCAGGGGACTGATGGTGTGCGCATACGCAGATGCGTGCCTGCTCATGTGCAGACTCATGGTGCATGCATCCACTGCAAATAGTCTGTTCATCGGGTGCACGCACCCAACATAGCAGGCGGGGGGTGTAGAGGGGCGTGGGGTGGCGGGCTGCTCCATTACCATATGGGAACACCCAGCATTTCATTGCTGGGCATTCTCATGGTAATGAGGCCGTGACACGGGTGCGGGGGGCGGACAGCTGATATCACTGGACGGAAATGGGCGGACAGCTGACATCCAATCATGCACGCTTATGTAAGTGACTTAAAAGTCACTTTTATATGCACGCACCTTCCACATCTTTCGATGGTCGCCAACCATGGACAGATGTGGGTGTTACCCGCAGCATGTGAATGGATGTTTATGTTTAACATCACTTGCAAAGCTGCGAGTTTGCACCCTGGCAAATCAACCAGAATATCCACCATAGTATGTGTGTGTGTGTGTTGAAAGAATTTCTCTTTTTTTGTCTTTTATTATATTGTAGAAATTAGTTGACTCCCTTTTTCAGAATGTAAAAAGGCCAGAGAGAAGGGTGCTTGGTACTGACAGTTTGTTTCTGAGAAGAAACTTTTGCTGTGATTTGTTATCACTGTGATGGTGGCCAGTACAAGCTTTGTTGTTTCACTTTGACCTAAATGATCAAAAAGGTAGATCCAGTGCAGGGGCCGTGTGCCTTGCTGATACCTATATAAATGGCAGCAGGATAATACATTCTAGTCATGTCTTCTCCATAAGTGATTTCAGGCATGAATGTTTTAACATTTTGTTATTAGCTGCTTGACATAAGTACTGAGTGGCTTCAGATGTGTGATAACATTTGCTGGATCCAAACTTCCAACGGATCAGGCTTTGTGGAGGGGTATATGTCAAAGCATGGCAAGATATACAACTGTGAGCGATAAAGTACTAACCAGATGCTGATTAGCATGTGCAGAATGTGGGCCAAATGTAGTATTAGTACAGGTAGTAAAGTGGAGAGGGATGAAGAGTGAAAATGGACCTGCCAAGTGGCCCCTAACTGTCATTTCCCAAACATAGGGTCTGATTCAGACCTGTTTGTAGGGGCCGAATTCAGCACCCAATTTCGATGGAGTGGGTCTGCGCATTCATGCGCCTGTGCAGACCCCCTGTATGAACACTCTCAGCGGCATTTGCACAGGCAGGGGAGGGAGGGGCGGTATAGGGGGAATGTCCATTATTTTATGGGCATCCCCATGAAAATGCTGGACGTTCGTCTGGGAATGCAGGTGGGTCGATGCCTGCTCAGGGTGGCCGGCTGACGTCACATGACATCAGCACCCGCCCCGTATTTGCCAATCAGCAGAGGGGAAATGAAATTCAGTTTAGACTGACTCTTATTTCCATAGCGGATAAAAAATTGCTCAGTGCTCAGCGGCCATCGAATTATTTCTCTCTCTTCGGTCGCACGCCAGGGGATGTGTTCTCATACACATCCAGTCGCAGGCTAGTGGGGGCCTGCTGTTCGTGGCGGCGCTGACCTATTTGCTAGGCTGTATATGCAGGTCTGGAGCAGGCCCACAGTCTGTAACAAGACAGTTAGGGGCTGATTGGCTGGTTCTTATCACACTCCACTTTATCACTTGTTAAGGCTTAATACATCTGCCCCTGTGTGTTGGAAAATGACAATTAGGAGCTGACTGATTATTTCTTTCACAATGTTATCACTCCCCACGCTTTGATAAATGCCCCCCCCCCCCCCCACCCAATTTTATGGGGCAATTGGTGCAGTCAAATGATGACCTTACATTGTTAGATCACAACCGTGTCCAAACATATACGCCACCATTTCCGATCAATATCAGATTCTTATACATATTTCATTTCATTTGACTTGTAGCAGCTTTAAAACATGTGAGGAACCCTTCATGCTTGAGGATGTTTTTTCATTTTACGTTTATTTTGCTTTTCTGGTTCACACTGCTAAGCACTAGAGCATGACTTCTGTTCTCTCTTTTCACTCTGTGAAACATGTTTCCCTACTGATTTACCCAAATCCCTTATTGTTATCAGTGCTCCTGCATGTCTTCTAAGCTGGACGTTATGACGCACTCATCACTGTGCCAACCAAGACTTGTGGCACGGTGTGCAATTATGTGCCTGTACAGTACTCTGCTTTCTGATTCAAAGACAGGCTTGCAGGTTTTTTATCCCTTGAAATGGTTACCATGTCTTTATAATACTGGCTTTAGAACTGCCAAAAGGCATGTGTGAGTGTGTGGTGCGTGTTTTTTTTTTTTTTTTTTTTTTGTGAATTAAAGACCATTTAATGCATAAAAGAAAAAAATGTAGTGGGAAGTGCTGGTGAGCTGTCAAAGTAGAGGTGATGGCTGGACACAGGAGGGGGAATTGAAGCAAGTCCTCCAGCTGAGAGGAGGAGGCTAAGCATAAGAGGCTATTGACATGATTCACTGTTTGAAGATAATATACTGGCAATTAAATACTGTAACTGAATAAAACACTTTTAGATTTGATTCTTATCGAATAAATCTTTTTTTTTTTTTTTAAGTGACAATAACAATGCATGCAATTTCCACTCCTCCCCCAAAATGTTCGTTCCATTGCAAATAGAATGTTTAAAATAACAGTACAAGTAACTATCAATTTAATGATTCCACAATGAGCTACAATTATCACAATACAGTGGAATGCTAGTGATTTAACACATTATAAGTAATTTCTGGGTTTGGTGTGTGCACACAAGCCTATTAGAGCACAATTGTTGTCATCATGAAAATGACACTGAGCTATTGTCAGTCATCATAATTTGTCATATGCAAGGTGCAGCAGAGCCCTGCCGCGCAGGACAGTGGGTGCAAATCCATACACGGAACAAATTATATGAAGAGCTTAAAAAAGGTCATATGAGGTTTATAGAGATGGTGTATGCACTGGAGGTTGAAGGAAACATTTCTCCTTTTTGTATCCACCATTTACTAGCATTAACAGTATATTGTCAAAACCAATTTTATAATGTTATACATTTACATGCGTTATGTAGCTGTTTCTTGTTTGTATGGCTTTGTTTATTTAGTTAGAGCTGAAAATAACAATGTTGTCTAAATATGCGGATGCATATTCCCTGTACATAGCTGTCAGGTTGCTGGGGCACCATGTAAACCAAATGGCAGCACTTCCTGTTTCTGTCCAGGACTAAGTATGACTTTATTGTACCTGGCATTCTGGAAGCTATTTTA
This sequence comes from Crinia signifera, assembly GCF_055691185.1. Classification (NCBI taxonomy): domain Eukaryota; kingdom Metazoa; phylum Chordata; class Amphibia; order Anura; family Myobatrachidae; genus Crinia; species Crinia signifera. Next base: position 128,116,927 of record NC_139222.1, on the reverse strand, counting down.
CTGTGAAAGAGGGCTGACTGGCACCTCCCTTCCAAGGTTTTAACAGGTTTATATGGTAGATTTGTACCTCACTTCTGTCAAATCTTGTGTTTGGTCCCACCGCCTCTATGATATCATAAGGGCCCCGCCATTGAGCATACATCTTGCTTTCTGCAGTGGGTTCAAGCAGTAGCACTTTCTCTCCCTGTTTAAAAGACAGGTTGTCTGCAGTGACATCATAACTTTGATTTTGATGTTGTTGGTCCCTTTCCATGTGTTCGTTCATGAGTGTCACAATCTGCTTTAGACAGCCGTACAATTGGTACACTAACTGAACGATGTTAGAAGCCTGACAAGGTTGTTGTTCCCACCCTTTTAATAAATCCAGAATCCCTCTGGGCTGTATCCCATAGAGGAGCTCAAAGGGACTAAACCCTGTAGAGGATTGGGGTACATCTCTGACCGGCGAACATCAAATAAGGTAGGAGTAAATCTTAGTCTTGTTTTTCTTGAGACACTGTTCTCTTAATCATTCATTTTTAGGGTTTAATTAAACCTTTGTACCAGGCCATTTGTTTGTGGTGGAACACTGAGGTGGTAATTCTGTCTACCTTTAACAATTGGCATAAATCCTTCATAAGTTTGGAAACAAAAGGGCACCTTGGTCTGTTAAGATCTCCTTCGGTATTCCTGGGTGGGTAGGGGTGCAGGTGAATAAAAAAGAATCAGCGGGTGCTCTTTCTTTTGTATTTGAGTTTTCAAATATGCCGCCCACTGCTACAGGGGATGCAGAGTGGGGAGAGAGCCTCTCCTGCTCAGCGATTCCCCGCTCTGCAGATAGGTGTGTGCCGCTGGCAAATTATCTTACCTGCAGCCCATATGGACTCCGATCTGCGCGGGACTGAGCATTGGATCACGTCATACACATGCGATTCGGCCCGATTTCACCTGATTTCTCGGCCCAATCTGCCGAACTTGGGCACAAACCGCATAGTGTAGCCTTTAGGCTTGCTATATGCAGACCGCATGGTATAATGTTGCCGCTGCTTCCAGATAAATGGCTATCTTTTCCAAATGTGCACGGTGTATACTGTTGTTTGCTGTATAATGTGTGCAAAGTGTACTTGCCAGTATTAGAGAGACGAGCAGTAGTAGGAGAGAGTAGGTATGTTTATCCTGCATCAGAGAACTTCCGCCAGACAGCAGAGTTTGTAACCTCAGTGACTGATATAAGGAGGGCCAGGGTTAGATCTCTGTCTGATATTGAGAGGTCTCCAGCAGCTACAGGTATATTGGAAAAAGAGTTTGTGAGGGTGATGAGAAGCACGCTGTATAATTGTGTGTATTAGGGAGAAATGCTGTTATGGTTGGTTCTGCATAGATCTGATCTAGTCGTATATATTGATAGTAAATCAGGAGGTGTCATGGAGTGTTGGATAACTACAATTTTCTTACAACTTTTACCCTTTTTCTTCTCTTTTCTCCCTAGTTGCTTCAAGGCTCTTCATCTATCCTGCTTGCAGGGACTCCATGCAATCCTGAGGCTCTGATGTATAGAGACCCACAGGAGAATGCAGTGCCTGTGTGCCTAGATAACCCATCATCGGTAAGCGCTCCTCATCTTCTCCTCTGTCCTGTGCACTCTGGCAGCCTATGTGCACAGTCTGGGAGCAGCAGGGCTCCTGTCATAGTGGTTTTCTTGCTGATTTGAAGGTGGATTTGATGTTTAGGTTTTGTCAAATTTGAAGGGTAACCCCCAGAGCATCACTAGTGCTCAGCATTACAAAGCAATGTTCATCACCTGTGCATTCTAAGCACCATTTAATTTCATGCTGATTTAGCTAACCTGGTCTCCAATGTCCTGGCAGAATTCCTGCTGTTGCCAGGTGCAGTCTGCGCTGGATGAGTGAGCAGATAATATACTCTACAAGCAGTTTCTCTTGTAACTATTTCTGACAATAGCAATGAAATAATAAACTGTTAACTGCAATCTGCCTAAAACCCATAGATTATTTAGATGCTGAGTTTACTATTTGGGCTGTATACAACATGCATTGGGTTGCCCACTATAGGTCGACATGCATCAAGGTCGACATGTCTGACGGTCAAAATGGGGTATGGTCGACAGAGTCATTAGGTCGACATGGGCTAGGGCGATAGTCAAATGTTCCACTTTTTCGTTTGAACTTCCCAGAGCCCAGAACCACCTAAACTGACTATACACATGGTGTGATTTTGGCTTTGGACAATTTTGAGTATACTAGAAATAGATTGTACACTTTCTAGTCAAAATTAAGCTGCCTGCACTATGAAGTAGATATTCATAGGCCCTATTGCAAAAGTTTGTAAGGGCCCCCTATTTAGCAACTGATGGTGATAAATATATATAAAATATATTACTTAAACAGCAAAGATGGGGCCCCTGCAGCTCTGGGCCCCATAGCAGCGGCACCCATTGCACCATTGTTAGTTACGCCCCTTGCCTGTGCACTATATAAAGTTGATTTTGCACCTTATTTACATTAGAAGTGTAGTAAACAGATGCAAACAGTGACACAGAGACTCCATCCCCTGTCAAACCAGATCACTTGCTATGGTTTGTATACGCTTTATAAGTGATGGCTGCTAACATTTATAATCGCTGGTTAGAAAATAAATATGTATACTGTTTTTATATGTTATAGCAGTTTTTTCTTCATTCAGTAGATAATGTTGCCTGCTGTATTACAATAGGTTATTTTTGAAGGTTTTTTATTTGTGTACAAGAGAGATATCAGTGTATTATCTGCTTATGACCTCATACAAATGCATATTTCTGGAGCAAAACATGGATGTAACATTTGTCTGGTGTAATCCAGCATCATATAGTACGGACGCAGAGCTGCACGTGTCCTGCGTTTTGTATGCTTTAGCATTTTGCGGTAAAAACGAGTACGTTCTTATACATATGGTTTTTTGGACACAAGTTGCACAGCATCACTTGTTAATATATTAAGACCTGCCATAAAATAAACGAAAATCTAGAAACATATCAATGTGCACCTGTCATGTACACCGTTGAGGCTTCGTATTTTGCATCACCCTGTAATGCAACTGCTTGTAGACAACTAGAGAGATTTACGTTCCTTCATACAACTAGATGTCTGGGAAGAAAATACTTTTGCAGTGGTATCTGCTGAAATGCTTCAAATTACATCTTGATTTTGAAGTGAAAAAGGGATGATGAGCAAACTATATACCCTAGGAGACTTGTTGGGAAGCATTCTGCTTGTATAGGAATCTCCAGAGACTTTTGTTTTTGTGTAACATGTTCACTGTGGGAGGCGAGGTTGGAAGACATATTGTGACTGCAGTCCCAGTCTGCCCATCAGGAGGCATGCACATACTGTATTTCATCACTGCAATTGCCAGACAATACTATTGAGCTATAAGCACTTGATAGCATTAACTGGTTACTGAGTCGTATGGGTATAGCATAATTTTTAGGACTGATTTACTAACAATGTTTATAGTGGGCACTTGCTACTATTACACAAGTAAAATTAAACTACTTTCAGCATTTTATATCTTGAGGTATTTTAACCATTTACTAACTGGAAGCATATTTTAGTGTGTTGGTGGTGAAAGCAGAATTTCTTGCTTTTGCAGTAGAGTTTTGAGCCACACTGCAGAGCAATAACTCACAGCATCTGGGATATCTCCACATATGCAAAATAATGCGCTGTAATAGATTGTAGAACAGTGGAAGCAACTGTTAAATACACAGCAGTGTTTCTTCTGCAGCATTAGCGAAATGATAACGTTTGGAATATCCGCTTATAATACTGAGCAATGTATCTGTACTAGTGGCTGATCGACATAATGCTGACAGGCAGAAGCGGAGGCGTAACTAGATATTCACAGGCCCCATTGCAAAAGTTTGTAAGGGCCCCCTATTTAGCAAATGATGGTGATAAATATATATAAAACATATTACTTAAACAGCAAAGATGGGGCCCCTGCAGCTCTGGGCCCATAGCAGCTGCACCCCTTGCACCAATGGTAGTTACGCCCTTGGGCAGAAGGATGGTATCTGTGTTCTGAACTAAACACGCTAGTACTGCAATGTGCAGCATTGCAACCGTGTTGCCTTTAGAAGATTAAACATGATGGTATTCAATAGCTCCTGCCTTTATCTCCAAGAGCAATTCATTACATGCTCACTTTCTTGTGCGGTAAGCCTGCAGCTAACATGCATGCTTGCAGCGGCCACAGTAAAGGTATAAAGCCCTGATTAAGGCGGATTTCTGTTCCCACCTCTGGAGGATGTAAATAGAAATGGGTGAGAAATGGATTGCTGCCTGTATACTTGCTGTGGGCTGCAACTGTATGGCTCTAAGTGCTTAACCTAGGAGCTTCAAGACCAAAGTCAGCACAACGGGCAACAGAGTCTGGCCCTTAAAGTTGTAAAACAAAGACTGTCACAATGCTTTATAGCTAAGTACTAGCATTCCGGGTCCACCATACTGCTATCTCTTTCTGCTTTTAGTATATGATCACCAGTAACACTGAGCAGCATATGGGAACCATTGGGGTGTGGTACAGGGGTCCGACAGTCGGGATCCCGACAGTCATTAGCCCAACTTCGGATCCCGACTGGCCGAACCCAGACAGCATGGTGATCGCAACAAAGCCCCTTGCGGGTTCGCTGCGCTCGCCACACTGTGGGCATGGTGGCTCGCTAGACGAGCCACCTATTCTATTCTCCCTCTATGGGGGTCATGGACTCCCATGAGGGAAAATAGCAGGTGGCCGTCGGGAACCCGGGTGTCGGTGTTTTGACAGACGGGATCACGACGTCGGGCAAATGCCTGTCGGGACCCCGTCCGGCACCCAACCATTGACCCTTCTCAAGTAATGGCACTGAGTAGCATATATGTACCAGTATAACCGAGCAGCATGTGTGGATCAGTAATGTTTTCAGCAACGTGTATAATGGTAACACACTGAGTGCATAGGTAAACCAATAAAACTCTGAGCATCATATGTATACCGGTAACATTTAGGCTGAAGTTCTTACATGTACCAGTAACAGTCAAGTTTCTTCATAAAATATGGATGTGATAAAGTAGAGCATCTTCAGTATTCTCCTGTATGCATTTAGTATAAAGGCCCGTGTTCACTGTAGCTGCATTTATCTGCATTTATGAACATCCATCAATGTGCGCAAATCTACTAGGGACCCAAGCCAACATTTTAATAGATAATTATTAACCGTAATACATAGTCAAGTAGACATCTAGAGCAGTCGTTATACCATCCAATTGAGAGAGGTGGGTACTGAAAATCTGCTAATATCTCTAGCACATCTGTAGAAAAAGTTAATATTGTTTTTCTTTTGCTATTTTTATTAGCAACCAAACTACTGGAGCTTTAAGGTCAGTATATCTCTTCAATCCCCTGGAGTTGCATGCACGTTGCTCACCATGTGTGTGTTTTCCGTGTCCTGTCTGCTGGTGGATATGTGCATATGCTGTTGTTGCCATGTTGCTATCCAGATCCAGAGACATCTGTCAGCTCCTCTTTATAGAGATTTACCAGTTATACTGTTTTATGATGCAGTGTACTCTACCATTTGCATAGCATCAAACCTCCCTTATTCTATATGCTCAATGCAATCATCAGTACAAAACACTAGTTTGATATATACAGTATATATTAATATGCACATTTATAGATGTATTTTATTTAAGGACATCCTATTACTAATTTTAGCTGTTTTCTTTATTTTTTTATTAAGTAAATCAAAAAGCCCAGTTCCTCCATGTTAACATTTACAACATTGACTTATACAAGTTAAAGCAGCGCTAAAGCATCAAATTAATGTATAAGTCAAATAATTGTGTAGTGTATTATTTACTATTAGTTACTATTAACTGCTGCGTTAATAGTACGCAGCAGTTAAGGTGCGTACACACGGGGGCGATTTTGCTAATATCGCGGGCAATATGGTCGCTGAGCGACCATATTGCCTGCTATGGGAGTGTGCACCGGCGATATATCGCCGGGTGCGCGCTCCCGTTTTTTCCCCGTAGTGATCGCTGGTCGCAGGAACATGCTCCTGCAACAAGCTGATTTCCACTGCCAGGCTCCTTTGGCAGTTTCTTTTTCATCAGTGACCATCTCTGGTCGCTGATGCAAACGGGATCCTGAGTGATATATCACTCGGCGATATATATTCCCCCCCCCCCCCCCCCCGTGTGTACACAGCTTTACTGTTTCCTTCCCAACTCCATAACGTACAGCAGGCATGTTCAAACTATGGCCCTCCAGCTGCTGTGAAACTACAAGTCCCATCATGCCTTGCCACAGTTTTGCTATTAGGGAATGCTAAAACTATGGCAAGGCATGCTGGGATGTGTAGCTTCACAACAGCTAGAGGGCCGCAGTTTGGACATGCCTGATGTACAGCATATCCCTCTTTCATTGGGATTCTGGGCCTGATTCAGACCCTTTCTCTGGACTGTGAATTCGCAGCACGAGTGATTATCGAACAACATGTATGAGGTCCCCTGCAAACGCAGCCGTGAGGGTTAGCAAATGCTGGCTGTTCACAAGAAGATTGGCAGCCAATGGCCTTTTGTGGGTGGCAACCCAGCGTTCTCTAAGAGAGCCCCGTAAAACGCAGGCGTTGCTCGGCTGTTGGGAGGGTCACTGACATCAGCAATGGCCTCCATCTCCCCACAGCCATCACGCACAGGAGAAAAACCATTTGAAGATGAGTGATTTCGAATGGTTCTCCCCTGTGTGCATGGCTGCGAATGTGTTCACAGCCCTGCACAGGGCCCAGGATCGACGCTGGTGGGGTGGCTTTTACTTGATCGCTGGGCCCTGAATATTTGCAGCCTAGCGATCAGGTCTGAATCAGGCACACTGTTCCAGTAGGGATCTGGCACAGGCACAAAGCTCTAAATACCGAGTGCATTACATAATATTGCCTCGCTTGATTTTAAATACTATAATACAAATCCTAAATTAGTACATTTTGTGCAGTGCGGCACCATATTTATGGAAAGTGCTTGGAATTTCACAATGGCAGCGCCTAAGGGAATTTTAAATTAATTGCAACTTACCTAAAAACTAAATTTTAAGGAAAAAGTATTTTACTGGTGTATTCTCTATATTTTGGGGCCTTTTTATTTCACTTGACTGGTAAGTCAAAATCTGTTCAAACTCATGTCTGCATCCGGTTGTCCTTCTATACTTTCTGTAGGATGTATTTCTGCTGTGCAGCTGCATGTATGTACAGAATGAGTTCTCAGGTGGTGGTCCAAAGAGAGTGCAGTGTTAGTGGTATGGTGAATCGCATCACACTGGGAAAATGTAGAAGACACCCATCAGCGAAATTGTCCTACAAGGTTCACAAAACTGGAATGTACGCACCTGTGTATGTGTGAATAAATACATGCAAGTGTACAAACAGAAATGTATCATGGGTGCTCATTTTTGCAATAACAGAAATGGCCTTTACTGTGTTTAAAGAGAGCCATACTACCTAATGCTGAGCAGATACATGGAAAACCATTAAACCTACTCTTTATCGGACAGCGAAATAACGCGGTGACTTGGTAGTAAGACTGTTGGAACTGTGTTAATGTATGGGTGGTAAAACCTTTGTGACCTGGCTGGTGTACAAGAGAGTACTGAGCAAAGCTGGTACAGGTCAGGATGTATATGTGACTGAGGAGGTGTGTCAGGCAGAGGGATCTCTTGTCTGTTGGGAACTGTTGGTAGCTTGGTTACTACACGAGCAAGCTTGTAACTTAACCTCTGTAAACATTTACTTAAATAATAAGAGTGGAACAGAGTCCTTGGTGATTCTGTAATGGTGTGTACACATGGTGAGATTCCCCTGCTATTCGACGTAGGATTCGACTGCTATACAATCTTTGCTAACTCTGTACATTTTACATACAATTCATGCTATCTACATTAGATTTGCACTATATAGTCATTGCTGCTCTGTCTATCTGGGTTTCGATTTGTGCTGTCACGGGAGCGCACATCGGGATCGCAAGGTAAAAAACCTGTGCGATCTGCATGGGATTTTGACTATATAGTCAAAATCTCATGCGGGATTGTACCGTGTGTACACAGCATAAGGATGGAATAAATTGTGGTGCCCACAACTGTAATAAATATAATATAAAATGTGGTACTTGTGTAGTTTCACAGCGGCAGGCTATGCTACGTTTTCAGCGTAGGCTAAGCTATGTTGTCAGCGTAGCCCAACGGCTGCCTGGCGTAGTCAGTGTAGTGTCCCCGCGGCAGCCCTGCGTAGTCAGCGCAATGTCCCCATCAGGCAGCGTAGTCACTGTTCTGTCCCCGCGAGCTGCAGCTCTGTCCCCGGCGTTCCCAGCAAGCCTAGTGAGCGCCTGTCACACAGCACCGGTAACCGCCAGATCCCCTGCACTGGCGGATGCCGGCGGAGAGGGGATCATGCGGGCGCCGGCGGAGAGGCGCACCATCCGTTTGAGACCCACAAGCGTCTCAGATGCTTGTGCGTCCTAGTAATTCTTACAGCAGGGTACGGCAACCCTGCCCATGCCCACTTCAGGGAGACAGGGTTAGGGGTTCGGTAGCACATGCATCACGTGCACAAAGGGGGGGTGCGGTGCGCAAGTGCGTCTCGTGCACAATAAAGGACGCATTTGCCAGGGGTTGGGATCATTTGGTCTATTGCATTATGGTAGAAAGTCATTAGGTCGACATGGGAAAAGGTCGACATGATTCTAGGTCGACATGGGAAAAGGTCGACATGATTCTAGGTCGAAAGGTCATTAGTTCGACAGGTCATTAGTTCGACAAGGTCATTAGTTCGACATTGTCTATGTCGACATTCACAAGGTCGACATGGGGTTTTTCACTGTTTTTTTACCTGAATGTCAACACAGTCGACATGGACACAGTTTAAAGTGCACTGCATCCCCTCGCATCGCTCGCTGCGCTCGCTATGCGTCGGGCACGGTGCCTCGCTACGCTCGGCACACTATTTTATTCTCCCACCACGCCCTAGTGGATGGTAGGGCATGAAATACCGCCTGTCGGCACATGTTGGCTCAAAAAACAGTGAAAAACTCCATGTCGACCTTGTGAATGTCGACATAGACAATGTCGAACTAATGACCTTGTCGAACTAATGACCTGTCGAACTAATGACCTTTCGAACTAGAATCATGTCGACCTTTTCCCATGTCGACCTAGAGTCATGTCGACCTTTTAGCATGTCGACCTAATGGATTCGACCTAATGACTGTCGACCATAATGCAGTAGACCAAATGACCGCATCCCATTTGCCAGTGCTCCATGTTACATACTAGTAAATGCCTCAAGTAGGTTAAAATGGTAAATGGTTCCCACACAATGTAATAAGCGCTGACTAACTACTCTAACTGTGTTACACTGACCTACGCTAACTACATAAGCTCCGGCTAGCCGTGAACGGGTGGGAACATGACGCTGATACTGACAGGGACGCCTGACTGACTACGCTAACTAAGTAAGCTCTGGCTAGCTGCGAATGGGCGGGAACACTACGCTGATACTGAGAGGGACGCTTGACTACACTAGCCGCGGGAACACTACGCTGATTCTGACAGGGACGCTATGCTGACTACATAACTGCCGCCGTGAAACTACACAAGTACCTTATATTTACACAGGGCTCAACCCTCACCCTAATGAACTAACTCTTCTTAATATACAAAAAATCAAATAAATAATGGGGTTATAGTTCATGAATTGATCAATGCATTTAAGCTTGTAGCCCATTGCCAAGGGACCCCATTTCACTGCAAGTCCTATACTAGCATTAGTCTCTTAGGATCTATTATGTAGTGAGGAACCAGATTTAGTTATGTTTGCCCACATATTTCATGATTGGCGGACACCAACTCTGGTTTTGTCTGTTGCTTTTGTTAGCAATGCATGCTCCCGTACATTGTTAACAATGATTGATATCTACTGAACATACAGGTCAATTTGACAATATAACCAAATGACCTTCATATTAACGGGACCCGGCGACGTCACTGAACGATATCGGCAGCCGATATCATTCAGTTTGGATGCACTGCTGGTTGATATTGTTACTTATATAGGCCACGGGACCTGTAGTCTAGTGTGTATGGACCTTTACAGCATTTGCCAGAGGTATTGATCATGAGTTGTCTAGGCACATAAAATGAGTGAGTGCCAGGTGTTTAAGGTAAGTAATCTTTTGGGATTGGGTTTTACTTCCAACTTTTTTGAACTGGCGCTTCTGTGGAACTTTTACAAATGTTTTAATTAATTGGGAAGTTGTCCTGTTAGAGGTATGTGAAGTGGATCATATAGTAGAATGTATTAAAAATCTTATAAGGTGAATAGTAATGGAATTTTTGTTGTATGATCTGAAAACACCTAAAAATAATACTTTGGTTGGAATTCAGTTCCTCACAATATGCTCCTGGCATAGCCACCATGTGTGTTTTGCCATTGTACTGCCCATTTACAGTGCTCACAGTATTGCAAGATTCCTGTGCACTTCTATGGGGCGCTAGGCAATTTAGATTGTGTTGTAATACAATAGCCGGTTAGTTTAGTGTTTTTATGTTATTACAGGAGTTTCCTTCCGGACCATTTCTTATGTTATTGTGCTTTATTTTTTAGAACAAATGACTGTTCATTGTATTAGAAAACCAAATACAATATGTAAATAAAAGTGCTTTATTCACTATTGAAGTGTCGCACCTGCCATAGTATTACAGTCCTGTGTCCCAGAATATGATGGGAAAATGTCCACGGCTTGTACTGTCTAAACTCAACTGTATTCTCTCTACAGCCACTGCAAGGTCTTGACGTTTGAGGCCTTAAAATCAAAGGGGTCTATCTTAGTAATTGCATACCATGATCACGCTGGTGTGAGTCATCGCGACGACACAAGTTATCGCTGTCACATAGGGCTCCTAACACTTTTTGTTCAAAATCGGGCAGATTTCTACTTGCAGAGGGTGCGACATCTGGAGCCGATGCCAGCGTTAAGATGCTGCTGCATCGACACATTGCACCCTTTGCCTCTAATTGGAAGACCCTAAAATGTGAAAGCACCTTTCACACAAACACCTAGTAAATGGTCTTGGATATTAGTACTGTAGGATATAAAGGTAAGTCAATGTTTTCATCAATTTCACAGGGGTTTTGCAGTATTAATGTGCGTTATAATGAAGTCCCATGGGAGCTCTTACTGTGTATAATACTCATTGCCTTTTTGTAAGGTCTATGTGTACAAGTCCAAAGTCTGTCTTTGCATGGTGTCTGTTTGATGCAAGGCAGTCGTGCCTGCTAGGAAACAAGCAGTCTCTCTAATTTAGCTGGCTGTCTCTCTCGTCTGTGCCAATGACCTTATAATGTTCAATGTACTGTTACTAATCTCCGTCAGAACAATTTCATTAGGCTAACTCTGTGGGACCAAGCTCTTATTTTTCATTCATTGCAGTTTTTGCACTCTGACAGATCTGCGATTTATCATGGGCTCTTTTCAGTCTTTGTACCAGATCTCCTCTTTCACTTTGCATTTTACAGGTGTTTACCGGCTATCCGTTATTTCTTCATTTATTACAGAGGATTAAGGTTTGTTTTATTCATAATAGATTTTTTTAGTGTTTTTTGGTCATGATATATATCAAGGATTAAAGAGCCCTCTATGCGATGTAACAAGATAAACACCTGATCCTATTTCCATACCGCCCATGGTTTCAGTTCTTTTGCTTCTGGTTTAAGCTGCCCTTCCTCAGTATTGTGTAATTCCCTGGGTTTTAACCTTCTGTTAATCAACTAATTGTGGTTTTGTGCAGTCAGGTGACAGAGCTCAGGAAGCAATTGACAGACTGGCAACTCCTTATTCCATATACAATATCCGATTTCTTCACTGTATCACCTGGCATTCACTGATTTTATAGTAAAACATATACAGTATGACCTGAGCAGAAAACTTTATTGCATTTCAGATTTTTATATTGTGTTACAGTAAACATAACTTATACTATTAGATCATTAGTGTTGCTTTGTACCTTTAAAAAAATAAAATATTTTAAAGTATGATTATTGATACTTTCATTATCTGTCAGTTTAAACGGGTGGCGCTTGGAGATTACATCATCTTCAAGTGTTGGGACTGCCAATCGCACCGCTAGCTCCCCCCCTCCATGTGGTGAATGGATGCCACACACAGGCATCCATTCACCTCCACTGCTGTCTGCACAGTACTTCAGACAGCAACAAAGGTTGTGTGAGCTTAATGCCCAACCGCCATAATGACCGCGAGACACTGTGGTCAGGAGATTAGGCTCTCCCATTGCTGGAAACGGGAGCCAGGTCGGATGTTTACACTGCCGCCCACCCAGGTCCTCCCTGTGTTCCACCCTGGTCAGGACCAGGTTAGGATTCACGGGGTAATTGACCAGTGTTTTTGTTTTTTCCCCCTTTTACACCGACGCTGACCCGGGTCCTCGAGGCAAAGAGGAATCCGTTTATCATGGTACACACTTACCGCAATGTTCTGATTGATCTCTATTAAGGCATGTACACCTGTCGTTGTGGACTTGCATAAAAGCAGTGTACGAGACCCCAACCCACAGAGCTTAGCCACAGCCCCCTAATGATACATAAAACCTGCCTGGGAAAATAACCTACACAAAGGTGAAAAATGTATTGCAATTGGTTGATTAGAACAGACAGATTCTCATTTATAAAATGTATACATTTTAATGCTACTTAATACATCTTAATGCTACTTAATACAATATAATTAATGCACTCTGTAAATGCTCTTTGATTACATAAATACAATCTTTCCTACTCTCCTGGAATGTCTGAGAGACTCCAGATTTTCAGCAAGTTTTCCTGGATGAGTAGAGGATGAGTAGAGCAAAGTCCTGTATCCTACCCTCGTCCTAATAATGTGATGCATCACATAAGTAGCTCTCTACACTGAGGACTGGATTAAGGGATGGCACAGGGAAATGTGGCCCTGGACTACCAGGAGGCCCCAAAATTGAATTACAACTGCAAAACAGGACTGCATTGCAGCAGGAGAAATTGAAAAAGGAGCGGAAGGGTGGAGGCTGACCAGGGGGCCAGGGTTACACAACATTGTATAGCCAGTGCATTCATTATGGGAAAGAAGAGCTGCTGAAGTCAGTGTATCCAAAGGGATGACTACTCTCTAGCCTGTAAGGAAAGAAACTAGGGTGACACTAATATTGTCTGTGTATGTGATGGTATATATATGTGTGTGTGTGTGACTGTATGAGGGGGTAGTCAATTAGCCATGGTAAATCAGCCCTGATAGCGAGCACTTATCAGGGATTATGCCTGGCGTGCCTCAGGTACATGAAGCATCGTCCCAGATAATCACCCCTCATTGCAGAACCTCATGTGTTATCAACTGAAAATGGGTAATTTTTCAGCCCATAAAAACGGGCTATAATTGATGGCCTTATAATGACCATCAGGCTAAAATCAGGATAATTGCCATTTTTATTGTCTGTAAAATTTAATTAAGCTAATGTAATACCCCTATGTGTACATATTTAGCGTATACAGGGGCAACGCTGGATTAAGTCTTGCTGGGGAATAAGGGTAAGTAGGTCGTAATTGCCCCCACTAATAAAATTGACCGGAAATGTAGGCTTGAATGAGTGTTCAATAATAAATTGCAAATTCCTTTCCCGTAGAACTTTACATATCAAAGGATTTAACCTTTTCTAGTAAACGCTTATTAGCAGGAATTGATGAATAATTATAGGAGACTATAGCAACACATACCAGGAAATTCTTGCACTGGAAGTCTGTATGAAACCTGGCCTGTCTGCACTAGATGGTTTATACATGTAGAACTGCCAAAGCTATCCAAGAGAACTCTGGCAATTGGCTGGAGATGTATCTTTAGGGTGTGCGGAGAACAGTGTTTGGACACACTATATAATGGGGTCATCTGAGATGTTTAATATTGAATCTTCAGACTGGAGCACAGTCCCATAATGCAAACTAGTATTACAGTCCAAAGTCAATGCCATAAACCGTTCTGGTAAAGAAAAAAAGAAAAGAAAAATAAGTGGTTTGTTCACAAAGATGCAATCGGGAGACAGAAAAAGAAAGAAATAGCGAGGCAGGTCTCTGCCTGTATTTAATTCCCAAAAATAATTAGTGCAAGTAGGACCCAACAACAGTAGCACAAACTACACAGGCACAAGCAGAGCAAATACACGTCTTAGGTCTGTTTCTAAAGGTGCCCATACACGTTACAATTATTGTATACAATATCACATGTCATTGCATCTCGGTTTTGCGATGAGATGACCTCTAATACAAAAAGTATGTGCAGCACATACAATTATTGTATACAATATATTATATAGTAACATGCATGGGCACCGTTAAAGACAATGGTGTTAGTGGTGCAATTGAGGTAGGTAGCTACAGGCCTGGAAGGCTAGAGAACACCTTGGGGCATTAATTGCCACTTGCCCCTAAGGGGACTATCCTGGAAACCTAGTAGTTGTCTCTAGGTAACAAAGATCCACTTACATGATCTATGCGGGAATGGAGATTTTGTGTGTGTTTGGTGGTGGTGGTGGTGCGGGGAGGGGGGGGGATAGTGTTAGACCTTTCACCTTCCACACGGTCTCTTTTGTTAACAGGAACCTGATTAACATAGTCTTATGGCCTATTCAGCCATTGGCACGGTCTCTTATGGCCTCTTCAGCCGATTTATCTTGTTGGATCACGATCGATCCAACTGTTTCTACCCTGTGTGTTCTCTTCTCTCTCCATGTAGGCACTGCCTTCTTCATGGCAGTGCCCTTTATTTGCACCCTCTCTTCCAAATGAATGACTATTCTCTTGCGATGGCAGTGACAGTAAGCAACTTGTAGCTGCAAGCTCAGTCTTTGGTGGCTTCTTAATGATTGGCTGCTTTCCTCACCCAGCGAGTCTTTCTACCATCGGGGGCTTACACAGAATGCTTAGACAATATGTTCAGTCCGGTACCCGCTGAATAAAAGGATATACCAGGTTCACTCGGCTGTTACTATGTGCCTTGGCATGCCTGTTTCACTCCAAGGCAATAAGAACGAACTGCTACATGGCAATTTTGACAAGGCTTACATTTTCTTGCAAACAAGTGATTGTGCGATTTGCTCAGATTGTGGTCTTCACTTCCTAGCAATGTACTGCTGCACTGTGAAAGTGTTTTGTTTTTCTTTGTTTGGAAAGGGCAAATTGTACTTTAAGAGGCTGGAGTATTAGAAGTACTTACAGTGTATTTTGTCTCACTACTGATTCATTCAGAATTATACCACTGGCAGATGTTTAATCAGGACATAATCACTGCTATTTAGGAGGTTTTCTGGAGTTGTTCCCAGTTTGTATTCCTCTAATGCAGTACAGTAATGGTTAAATTGTGAGCATATGCTGACCGCTTTACCGTTTTGTTGCTTACAGTACTGACTGATATTGTAGGAAACATACTATTCTTTATAGATTTTCTTAGTCATAAAAGAAAGGAGAGAATATATTGAAATACTTTTTTTATTTTATTTTTTTGGACAGTATAAAGAGGATAATAGCTCCCTACACCCATCAAGCAGGTAATGTTTAATTCCGCTGTATAGCTATATATAATATATATATATATATATATATATATATATATATATATATATATATATATATATATATAATTGGGGAGGGGTGACGGCGGCACTCGAAATAAGTAGACACACAGCCAGGTATAAGATACCTTAGGTATCTTATACCTGGCTGTGTGTCTACTTATTTCGAGTGCCGCCGTCACCCCTCCCCAATTGCATACAGGAGCAGTTCAGCACTGCTCTGAACACAGGCGGGCACCGGTTATTCTAATATATTTCCCAACTTTGGAGTGCCATCCCAGGATATTGTGTGTGTGTGTGTGTATGTGTATGTATATGTATGTATATGTATGTATATATATATATATATATATATATATATATATATATATATATATATATATATATATATATATATATATATATATATATACCGTGTGTGTCAGCTGCCGTGGGTGCCCTCTGGCAAGGGGGATATATAGCGCTAGGTCAAGTGTTCTCAGTCCAGCAAAAATAAGCCTATACCATAGGCCAATGTAGCACAAAGTCCCAATTTATTTGGACTGCAGCTCCCTCATATAAGATTCCTGGGATCCTCAGGAATAATGGATGTCTGTAGAAGATATAAGAACAGAGGGGCGCTCCATAGTGCGTAAAACAGTTTATTTACATAAAAGCACACAGCATAAAAGATAACCAGCCAATAGGTGCTCGTACCAAAGTAATCATCAGTGTGGGCTGGATACCACAGGGTTCAAATATTAACCAAGCCAGGCAAATCTCCAACCTTTATCCGGGGCAACCGTCAGGAACTCACAGCCCACGCTGCTCTCCCCTCCAGGGGTTACACAGCGTGCCGGGAACCTCGTACGGGAACAGATGGGGGAAGGACAGCCTGGACAGCATACAACATGCAGCGAGCGTCTCCGTAGCCACGCCCCAACGCGTTTCGTGGAACACTTCGTCAGAGGGCGTGGTCTACGGACGCTCGCTGTCAGAATAAGACGGACATGGTGTCCAATGATCTTGCTGCATTTTTTACAGACAGACCTATCGGCGAATCGGAGCTTGCGCTCCGTTCGTCACTCCCACCGGTCATCTGCAGCCAGTGGTATTGGAGGGATTGTTACACTCCCCTGGTTTAGCCAATCATATTAGTGGCCATTCATTCTGGGCTGCATAACGTCTCACTTACGTGCAGCCAAAGCAACAACCGCTTCATGCACTGATGGATGGAAAGAACTACCAATCACATCACGTGCTGAGCGGCTTGTACTTTCTACACCAGAGCCATTATTTCATTTCATTGGGTGTAAGTGATCTCCGTGTGGCCAATGGCGCCAGCCCATACACTGATGGACGGAGAAAGCTGTCAGTCCTATCACAGACTAGACGGCATACATATAAAAATCATTATATCTCATATGAGCTACCTTTTCTAGCAAAGAATACTTTTAAAAGGCATTTTACAAAACAACAACTATACCAAAACAAATAAAATACAAATAAATAAGATAATGCACTAATGCATAAAAAATCCATAAAAAATTCATTACATCAAAAATGTACAATGGTAGCCAGAAGCCAACTGACACAATCCAGCGATATGGCTACTTCTAGGAACATGTTGGATATCAAAGGGTGTTATCCCTGCGGACGATGCAAAGTCTGCCCCCATATTGATAGAGGTAATAAAATAAAGGACAACATGTGTATAAAGCAATTTATAAATTGTAATTCAGTTTTCGTGGTCTATTTGCTGACATGCGGGTGTGGAAAATCGTATATAGGCAAAACTAAACGAAATTTAAAAATCCGCGCCCTGGAACACATAAGAAACATAAAGAATGGTGTCTTAAATCACAGTGTACCACGGCATTTTAAGCAATTTCACAATGGGGATCCCTCAAGTCTAAAGATAAAAGGGATCGAAATTGTATACCCAAACAAAAGGGGAGGAGATAGAGACCAGGACTTGATAAAGAGGGAATCATTCTGGATTCTCACCCTCAATACCCTGACCCCTATTGGGATGAATGAAGGGTATGAAATCACACCCTTCCTAAAATAATTTTAAGATAATTTCAAAATATTTTTAAAATTACTTGATATGGTGGTATGCTGTTATTAATATGTATTTTTATGCATCTTTATGATGTCACTTTTAATCATGAGTCTGTAAATTAGACTGTAATCATGGTATATATTGTGCGGGACAGAAGTGTATGTATGTGTACATTTTTGATGTAATGAATTTTTTATGAATTTTTTATGGATTTTTTTATGCATTAGTGCATTATCTTATTTATTTGTATTTTATTTGTTTTGGTATAGTTGTTGTTTTGTAAAATGCCTTTTAAAAGTATTCTTTGCTAGAAAAGGTAGCTCATATGAGATATAATGATTTTTATATGTATGCCGTCTAGTCTGTGATAGGACTGACAGCTTTCTCCGTCCATCAGTGTATGGGCTGGCGCCATTGGCCACACGGAGATCACTTACACCCAATGAAATGAAATAATGGCTCTGGTGTAGAAAGTACAAGCCGCTCAGCACGTGATGTGATTGGTAGTTCTTTCCATCCATCAGTGCATGAAGCGGTTGTTGCTTTGGCTGCACGTAAGTGAGACGTTATGCAGCCCAGAATGAATGGCCACTAATATGATTGGCTAAACCAGGGGAGTGTAACAATCCCTCCAATTCCACTGGCTGCAGATGACCGGTGGGAGGGACGAACGGAGCGCAAGCTCCGATTCGCCGATAGGTCTGTCTGTAAAAAATGCAGCAAGATCATTGGACACCATGTCCGTCTTATGTCCGTCTTATTCTGACAGCGAGCGTCCGTAGACCACGCCCTCTGACGAAGTGTTCCACGAAACGCGTTGGGGCGTGGCTACGGAGACGCTCGCTGCATGTTGTATGCTGTCCAGGCTGTCCTTCTCCCATCTGTTCCCGTACGAGGTTCCCGGCACGCTGTGTAACCCCTGGAGGGGAGAGCAGCGTGGGCTGTGAGTTCCTGACGGTTGCCCCGGATAAAGGTTGGAGATTTGCCTGGCTTGGTTAATATTTGAACCCTGTGGTATCCAGCCCACACTGATGATTACTTTGGTACGAGCACCTATTGGCTGGTTATCTTTTATGCTGTGTGCTTTTATGTAAATAAACTGTTTTACGCACTATGGAGCGCCCCTCTGTTCTTATATCTTCTACAGATATATATATATATATATATATATATAATTCTAGCACCCGCTATCTTTGAAAACCCATGCAGTTCCTCTTCCCTGCCTGGGGTGTCGCTGTCTGCTGTAGTGCTTCTAGCACAGTGTGGTCTGTCTATCAGCACTGATATAAAAACCAGACCTGTGCTAGAAACACCACAGCAGATGGCGACACCCCAGGCAGGGAAGAGGAACTGCATGGGTTTTCAAAGATAACGGGTGCTAGAATTAACACGAATATGTATATTAACTCACAACCTGCAATAGAGAAGGCAGCCATTTTGTGGGGTGATCTATTTATCCTCTTTTAGTAAAAAAAAAAAAGAAACCTATTATGCTTCAGCAATCTCACTAGTTTCTGCAGATTTTGTAGGTAGCACTCTTTCTTTCAAAATGGCTTCTTCCACAATTAGGAGCTGCAAGGTCCACTTTAACCAGAGAGGACTCCGCCCTCTTTCTTCATTGCATTGATCCCCATTGATTTGCTTTCTTGTGAAGACACATTTCTCACACAAATCATTGCAGGGGTTAATAAAACCTCATAGTTAGGGCTGTACTAAATACACTAAATACATTCCTGTCATATCCTCCCAATCACTGTTCTGCACTAGTAGTTTGTTGTTGTACAATTAATCATGCCTTCATTTAGTTTCTTGTTTCCGGAGTCTTGCATCTGGATTGCTGTACATGTGATGGATTGTGTCAGGCTTAATGATTTGTATTTGCATTTTGATAATTGTAGCTGGGCTCATCCTATGCAGTTAATATATGCTGTTACTGGTGTGATGGATAGTATCCAGTTAACATATCCACTTTTTCCCTGTATGGTGTGAGAAATTGTTTATTGAGGCACACGCATATGGTAAATTTGGGAGGTGTTGCTTAATATCTAGTCAGTTTAACGGCTCCAGCATACAAGTCTGCGCTTTCGTTTCCCAGTATACTGCCAGAGAATAAATCCAAATTACTTCCATTCACAATTACCCAAGTGGCATTTTATCAGCTCTATTCATGAGCCCTCTGCAGAGGAATAATAAAGTTTCAAAATATGTATTTGTGAAAGGAAATCAAGTCTAGTTTTGCTTCTTTGCTGGTTACTCCAAGAAGAAACCTCAGCCATTATATTCCTTAACCCCTTCCCGACATTTGACGTACATGTACGTCATGGTCGGGAAGTACTTCCCGACATTTGACGTACATGTACGTCATGGCTTTAAACTGTCACTGCGTCTATAGACGCGGTGACAGTTAGGAGATGTCTGCTGTCCCTGACAGCAGACATCCCCCCTCGCCGCCCAGGGGGGGCAGGGGTGCCCCCCCCGGTCGGCGATCGCTGTGATTGGCTGTTCAAATCTGAACAGCCATTCACAGCGTTTCCTGTGTTACCGGCGGCTAAGCCGCTCGGTAACACAGGGATCGGTGGTGATCGGTGCTGTTAAGTACAGCACCGATCACCACCGATGAGCAGCACCCCCCTCCCACCCACCCGGCACTCACCCGGCCCGGCAGCAGGCTCACCCGGCGGCGGCAGCGGCAGGAGCGCACGCAGCGCGCACCCCCTCCCCCCACCCCTGCCAGCCGCAGCAGCAGCATGAGCTGCATAAAAAGTAAAAAAAAACATGATAATGAACTGAAATATATATATATTCCATAGACAAAAAACCTTACGGTTTCACATGTCCCATTAAGGCTTCTTACACATGATCTGGCATTTCTGAAACCTGTTGTAACTCTTCCACTTAAACGCCAAAAAGCAATGAAATTCCGATCATTAAGGCTGACGCCTTAATGGACGTGTTCCTTGCGCAATACAGATATGGTACGCCATCACAGCCTGTGGGTAAGTGCAGATTCAGCACTCTCACAGAGTGAGATTGCTGTCACTCACACAATGGTGGAGCTGCTAATTCACAGATTTGTGTGCTCATTGGAATACACACATGCAGTCTATGCAACTGAAGGTCTGAGCAAAAGAGAGCTGAGCGGATGGGGTAAAAGTGGTGTTGATTAGGGGAGGAGACAGTGTCATGTGGATGGGGACAAATAGAAATGTGTAGATCATGGGGAAGCAGCACTGATGGGGGACTAACGAAGCAGATGGGTGGAAAACAGTGGCACAGATTGGGGAAGGTAAGGCAGAGTGATGCGATTGGGTGGGAAACAGAGGAGCAGTTGGAGGAAAGACAGCACTGATGGGGGTTCGGAGCAAAGGGGATAAAGGGAAAACAGAGCAGTACAGATGGAGAGGGGAGACAGCAGTACAGATGGAAGTAAACTGTGTCATGGATGAGACAGGCAGAGCAGCATGGATGGAGGGGGAGACAGAGTATCACTAATAGTGTGGAACCAGTGGCACAGGTAGAAGTAAACAGCGGCATCTGTGTGGAAAGACAGGGCAGTGCAGATGGGGAAAGACACATTGGTGCGGATGAGGGAGTACACACAGCAGTAGGGATTGAAGAAGACAGAGCAGCATGAAGGCGTATAGAAGAGGAAAGTGTTGATGCATAGTAGTTGGGAGTATTATAGTTTTTGCAATTATGAAAGATGTTTATGGTAACTGTATGTGAATACTAAATTAAATGGATATATGTAGTGAGTGTGAAAGATGTTGGACCCTCAGTGGGATAGTTCTAGTAATAGTGTTTATTCTAGCACCTGGTATCTTTGAAAACCCATGCAGTTCATCTACCCTGTCTGGGGTGTTGCTGTCTGCTGTAGTGTTTCTAGCACAGGTCTGGTTTGCAGTGCTGATGTACAGATCACACTGTGCTAGAAGCACTACAGCAGACAGCTACACCCCAGGCAGGGAAGAGGAACTGCATGGGTTTTCAAAGATGGCGGGTGCTAGAATGAACACTATAGTAATCCAGTGGGCTAGACAGTTTTAGATGATTGCAGGTACTTATTAGGATGAGTGCGCCACATAACTGCTCAGACCTTCAGTTGCATAGACTGCATGTGTGTATTCCAATGAGCACACAAATCTGTGAATTAGCAGCTCCACCATTGTGTGAGTGACAGCAATCTCACTCTGTGAGAGTGCTGAATCTGCACTTACCCACAGGCTGTGATGGCGTACCATATCTGTATTGCGCAAGGAACACGTCCATTAAGGCGTCAGCCTTAATGATCGGAATTTCATTGCTTTTTGGCGTTTAAGTGGAAGAGTTACAACAGGTTTCAGAAATGCCAGATCATGTGTAAGAAGCCTTAATGGGACATGTGAAACCGTAAGGTTTTTTGTCTATGGAATTTCATTGCTTTTTTTCAATTTATTTTTTGAACTCAGAAATGTAAAATTGTACTGTAAGAATAAACATTGGATTTTTAAAAATGTTTAACAATAACACACCCTTGTCAACGAGCATTACCACTGGCTACAAGCATTACAAACCCATGACAATGAGTATGACACCCATATGAGTGAGAATGGGTGTGTGTGTGTCTGTGTACTGGGTTAGGATACAGGTGCCAGAGTCAATGATGCCTACCTATACATGGCATGCTGACCCTACCAGGTCATGGAACTCCACCAGGCTGATGGCGATCAATCTGTTCCTTCTGTCTGACTTGATGGTTTCCCCTCCAGCAGCGAGTTCCAGGCAGCCGCTCCCCTTTTCCCCCGTGTCCGCAGATGCGAAGCAGGAACACAGAGCCAGGCCTCCCCCTTCTGGCATGGCAGTGGTGCGGTCTCCAGACTGGATCACCGAAGTTAAAGGGAGTGTCAATGGGGGGCTGCTGGGCATGTGCCTCCTCCCACGGTCCTCCCTGCAAAGGACTGTTGGAGAAGCTACACATGACTGTGCATGCGCAGCAGCCCTCCCGGAGACATTTTGGCTTTGTGCAATGATCAAATTTGTTTTTTAGTTATGATCAAATTCTAATAAGAGGAATGTGACCTATTTTAGTGTATAAAAAAGGGAGGGAGGTAGTGAGTCACACCATACCTCTGGTGCTATATTGAATAAAACAGGTAATAGCCAAGGAAAGCCGCATATGATAACAAGCAAACCAGCTTGTAAGAAATAAAAGAAAACAATTGGAAAGCCGTCACAGCATTAGCAATTATACCTTTGATAAAAGTTAAAAATTAAATGTAATATAGGTCCCCCTTTTCAATAATAACACAAGTCTCAGTTCAATTGAAATATGATTTTTTTTTTTATAAACACATAATATATACAAAAATATACATAAATCACATGTAATTAATGGTAAAACAATGTAACTTAAGGTGCTGGCGTCCCAATTAATTAAAAGAAATGAACATAGGAGCAGCAGACCTCACTTGAAGCTCAGGTGATGGAGCCGTCAGAAAAGAGCTGGGTGTATGTATGGTTAGGGTTATAGGCTGCAGTGTGTGTGTGTATGGTTAGGGTTATAGGCTGGGGGTGTATGTATGGTTAGGGGTTATAGGCTGCGGTGTGTGTGTATGGTTAGGGTTAAAGGCTGCAGGGTGTGTGCATGGTTAGGGTTATAGGCTCAAGGGTGTGTGCATGGTTTCGGTTATAGGCTGCAGGGTGTGTGCATCGTTACGGTTATAGGCTGTGAACGGGAGGTGTGTGTTTAGGGTTATAGGCTGCGGGATGTGTGTGTGTATGGTTAGGGTTATAAGCTAAGTGTATGGTTAGAGTTATAGGCTGTGGGGGGTGGGGGGTGTATGTTTAGGGTTATAGGCTGCAGGGTTATAGGCTGCAGGGGGTGTGCATGGTTAGGGTTATAGGCTGCAGGGTGTGTGCATGGTTAGGGTTATAGGCTGCAGGGTGTGTGCATGGTTAGGGTTATAGGCTGCAGGGTGTGTGTATGGTTAGGGTTATAGGCTGCAGGGTGTGTGCATGGTTAGTGTTAAATGCTGCAGGGTGTGTGCATGGTTAGGGTTATAGGCTGCAGGGTGTGTGCATGGTTAGGGTTATAGGCTGCAGGGTGTGTGTATGGTTAGGGTTATAGGCTGCAGGGTGTGTGCATGGTTAGTGTTAAATGCTGCGGGGTGTGTGCATGGTTAGGGTTATAGGCTGCAGGGTTTGTGCATGGTTAGGGTTATAGGCTCCTGGGTGTGTGCATGGTTAGGGTTATAGGCTGTAGGGTGTGTGCATGGTTACTGTTATAGGCTGCAGGGTGTGTGCATGGTTACGGTTATAGGCTGCGAAGGGGAGGTGTACGGTTAGGGTTATAGGCTGCGCGGTGTGTATACTTAGGGTTATAGGCTGCGGGGTGTGTGTGTATGGGTAGGGTTATAGGCTGCAGGGTGTGTGCATGGTTAGGGTTATAGGCTGCAGGGTGTGTGTATGGTTAGGGTTATAGGCTGCAGGGTGTGTGCATGGTTAGTGTTAAATGCTGCAGGGTGTGTGCATGGTTAGGGTTATAGGCTGCAGGGTTTGTGCATGGTTAGGGTTATAGGCTCCTGGGTGTGTGCATGGTTAGGGTTATAGGCTGTAGGGTGTGTGCATGGTTACTGTTATAGGCTGCAGGGTGTGTGCATGGTTACGGTTATAGGCTGCGAAGGGGAGGTGTATGGTTAGGGTTATAGGCTGCGCGGTGTTTATACTTAGGGTTATAGGCTGCGGGGTGTGTGTGCGCATGGTTAGGGTTATAGGCTGCGGGGTGTGGGTGTGTGTGCGCATGGTTAGGGTTATAGGCTGCGGGGGACCTGTGTGTGTGTGCACAGTGTTAGGGTTATAGGCTGCGGGGTGTGGGTGTGTGTGCGCATGGTTAGGGTTATAGGCTGCGGGGGACCTGTGTGTGTGTGTGCAGTGTTAGGGTTATAGGCTGTGTGTGTGTGTGCGCATGGTTAGGGTTATAGGTTGCGGGGTATGTTTGTGTGTGCGCGCATGGTTAGAGTTATAGGCTGCGGGGTGTGTGTGTGCATGGTTAGGTTTATAGGCTGCGGGGTGTGTGTGCATGGGTAGGGTTATAGGCTGCAGGGTGTGTGCATGGTTAGGGTTATAGGCTGCAGGGTGTGTGTATGGTTAGGGTTATAGGCTGCAGGGTGTGTGCATGGTTAGTGTTAAATGCTGCAGGGTGTGTACATGGTTAGGGTTATAGGCTGCAGGGTTTGTGCATGGTTAGGGTTATAGGCTCCTGGGTGTGTGCATGGTTAGGGTTATAGGCTGTAGGGTGTGTGCATGGTTACTGTTATAGGCTGCAGGGTGTGTGCATGGTTACGGTTATAGGCTGCGAAGGGGAGGTGTATGGTTAGGGTTATAGGCTGCGCGGTGTGTATACTTAGGGTTATAGGCTGCAGGGTGTGTGTGCGCATGGTTAGGGTTATAGGCTGCGGGGTGTGGGTGTGTGTGCGCATGGTTAGGGTTATAGGCTGCGGGGGACCTGTGTGTGTGTGCACAGTGTTAGGGTTATAGGCTGCGGGGTGTGGGTGTGTGTGCGCATGGTTAGGGTTATAGGCTGCGGGGGACCTGTGTGTGTGTGTGTGTGCAGTGTTAGGGTTATAGGCTGTGTGTGTGTGTGCGCATGGTTAGGGTTATAGGTTGCGGGGTATGTTTGTGTGTGCGCGCATGGTTAGAGTTATAGGCTGCGGGGTGTGTGTGTGCATGGGTAGGGTTATAGGCTGCGGGGTGTGTGCGCATGGTTAGGGTTATAGGCTGCGGTGTCCCGCTACACAGGGCGAGCGGCATGTGGTGTCCTACTACACAGGGGAAGCAAGCTGGGGTATCCTACAATACATAAGAAGCGGCCTGCGGTGTCCTAGTCCACAGGGGAAGCAGGCTGAGGTGTCCTACTACACAGGGGGTGCGGCCTGGGGGGTCCTACTACACAGGGGGAGCGGCCTGGGGGGTCCTACTACACAGGGGAAGCTGCCTGGGGTGTCCTACTACACAGGGGGTGCGGCCTGGGGGGTCCTACTACACAGGGGGTGCGGCCTGGGGGGTCCTACTACACAGGGGGAGCGGCCTGGGGGGTCCTACTACACAGGGGGAGCGGCCTGGGGTGTCCTACTACACAGGGGGAGCGGCCTGGGGTATCCTATTACACAGGTGGAGCGGCCTGGGTTGTCCTACTACACAGGGGGAGCGGCCTGGGGTGTCCTACTACACAGGGGGAGATGCCTGGGGTATCCTACTACACAGGGGAAGCCGCCTGAGGTGTCCTACTACACAGGGGGAGCGGCCTGGGTTGTCCTACTACACAGGGGGAGCGGCCTGTGGTGTTCTACTACACAGAGGGAGCGGCCTGGGGTGTCCTACTACACAGGGGGAGCGGCCAGGGGTGTCCTACTACACAGGTAGAGCGGCATGGGGTATCCTACTACACAGGTAGAGCGGTCTGGGGTGTCCTACGATACAATTGGAGCGGCCTGGGGTGTCCCACTACACAGGGGGAGCGGCCTGGGGTGTCCCACTACACAGGGGGAGCGGCCTGGGGTGTCCCACTACACAGGGGGAGCGGCCTGGGGTGTCCCACTACACAGGGGGAGCGGCCTGGGGTGTCCCACTACACAGGGGGGGGGAGCGGCCAGGGGTGTCCCGCTTCCCAGGGGGGAGCGGATGGGGGTGTCCCGCTTCCCAGGGGGGGCGGACGGAGGTGTCCCGCTACCCAGGGGGGACCGGCCGGGGGTGTCCCGCTACCCAGGGGGGAGCGGCTGGGGGTGTCCCACTACCCAGGGGGGAGCAGCCAGGGGTGTCCGCTTCCCAGGGGGGAGCGGCCGGGAGTGTCACGCTACCCAGGGGGGAGCGGCCGGGGGTGTTCCGCTACATAGGGGGAGCGGCCTGGGGTGTCCTGCTACACAGGTGGAGCAGCCTGGGGTGTCCTACGATACAGATGGAGCGGTCTGCGGTGTCCTACTACACAGGGGGAGCGGCCTGGGGTGTCCTACGATACAGGTGGAGCGGCCTGGGGTGTCCTACGATACAGGTGGAGCTGCCGGGGGTGTCCTACTACACAGGGGGAGCGGCCTGGGGGGTCCTACTACACAGGGGGAGCGGCCTGGGGGGGTCCTACTACACAAACAGAGCGGCCTGGGGTGTTCTGCTACACAGGGGGAGCAGCCTGGGGTGTCCTACTACACAGGTGGAGTGGCCTGGGGTGTTCTACTACACATGTGGAGCGGCCTGGGGTGTCCCACTACACAGGGGGAGCGGCCTGGGGTGTCCCACTACACAGGGGGAGCGGCCCACTACACAGGGGGAGCGGTCTGGGATGTCTTACGATACATAAGAAGCGGCCTGGGGTGTCATACTACCCACGGGGGAGCGGCCTGGGGTATCCTACAATACATAAGAAGCGGCCTGCGGTGTCCTAGTCCACAGGGGAAGCAGGCTGAGGTGTCCTACTAGACAGGGGGTGCGGCCTGGGGGGTCCTACTACACAGGGGGAGCGGCCTGGGGGGTCCTACTACACAGGGGAAGCTGCCTGGGGTGTCCTACTACACAGGGGGAGCGGCCTGGGGTATCCTATTACACAGGTGGAGCGGCCTGGGTTGTCCTACTACACAGGGGGAGCGGCCTGGGGTGTCCTACTACACAAGGGGAGAGGCCTGGGGTGTCCTACTACACAGGGGGAGCCGCCTGAGGTGTCCTACTACACAGGGGGAGCAGCCTGGGGTGTCCTACTACACAGGGGGAGCGGCCTGGGGTGTCCTACTACACAGGTGGAGCGGCCTGTGGTATCCTACTACACAGAAGGAGCAGCCTGGGGTGTCCTACGATACAGGTGGAGCAGCCTGGGGTGTCCTACGATACAGGTGGAGCGGCCTGGGGTGTCCTACGATACATAAGAAGCGGCCTGGGGTGCCCTACTACACAGGGGGAGCGGCCTGGGTTGTCCTACTACACAGGGGGAGCGGCCTGTGGTGTTCTATTACACAGAGGGAGCGGCCTGGGGTGTCCTACTACACAGGGGGAGCGGCCAGGGGTGTCCTACTACACAGGGGGAGCGGCCAGGGGTGTCCTACTACACAGGTAGAGCGGCATGGGGTGTCCTACTACACAGGTAGAGCGGCATGGGGTATCCTACTACACAGGTAGAGCGGTCTGGGGTGTCCTACGATACAATTGGAGCGGCCTGGGGTGTCCCACTACACAGGGGGAGCGGCCTGGGGTGTCCCACTACACAGGGGCTGCGGCCTGGGGTGTCCCACTACACAGGGGGAGAGGCCTGGGGTGTCCCACTACACAGGGGGATAGGCCGGGGGTGTCCCACTACACAGGGGGGGAGCGGCCGGGGGTGTCCCGCTTCCCAGGGGGGAGCGGATGGGGGTGTCCCGCTTCCCAGGGGGGGGGCGGACGGAGGTGTTTCCGCTACCCAGGGGGGACCGGCCGGGGGTGTCCCGCTACCCAGGGGGGAGCGGCTGGGGGTCCCCCGCTACCCAGGGGGGAGCGGCCGGGAGTGTCCCACTACCCAGGGGGGAGCAGCCAGGGGTGTCCGCTTCCCAGGGGGGAGCGGCCGGGAGTGTCACGCTACCCAGGGGGGAGCGGCCGGGGGTGTTCCGCTACATAGGGGGAGCGGCCTGGGGTGTCCTGCTACACAGGTGGAGCAGCCTGGGGTGTCCTACGATACAGATGGAGCGGCCTGCGGTGTCCTACTACACAGGGGGAGCGGCCTGGGGTGTCCTACGATACAGGTGGAGCGGCCTGGGGTGTCCTACGATACAGGTGGAGCGGCCGGGGGTGTCCTACTACACAGGGGGAGCGGCCTGGGGGGTCCTACTACACAGGGGGAGCGGCCTGGGGGGGTCCTACTACACAAACAGAGCGGACTGGGGTGTTCTGCTACACAGGGGGAGCAGCCTGGGGTGTTCTACTACACATGTGGAGCGACCTGGGGTGTCCCACTACACAGGGGGAGCGGCCTGGGGTGTCCCACTACACAGGGGGAGCGGCCCACTACACAGGGGGAGCGGTCTGGGGTGTCCTACGATACATAAGAAGCGGCCTGGGGTGTCATACTACCCACGGGGGAGCGGCCTGGGGTATCCTACAATACATAAGAAGCGGCCTGCGGTGTCCTACTACACAGGGGGAGCGGCCTGGGGTGTCCTACGATACAGGTGGAGCGGCCTGGGGTGTCCTACGATACAGGTGGAGCGGCCGGGGGTGTCCTACTACACAGGGGGAGCGGCCTGGGGGGTCCTACTACACAGGGGGAGCGGCCTGGGGGGGTCCTACTACAAAAACAGAGCGGACTGGGGTGTTCTGCTACACAGGGGGAGCAGCCTGGGGTGTTCTACTACACATGTGGAGCGACCTGGGGTGTCCCACTACACAGGGGGGAGCGGCCTGGGGTGTCCCACTACACAGGGGGAGCGGCCCACTACACAGGGGGAGCGGTCTGGGGTGTCCTACGATACATAAGAAGCGGCCTGGGGTGTCATACTACCCACGGGGGAGCGGCCTGGGGTATCCTACAATACATAAGAAGCGGCCTGCGGTGTCCTAGTCCACAGGGGAAGCAGGCTGAGGTGTCCTTCTACACAGGGGGTGCGGCCTGGGGGGTCCTACTACACAGGGGGAGCGGCCTGGGGGGTCCTACTACACAGGGGAAGCTGCCTGGGGTGTCCTACTACACAGGGGGAGCGGCCTGGGGTATCCTATTACACAGGTGGAGCAGCCTGGGTTGTCCTACTACACAGGGGGAGCGGCCTGGGGTGTCCTACTACACAGGGGGAGAGGCCTGGGGTGTCCTACTACACAGGGGGAGCCGCCTGAGGTGTCCTACTACACAGGGGGAGCAGCCTGGGGTGTCCTACTACACAGGGGGAGCAGCCTGGGGTGTCCTACTACACAGGGGGAGCGGCCTGGGGTGTCCTACTACACAGGTGGAGCGGCCTGTGGTATCCTACTACACAGAAGGAGCAGCCTGGGGTGTCCTGCGATACAGGTGGAGCAGCCTGGGGTGTCCTACGATACAGGTGGAGCGGCCTGGGGTGTCCTACGATACATAAGAAGCGGCCTGGGGTGCCCTACTACACAGGGGGAGCGGCCTGGGTTGTCCTACTACACAGGGGGAGCGGCCTGTGGTGTTCTACTACACAGAGGGAGCGGCCTGGGGTGTCCTACTACACAGGGGGAGCGGCCAGGGGTGTCCTACTACACAGGGGGAGCGGCCAGGGGTGTCCTACTACACAGGTAGAGCGGCATGGGGTGTCCTACTACACAGGTAGAGCGGTCTGGGGTGTCCTACGATACAATTGGAGCGGCCTGGGGTGTCCCACTACACAGGGGGAGCGGCCTGGGGTGTCCCACTACACAGGGGCTGCGGCCTGGGGTGTCCCACTACACAGGGGGAGAGGCCTGGGGTGTCCCACTACACAGGGGGAGAGGCCTAGGGTGTCCCACTATACAGGGGGGGAGCGGCCGGGGGTGTCCCACTACACAGGGGGGAGCGGCCGGGGTTGTCCCGCTTCCCAGGGGGGAGCGGATGGGGGTGTCCCGCTTCCCAGGGGGGGGGGCGGACGGAGGTGTTTCCGCTACCCAGGGGGGACCGGCCGGGGGTGTCCCGCTACCCAGGGGGTAGCGGCTGGGGGTGTCCCGCTACCCAGGGGGGAGCGGCCGGGAGTGTCCCACTACCCAGGGGGGATCAGCCAGGGGTGTCCGCTTCCCAGGGGGGAGCGGCCGGGAGTGTCACGCTACCCAGGGGGGAGCGGCCGGGGGTGTTCCGCTACATAGGGGGAGCGGCCTGGGGTGTCCTGCTACACAGGTGGAGCAGCCTGGGGTGTCCTACGATACAGATGGAGCGGCCTGCGGTGTCCTACTACACAGGGGGAGCGGCCTGGGGTGTCCTACGATACAGGTGGAGCGGCCTGGGGTGTCCTACGATACAGGTGGAGCGGCCGGGGGTGTCCTACTACACAGGGGGAGCGGCCTGGGGGGTCCTACTACACAGGGGGAGCGGCCTGGGGGGGTCCTACTACACAAACAGAGCGGCCTGGGGTGTTCTGCTACACAGGGGGAGCAGCCTGGGGTGTTCTACTACACATGTGGAGCGACCTGGGGTGTCCCACTACACAGGGGGAGCGGCCTGGGGTGTCCCACTACACAGGGGGAGCGGCCCACTACACAGGGGGAGCGGTCTGGGGTGTCCTACGATACATAAGAAGCGGCCTGGGGTGTCATACTACCCACGGGGGAGCGGCCAGGGGTGTCTCTCTACCCAGGGGGGAGCAGCCGGGGATGTCCCGCACCCAGGGGGGAGCGGCCTGGGGTGTCATACTACCCAGGGGGGAGCGGCCGGGGGTGTCCCGCTACCCAGGGGGTGTCCTGCTATACAGTGGGGGGGAGGGGGTGTATAGATAGTTAGGCTTGCGGAGGAGGGGTGTATAGATAGTTAGGCTTGCGGGGAGCAGGTGTGCGGGGGAGGGAGTTGTATAGATATTTAGGCTGCGGAGGAACGGGGGTGTATAGATAGTTAGGCTTGCAGGGGAGGGGGTGTATAATTAGAGTAAGGCTGTGGGCGATTGTGTGTGTGTAGTAGTTACTAACCTGGGCTTGAAAGGAGGCTGCTTTTGGGGACACGTTGGCTCAATTTCATTTCCAGGTGCCATGCAGCCTTCTTCTCCACCCTCCGGAGCTCGGTTCTCCACCCTTTAGCCGCTGGGACCCGCGTTTCTTCTGGTTCAGTAGCAGGCACCGTGCTTCTCTTCGCTTCTACTCCATTTCATCAGCCCACGCTGGCCTGACTCCTGTCCTACAGTCATGGCTCGACACAGCAGAGAGCAGACACATGCGCAGGGAGGGAGAGATGCTGCGGAAAACATAGAGAGCTGCTCAGGGAATCCCGCGGTCAGCCTGCACACACATGCTGCCGCTGTCTTTAGATGGAATAAATTTGCCCACTTGTCTTCACTGCTATCAGGAGTCCCTGAGTGCCCTTTTCTTCCTAATATATATATATATATATATACGTGGGTACAAAAAGAGGCCACTCTCCAGACTGTTGAAAGTTCAGAACTGCATTTTATTTTTCAATAATGCTGCCACATTTTTCTGGTCAACGTTTCGGCTCACATCAGAGCCTTTTTCAAGACTTGCAGACAGCTTAATACGTGTGCAAATATGTGCCGTGAGCACCTATACAAAATACAAAAAACATACAAAGAAACTGCATCAGTGCATCAGGTTGTCTATAGATATAATTTATAAGTATACTTCAAAATTACCAACAGCGCGATGTACCATATCACACAGTGTTAGTCCATTATAAAAAACCTCCATTAGAGAGCATATTTACGTATTAACAAACAAAGGAACCCAGCAGTATTACATACCTCATGACATCCAAAATGAAGTGCACGCCATCCTGCACATGTTGGACCCGCTGGCTGGCTTTTAAGCTCATGCCAGACTGTCACTTCCGCCCAATGAGACGCATCTATGGAACGCAACGTCCACTTCCTATTTCCGGTGTTAGCGCTATACAGCGCCTTGACACCACGCGTCCTTAACTACCAGGCTCTACTCACTGACATCACTACGTGACGCTTACCTGCCTATTCAGCGGAAAACAGCTATAAACATATCGTTACCATGGCCATAGATGCGCACATGCGCACATAGTAGAACCAGGCACTTAGTCTCAAAAAGTATTATGTCGATCATGGTGTGTTTGTCTGCTGAGTTAACCCATAATATAGGAAATATATATTCACATCCTATAGCACTGTTGCAGTTGTACATCAATAATATTTATTCCAAAACATCCTTTTATATATATAAAAAAATAATAATAATAATGTACACAAAATACAAAAAATAATCTATACAAAAAAACACATAAAGACATCATACAAAAGTGAATAAAGTGCTGCTGCTTATTTGGTCCTATTACAAGAATACAGATAAGGAATTATTTTCATTTAACCCCCTAGGGGCAATAGTGTCCAACTTAGCTATCCACCTAGCTTCTCTCTGGAGGAGAGCACGCCCTCTATCACCTCCTCTTTCCTTAGGGGGCTCCCAATCTATTATCATGTATTGTAGGGTGGAAATCTGGTGTCCTTTTTTGACAAAGTGAACCGCGACAGGTTTATCTGAAGATCCAGTGCTATAGGCTAGTCGTATAGAAGATCTATGCTGCGACATCCTTTCTCGAAAGGTGCGAATAGTCTTACCCACATATAAATACCCGCATGGGCATTTTAAATAGTACACAACGTGATCCATCATGCAGGTCAACCGATATCTCAGGTCGATTTTTTTACCACTATGTGGGTGGTTAAATGACCGGCCAGTGATCAATGCCCTACATGTAGTACATCCAAGACATTTAAAACAGCCAGTCTGTTTAGATAACCAAGTCGATTTCACAGGTACCTTGGACTGGGACATATTTGGTCTCAACAAATAATCTTTGAGGTTACGTCCCCGACGTACACTGAGTAAAGGTGGTTTTTTATCCATTTTCACAAATGAAGGATCTGAAGAAAAAATATGCCAGTTCTTTTTTATACTTTGTTGCACCTGTTGCAGCGAGGTGTCACATTGCACACTTAGTACCATATTTGGCGTTTTTCTCTTCTGAATACCTTCCTTTAGGTGTACTGCATGTTTCTGTCTTGCTTTTGTCAGACAATTCATTATGTCCTGCCTCCTGTACCCACGTTCTTTAAATCTCACACAACAATCTTGCAGCTGTTCCTCCGCTTTCACTTTGTCAGAATTATTTCTTAGGATCCGAAGAAATTGGGAGATAGGTAATTTGGACTTTAAAGCCTCGGGATGATGACTGGTAGCCCATAACATTGTGTTGCGGTCTGTGGGTTTACGGTACAGCGTGTACCCCAGTCCATCCTGTTCCTTATAAACCGTAACATCTAGAAAATTAATCGATGTTTCACTAATTTCAGACGTGAATCTAATGGGGTGGTCAAGTGAATTTAAATAAGCAACCATATCGTTAAAGGAATCAACACTGTCCAACCACAGTAGAATCACGTCATCAATGAATCTTTTGTAATATAAAATCTGAGGACCAAACCTAGACAGTATGTGCTCACTCTCATATTGCTGCATAAAGATATTCGAATAAGCTGGCGCTAAATTCGAACCCATCGCCGTCCCCGAGTTTTGAACGTAATAATCACCCTGGTATAGGAAATGATTATTACGTAGGACCATGCCCAAAAGCTCGAGCATGAAACCAACAGGGGGGCCACTATAGGGTCCTTTCAGTAATTTATCCTCAACCGCTTGAATACCCATATCATGCGGTATCACAGTGTACAGTGAGCTGACATCCAACGATGCCAACTTACATGTAGTTGGAATGTTAGATAGTTTTCCTATATCACTCAAGAAATGGCCAGTATCTCGGAGATAACTTTTGTCATTGATTACAAATGGCTGTAAAAAGAAGTCAAGAAATTGCGCAATTGGCTGTAGAATTGACCCACGTGCAGAAATTATTGGCCGACCAGGAGGGTCGACCAAAGATTTGTGCACCTTGGGTAGCAAATAAATCAGAGGACACAATGGGTGTTCAGTAACCAAATATTCATAGACATTATCATCTATCCACGAGTTTGTATGTCCAATTTTCAATAATGCATCCACTTCCCGTTTAATTCTAGGCATAGGATTAAAATTTAATTTAGAATATGTTTTATCATCTGATAACTGTCTTTTGACTTCAAGATCGTATTTAACAGTATCTAGAATCACCACTGCCCCACCCTTGTCTGCATTACGTATAGTGATGTTAGTATTATTCTTTAAAGCCGTTAATGCTTCCCGTTCACCTTTACTTAAATTGTCATATGGTTTCGAGGTTTTATCCCTCTCAAGTACCTCATAATTAACCATTCTTGTAAAGTTTTTTATACTGATGTTATTGGATGGGGGGTCAAAGGTGCTACTGTTTTTAAATAGACTAGTCGGCATTGTTTGATTTGAGTTATCTCTATTGTCAAAGAATTCCCTCAGACGCAATTTACGACCCATTTTATGTAAATCCACTGACCACCTAAAAGGGTCCATTTTATTAGTGGGTACAAAGGTCATACCTCTAGACAATAGAGACTCCTCAAAATCGGTAAGTTTATGGGACGATAAATTGAAAATTAGTTCCCCTTTTTGCCTTTTTTGTTTTTGTTCTTGTCTCGAGATCCTCCCCCTCCTAACGTGGGGTCTTCTAGTAGTTCTTTGCCGAACATCCTTGACCTCGTGCCCGGGCCTAAAAAAGCCCCAGATGGGGGTCTTTCATCAGAATATTCTCGATCAGAAGAGGAGGAATAGTTTGGCTGACTAGTATGACCAGTACCAGATTGATTATTTCTTGATCTCATAAATCTTCTACCCCCCTGGTATCTCTGTCGGGGAGATTCACCGGATAACCAGCGGTAAACCCCATGGTGCTTATAGTCCATGTCCACACTTTCCAATTTCTTCCTTTTAAAAGAAATCAAATCTGTTTGAAATTTATCAATCTGGCCCTTCAACCTAGTCAGCCAATCTTCTGTTTTATCATTTTTAAGGCTAGGCCCATGTTCATTATCAAAAGTCTGAATTTCCAACCTGATTTTAGCTAATTCT
The DNA here is from genome assembly GCF_055691185.1 of Crinia signifera. Taxonomy (NCBI): domain Eukaryota; kingdom Metazoa; phylum Chordata; class Amphibia; order Anura; family Myobatrachidae; genus Crinia; species Crinia signifera. The sequence goes on along the minus strand of NC_139222.1, from coordinate 128,081,574 downwards.
ACTCCAACCTCCTCAATCACCAAAATAAGTAGGTCCATAGAGCATTTATTAAGTACACCACACCATCGGACGCAAAACGCCGGGTTCTTGCGCCCGATGGTGGGTGCATTGCTCATCCTGAATCCACGTGGAATCTGTTTTTTACGAAAATATTCAGACAAAAATTGTCCGTGTAGAATCAATTCAACCTCACGTTTTTTCAGTCTCATGAGTTTATGGAAAATGTCAATTGGTGATTGATTAGGCAACTTATCAAAATCCAATCTATTAAATAGTACTTTCTCAATCTCATCATCTGTCAAGCTAATAAACTGATTTTCAGCTTCACTTAACAGAGCATCATCCAAAATACCGAGACCCTGAGCCATTCTTTTAAGAGAAACTGAGCACACACTGTATAGATGCAGCAGCACAAGAAACACAAACGCACTATCTAGATGCGTATTAACATAAACAAAAACAATAAAAAAAGGTGAAAAAACACCTCATATAAAGCACAACATGATTAGCTAGAATAAAGATATTAGAAGACAAGGCATATGTTTATAATCCATACCAACTGTATGTTTTATATCACTCCAAGTCCAATTGCTGTGTGTAGGGTGCCCACCTAGGGAGTACAAGACGTATCCGGTAATATCCAGGGAGAAGGTAGCACTCACTAGTACAAAGACTTTTTTGCTGGGGTGTTACACTCAAGAATCCATTTTGTGGAGACTAATAGACGTGGGTACAAAAAGAGGCCACTCTCCAGACTGTTGAAAGTTCAGAACTGCATTTTATTTTTCAATAATGCTGCCACATTTTTCTGGTCAACGTTTCGGCTCACATCAGAGCCTTTTTCAAGACTTGCAGACAGCTTAATACGTGTGCAAATATGTGCCGTGAGCACCTATACAAAATACAAAAAACATACAAAGAAACTGCATCAGTGCATCAGGTTGTCTATAGATATAATTTATAAGTATACTTCAAAATTACCAACAGCGCGATGTACCATATCACACAGTGTTAGTCCATTATAAAAAACCTCCATTAGAGAGCATATTTACGTATTAACAAACAAAGGAACCCAGCAGTATTACATACCTCATGACATCCAAAATGAAGTGCACGCCATCCTGCACATGTTGGACCCGCTGGCTGGCTTTTAAGCTCATGCCAGACTGTCACTTCCGCCCAATGAGACGCATCTATGGAACGCAACGTCCACTTCCTATTTCCGGTGTTAGCGCTATACAGCGCCTTGACACCACGCGTCCTTAACTACCAGGCTCTACTCACTGACATCACTACGTGACGCTTACCTGCCTATTCAGCGGAAAACAGCTATAAACATATCGTTACCATGGCCATAGATGCGCACATGCGCACATAGTAGAACCAGGCACTTAGTCTCAAAAAGTATTATGTCGATCATGGTGTGTTTGTCTGCTGAGTTAACCCATAATATAGGAAATATATATTCACATCCTATAGCACTGTTGCAGTTGTACATCAATAATATTTATTCCAAAACATCCTTTTATATATATAAAAAAATAATAATAATAATGTACACAAAATACAAAAAATAATCTATACAAAAAAACACATAAAGACATCATACAAAAGTGAATAAAGTGCTGCTGCTTATTTGGTCCTATTACAAGAATACAGATAAGGAATTATTTTCATTTAACCCCCTAGGGGCAATAGTGTCCAACTTAGCTATCCACCTAGCTTCTCTCTGGAGGAGAGCACGCCCTCTATCACCTCCTCTTTCCTTAGGGGGCTCCCAATCTATTATCATGTATTGTAGGGTGGAAATCTGGTGTCCTTTTTTGACAAAGTGAACCGCGACAGGTTTATCTGAAGATCCAGTGCTATAGGCTAGTCGTATAGAAGATCTATGCTGCGACATCCTTTCTCGAAAGGTGCGAATAGTCTTACCCACATATAAATACCCGCATGGGCATTTTAAATAGTACACAACGTGATCCATCATGCAGGTCAACCGATATCTCAGGTCGATTTTTTTACCACTATGTGGGTGGTTAAATGACCGGCCAGTGATCAATGCCCTACATGTAGTACATCCAAGACATTTAAAACAGCCAGTCTGTTTAGATAACCAAGTCGATTTCACAGGTACCTTGGACTGGGACATATTTGGTCTCAACAAATAATCTTTGAGGTTACGTCCCCGACGTACACTGAGTAAAGGTGGTTTTTTATCCATTTTCACAAATGAAGGATCTGAAGAAAAAATATGCCAGTTCTTTTTTATACTTTGTTGCACCTGTTGCAGCGAGGTGTCACATTGCACACTTAGTACCATATTTGGCGTTTTTCTCTTCTGAATACCTTCCTTTAGGTGTACTGCATGTTTCTGTCTTGCTTTTGTCAGACAATTCATTATGTCCTGCCTCCTGTACCCACGTTCTTTAAATCTCACACAACAATCTTGCAGCTGTTCCTCCGCTTTCACTTTGTCAGAATTATTTCTTAGGATCCGAAGAAATTGGGAGATAGGTAATTTGGACTTTAAAGCCTCGGGATGATGACTGGTAGCCCATAACATTGTGTTGCGGTCTGTGGGTTTACGGTACAGCGTGTACCCCAGTCCATCCTGTTCCTTATAAACCGTAACATCTAGAAAATTAATCGATGTTTCACTAATTTCAGACGTGAATCTAATGGGGTGGTCAAGTGAATTTAAATAAGCAACCATATCGTTAAAGGAATCAACACTGTCCAACCACAGTAGAATCACGTCATCAATGAATCTTTTGTAATATAAAATCTGAGGACCAAACCTAGACAGTATGTGCTCACTCTCATATTGCTGCATAAAGATATTCGAATAAGCTGGCGCTAAATTCGAACCCATCGCCGTCCCCGAGTTTTGAACGTAATAATCACCCTGGTATAGGAAATGATTATTACGTAGGACCATGCCCAAAAGCTCGAGCATGAAACCAACAGGGGGGCCACTATAGGGTCCTTTCAGTAATTTATCCTCAACCGCTTGAATACCCATATCATGCGGTATCACAGTGTACAGTGAGCTGACATCCAACGATGCCAACTTACATGTAGTTGGAATGTTAGATAGTTTTCCTATATCACTCAAGAAATGGCCAGTATCTCGGAGATAACTTTTGTCATTGATTACAAATGGCTGTAACGATATGTTTATAGCTGTTTTCCGCTGAATAGGCAGGTAAGCGTCACGTAGTGATGTCAGTGAGTAGAGCCTGGTAGTTAAGGACGCGTGGTGTCAAGGCGCTGTATAGCGCTAACACCGGAAATAGGAAGTGGACGTTGCGTTCCATAGATGCGTCTCATTGGGCGGAAGTGACAGTCTGGCATGAGCTTAAAAGCCAGCCAGCGGGTCCAACATGTGCAGGATGGCGTGCACTTCATTTTGGATGTCATGAGGTATGTAATACTGCTGGGTTCCTTTGTTTGTTAATACGTAAATATGCTCTCTAATGGAGGTTTTTTATAATGGACTAACACTGTGTGATATGGTACATCGCGCTGTTGGTAATTTTGAAGTATACTTATAAATTATATCTATAGACAACCTGATGCACTGATGCAGTTTCTTTGTATGTTTTTTGTATTTTGTATAGGTGCTCACGGCACATATTTGCACACGTATTAAGCTGTCTGCAAGTCTTGAAAAAGGCTCTGATGTGAGCCGAAACGTTGACCAGAAAAATGTGGCAGCATTATTGAAAAATAAAATGCAGTTCTGAACTTTCAACAGTCTGGAGAGTGGCCTCTTTTTGTACCCACGTCTATTAGTCTCCACAAAATGGATTCTTGAGTGTAACACCCCAGCAAAAAAGTCTTTGTACTAGTGAGTGCTACCTTCTCCCTGGATATTACCGGATACGTCTTGTACTCCCTAGGTGGGCACCCTACACACAGCAATTGGACTTGGAGTGATATAAAACATACAGTTGGTATGGATTATAAACATATGCCTTGTCTTCTAATATCTTTATTCTAGCTAATCATGTTGTGCTTTATATGAGGTGTTTTTTCACCTTTTTTTATTGTTTTTGTTTATGTTAATACGCATCTAGATAGTGCGTTTGTGTTTCTTGTGCTGCTGCATCTATACAGTGTGTGCTCAGTTTCTCTTAAAAGAATGGCTCAGGGTCTCGGTATTTTGGATGATGCTCTGTTAAGTGAAGCTGAAAATCAGTTTATTAGCTTGACAGATGATGAGATTGAGAAAGTACTATTTAATAGATTGGATTTTGATAAGTTGCCTAATCAATCACCAATTGACATTTTCCATAAACTCATGAGACTGAAAAAACGTGAGGTTGAATTGATTCTACACGGACAATTTTTGTCTGAATATTTTCGTAAAAAACAGATTCCACGTGGATTCAGGATGAGCAATGCACCCACCATCGGGCGCAAGAACCCGGCGTTTTGCGTCCGATGGTGTGGTGTACTTAATAAATGCTCTATGGACCTACTTATTTTGGTGATTGAGGAGGTTGGAGTAGAATTAGCTAAAATCAGGTTGGAAATTCAGACTTTTGATAATGAACATGGGCCTAGCCTTAAAAATGATAAAACAGAAGATTGGCTGACTAGGTTGAAGGGCCAGATTGATAAATTTCAAACAGATTTGATTTCTTTTAAAAGGAAGAAATTGGAAAGTGTGGACATGGACTATAAGCACCATGGGGTTTACCGCTGGTTATCCGGTGAATCTCCCCGACAGAGATACCAGGGGGGTAGAAGATTTATGAGATCAAGAAATAATCAATCTGGTACTGGTCATACTAGTCAGCCAAACTATTCCTCCTCTTCTGATCGAGAATATTCTGATGAAAGACCCCCATCTGGGGCTTTTTTAGGCCCGGGCACGAGGTCAAGGATGTTCGGCAAAGAACTACTAGAAGACCCCACGTTAGGAGGGGGAGGATCTCGAGACAAGAACAAAAACAAAAAAGGCAAAAAGGGGAACTAATTTTCAATTTATCGTCCCATAAACTTACCGATTTTGAGGAGTCTCTATTGTCTAGAGGTATGACCTTTGTACCCACTAATAAAATGGACCCTTTTAGGTGGTCAGTGGATTTACATAAAATGGGTCGTAAATTGCGTCTGAGGGAATTCTTTGACAATAGAGATAACTCAAATCAAACAATGCCGACTAGTCTATTTAAAAACAGTAGCACCTTTGACCCCCCATCCAATAACATCAGTATAAAAAACTTTACAAGAATGGTTAATTATGAGGTACTTGAGAGGGATAAAACCTCGAAACCATATGACAATTTAAGTAAAGGTGAACGGGAAGCATTAACGGCTTTAAAGAATAATACTAACATCACTATACGTAATGCAGACAAGGGTGGGGCAGTGGTGATTCTAGATACTGTTAAATACGATCTTGAAGTCAAAAGACAGTTATCAGATGATAAAACATATTCTAAATTAAATTTTAATCCTATGCCTAGAATTAAACGGGAAGTGGATGCATTATTGAAAATTGGACATACAAACTCGTGGATAGATGATAATGTCTATGAATATTTGGTTACTGAACACCCATTGTGTCCTCTGATTTATTTGCTACCCAAGGTGCACAAATCTTTGGTCGACCCTCCTGGTCGGCCAATAATTTCTGCACGTGGGTCAATTCTACAGCCAATTGCGCAATTTCTTGACTTCTTTTTACAGCCATTTGTAATCAATGACAAAAGTTATCTCCGAGATACTGGCCATTTCTTGAGTGATATAGGAAAACTATCTAACATTCCAACTACATGTAAGTTGGCATCGTTGGATGTCAGCTCACTGTACACTGTGATACCGCATGATATGGGTATTCAAGCGGTTGAGGATAAATTACTGAAAGGACCCTATAGTGGCCCCCCTGTTGGTTTCATGCTCGAGCTTCTGGGCATGGTCCTACGTAATAATCATTTCCTATACCAGGGTGATTATTACGTTCAAAACTCGGGGACGGCGATGGGTTCGAATTTAGCGCCAGCTTATTCGAATATCTTTATGCAGCAATATGAGAGTGAGCACATACTGTCTAGGTTTGGTCCTCAGATTTTATATTACAAAAGATTCATTGATGACGTGATTCTACTGTGGTTGGACAGTGTTGATTCCTTTAACGATATGGTTGCTTATTTAAATTCACTTGACCACCCCATTAGATTCACGTCTGAAATTAGTGAAACATCGATTAATTTTCTAGATGTTACGGTTTATAAGGAACAGGATGGACTGGGGTACACGCTGTACCGTAAACCCACAGACCGCAACACAATGTTATGGGCTACCAGTCATCATCCCGAGGCTTTAAAGTCCAAATTACCTATCTCCCAATTTCTTCGGATCCTAAGAAATAATTCTGACAAAGTGAAAGCGGAGGAACAGCTGCAAGATTGTTGTGTGAGATTTAAAGAACGTGGGTACAGGAGGCAGGACATAATGAATTGTCTGACAAAAGCAAGACAGAAACATGCAGTACACCTAAAGGAAGGTATTCAGAAGAGAAAAACGCCAAATATGGTACTAAGTGTGCAATGTGACACCTCGCTGCAACAGGTGCAACAAAGTATAAAAAAGAACTGGCATATTTTTTCTTCAGATCCTTCATTTGTGAAAATGGATAAAAAACCACCTTTACTCAGTGTACGTCGGGGACGTAACCTCAAAGATTATTTGTTGAGACCAAATATGTCCCAGTCCAAGGTACCTGTGAAATCGACTTGGTTATCTAAACAGACTGGCTGTTTTAAATGTCTTGGATGTACTACATGTAGGGCATTGATCACTGGCCGGTCATTTAACCACCCACATAGTGGTAAAAAAATCGACCTGAGATATCGGTTGACCTGCATGATGGATCACGTTGTGTACTATTTAAAATGCCCATGCGGGTATTTATATGTGGGTAAGACTATTCGCACCTTTCGAGAAAGGATGTCGCAGCATAGATCTTCTATACGACTAGCCTATAGCACTGGATCTTCAGATAAACCTGTCGCGGTTCACTTTGTCAAAAAAGGACACCAGATTTCCACCCTACAATACATGATAATAGATTGGGAGCCCCCTAAGGAAAGAGGAGGTGATAGAGGGCGTGCTCTCCTCCAGAGAGAAGCTAGGTGGATAGCTAAGTTGGACACTATTGCCCCTAGGGGGTTAAATGAAAATAATTCCTTATCTGTATTCTTGTAATAGGACCAAATAAGCAGCAGCACTTTATTCACTTTTGTATGATGTCTTTATGTGTTTTTTTGTATAGATTATTTTTTGTATTTTGTGTACATTATTATTATTATTTTTTTATATATATAAAAGGATGTTTTGGAATAAATATTATTGATGTACAACTGCAACAGTGCTATAGGATGTGAATATATATTTCCTATATTATGGGTTAACTCAGCAGACAAACACACCATGATCGACATAATACTTTTTGAGACTAAGTGCCTGGTTCTACTATGTGCGCATGTGCGCATCTATGGCCATGGTAACGATATGTTTATAGCTGTTTTCCGCTGAATAGGCAGGTAAGCGTCACGTAGTGATGTCAGTGAGTAGAGCCTGGTAGTTAAGGACGCGTGGTGTCAAGGCGCTGTATAGCGCTAACACCGGAAATAGGAAGTGGACGTTGCGTTCCATAGATGCGTCTCATTGGGCGGAAGTGACAGTCTGGCATGAGCTTAAAAGCCAGCCAGCGGGTCCAACATGTGCAGGATGGCGTGCACTTCATTTTGGATGTCATGAGGTATGTAATACTGCTGGGTTCCTTTGTTTGTTAATACGTAAATATGCTCTCTAATGGAGGTTTTTTATAATGGACTAACACTGTGTGATATGGTACATCGCGCTGTTGGTAATTTTGAAGTATACTTATAAATTATATCTATAGACAACCTGATGCACTGATGCAGTTTCTTTGTATGTTTTTTGTATTTTGTATAGGTGCTCACGGCACATATTTGCACACGTATTAAGCTGTCTGCAAGTCTTGAAAAAGGCTCTGATGTGAGCCGAAACGTTGACCAGAAAAATGTGGCAGCATTATTGAAAAATAAAATGCAGTTCTGAACTTTCAACAGTCTGGAGAGTGGCCTCTTTTTGTACCCACGTCTATTAGTCTCCACAAAATGGATTCTTGAGTGTAACACCCCAGCAAAAAAGTCTTTGTACTAGTGAGTGCTACCTTCTCCCTGGATATATATATATATATATATATATATATATATATATATATATATATATATATATATATATATATATATATATATATATATACAAGAAAAGTAGAAATAGAATTTGCCCCTGTGCCCTCCTGGGTCAACTCATGTACCCTTAAAATAGAAATACACCAACTGTGGTGAGACGGTGTGGTGATTCCACGGTGAGCGAGAGGGGCTGAGGTGATGTGGAGCAAGATGGTGGTGAGGTGATGAGGAGCGAGATGGGGGTGAGGTGCGAGATGGGAGTGAGGTGACTGGGAGCAAAATGGGGGTGAGGTGATGAGCGAGATGGGGGTGATTTGACAGGGAGCGAGATGGGGGTGAAGCTGAGCGAGATGGGGATAGGGTTACCACCTTTGTGTTGAGCGATTCCCGGACAGTGACCCGCTCCTTGACACACCCACAGCCCACCCATTGACCCGCCCCCAGCCCTGCCCCTTGACCCGCCTTATGGTTTTTTTTAACTTTTGCTTCAAATCTATTCTTGATTACATCATTACATCACACACTGTAATCTCCATTATACATTATGCCACACACTGATGCCCATTATACATTTTGCCACACATACACGAGTGGACAATTTAAAAAGAAAATAGGGACAAATGGACCAAGAGTTTACACCATAATGCCATAGGGGGACATTTACCAAAATGGATTCGTAGAAAAAAGGTGTATTCGTAGGGAGAAATACACCTTTTTTTTACGAATTTGTATTTTCGGGATTTACAATCCCGAAAATACAACAATTCGTATTCCTAAAGATGGAACATTCGTATTTGTATTTACAAATACGAATGTCTACACCATCGATAGAATACGACAGGAATCACCATTCAAAAGAATGGTGGTTCCTGATGTACTAAGCAGCCGTACTGATAATACAGCTGCTAAGTTGTGTAAAACACCGACACGCGAAACCAGCCGGACAGCAGAGAGCCGCACGGTGTTTGTGTACATTGTGCGGCTCCGCCTCCCGAATGCCGCTATTGGCCGCCTTGCGGCCTAGCGGCTCCTGATTGGACGCTAGGCCGCAAGGCGGCCAATAGCGGCATTCGGGAGGCGGAGCCGCACAATGTACACAAACACCGTGAGGCTCTGCTGTCCGGCTGGTTTCGCGTGTCGGTTTGCTTTTTTGCAAAGACCCTTACCTGGACTACATCGCCCTGGGAGAGGTGAGTATGGTTTCCTTCCACAGCTTCCTCCATGGATTTCGTCGGACTCCGGACCGCCGACAGCGACGTCGACATGGAGACAGAAGACGACACAGGACCAGAAGACGACACAGGACCAGGGCTACCTACGGGAAGAAGATAGGTAAGTATCAGTATGTATGGGCTTTGTATGTATTAAAGTTTTATTTTAAGTGTGTGTCAGTGTGTTTTATTTTTCTATTTTTAATACTGTGGCACTACAAGACCCAGCGGGCCCTTTAATGCCCCGCAGGCTGGGACTTGTGGTTCTCCAAGTCCCAGCTTGCGGGGGAGGCTTGCTGGGACTCATAGTGCCCCAGTATTAGACAATAGATTATTCTATTTTTTACACCACTATCAGCTCGATGCCCACCGCCCAGGGGCATCGAGGACAGCACCAGGCTTCAGCCTGGTCAGGTAAGTCCTGGAGGGGGGGACCTCTTTATTGGGGGGGTCCCCACTCCCCCAGGGCCCCTGGCCAGGCTGACTGGTCAGGGGGTTAATGCTTTGGCCGGGGGGACTTGTATAAAAAGTCTCCCCCGGCTGTGGCATTACCCTGCTGGCTGGTTTGGCCTGGGGCTGGTTCTTAAAATACGGGGGACCCCTAGTCATTTCGTCCCCCGTATTTTGGGAACCAGACCCGGACCTGGAGCCTGGGGCAGGTTGTTAAAAATCGGGGAACCCCTATTTGTCGGGTTCCCTGATTTTTAATTACCGGCCCTGGCTCCTTCAGCCTGGTGCTGGTTACAGCTGTGGGGGGGACCCCACGCTGTTTTTTTTTTTACATTTATTTAATTTTTCTATTTTTTTTACACACTGCAGCCTGCACGGATCTGACTGATCCGTGCAGACTGCCTGTACGAATTCGTATTAGCAGCCGTATATATGTGCCGCTAATACACCATCGGAGGGTTACAAAGCAGTCGTATATGACTGCTTTGTAATTTCCCCTCCGGAACATGACTTTGCATACGACTGAAACAGTCGTATGCAGTCGGAGGGGAAATACCAATACGAAAAACTAGGTTTTTCATATTGGTAAATTTCCCCCATGTCAGATCGAGAGTGAGAGGGGAAGGGGCAGGCTGTTGCAGGGGTGGCGCAGGCATGCTCACAAGCAAGAGCGAAGTAAGCAGATTTGTGGGGGGCATCGGCAGGCATGTGCAGGTGAGACAAGGAACTTAAGGAAGGTATGCTGTCACTTGCAGGAAAGGGCAGGCACACACAAGAGGGGTGGGGTGCAGGCTATTACTTACTTACAGCCTCCGCATCCGCCAATTCCCCCTCGCTCCGGTTTTTTGAGCGAGGGGGAATTGGCGGATGCGGCTCCAGAACCAGCGAGACCCACGGCTAAAAACTGCAAGTTTTCTGCAGCAGCCGCGGGTCTCGCTGTTTTGTGGAATTCTCGCCGTCCTGTGACGGCGAGAATTTCCCCAGTACGTTGAATAGAGCGAGCGGCCTATGCAGGGGTTAAACAGCGAGGATCGCTGGTTTTCAGCAATCCTCGCTGTTTAACCCCCTCGCCAGCCGTTCGCTGCGGCATTGAATACCCCACAGAGTGGAGAGAGAGAGGAGCAGGGAGAGAGGAGAGTGCAGAGAGAGATAGAGAAGGAGAGTGCAGAGAGAGAGAGAGAGGCGAGTGCAGAGAGAGAGGCGAGTGCAGAGAGAGAGGCGAGTGCAGAGAGAGGAGAGTGCTGAGAGAAAGAGAATCAGAGTGCAGAAAAATAAAGGAGAGTGCAAAGAGAGAGAGGAGAGTACACAGAGAGAGGAGAGTACACAGAGAGGGGAGAGTAGAGTACAGAGAGAGAGAGAGCAAGGAGAGTGCAGAGACAAATTAGAGTGCAGAGAGAGATAGAGTGCAGAGAGAGAGCAGAGAGAGAAGCAGAGTGCAAAGAGAGTGAGGAGAAAGAAGGAGAATAGCCAAGGGTTATAGAGAGAAAGACAGGTATGTGTGTCCCTAACCCTGCACCCTCCCCTTCTTCCCTACAAGTACAAGTGTACCTAAGACAGCATGGTGGCAGAATGCTTTCCAGTGGTCTGTGTCAGGATATCATGGAGGCAGCAGCAGCTGTGGTCCCATGGTGGAGGTTGCTGCACGATCACTGGTCTTGTGGAGCCTGAAGCAGCGGGTCCCATAGTGACAGAGGCAGCGGATCCAGCGGAGGAGGCTGCGGTCATGGTGGGTCTAGTTGTGGTGGGCTGGAGGTCGAGGCAGTGGATCCCACGGAGGAGTGAGCCTGCGGCGTCTTTGCATACCAATTTGCGCCGTGCGCCCGCTCCGGAGCGCGCGCCGCGGCCGGGCTTTCAAATCTAGGCCGCGGCTTCCGGATATAGTGTAGGCCGCAATCTGAAGACGGCTGCGAGCGGTCACCCTGACTCCGCTGCCCCATGCCGGCCATATCCCCCGCTTCAGGGGATCAAGAGGGGTCCCACTAGCCAAGTCCTGCCCGCATTTAGTGACCAGGGGACCAGGTATGAGCTTGTCACAGCGGGTGCTCGGAGGTCGCATCTCCGTCGGCCATCTTGGTGCACCCGAGTGAAGCCACTCTGTGTACTCCCCCAGGTGATGTCTTCTGCGCATGCGCAACAAGTTGGCGCTCCTATCTTTATAATGGGGAACGTTTCACTAAATTTAATAAAAACTGTACCTATCTGAAAATCCTCAACCCCAAAAGGCACTCCACTGGGACAATATCTACCTAATAAAACAAACCCCAAGTCTCAATTGTTCCTCTACCCCGAGTTATGCCTTCCCAAAAACCCCCTCATAGACTAACATGGGTGACAAAGTGTCATTTCTGAAGTGTCAGAAAAAAACTGGCAGTTGGAAGTTTAGATCGCTCCCAATTGGTCATTTTTTAATATTTCTCCCTGAAATTTGGCACGCAGCACCGGTTGACGATTCTACGCGTACATGCCAAATTTCAGCTCAGTACGCCCAGTCACTTTTGAGGTGCAGTCCCTCAAACACCATGCCCCCATCCGAAAAGTTCCCTATGGGAAAAATCCGTTCGTTGGATTCAGCCTTAATATAAGGGCACTACCGTGCCCTTATAATATATATATATATATATATATATATATATATGTGTATATATGTGTGTGTGTATGTGTATATATATATATATATATATATATATATATACATACACACACATATATATATATATATATATATATATATATATATATATATATATATATATATATATATATATATAAAAAGATATTCCCGACATATGACGTATATATACGTCATGGTCGGGAGGTACTTCCCGACCGAAGACGTGTATATATACGTCATGGTTTTAACTGTCACCGCGTCTATAGACGCGGTGACAGTTTGGAGATGTCTGCTGTCCCTGACAGCAGACATCCCCCCTCGCGGCGATTGGCTGTTTAAATGTGAACAGCCAATTGCAGCGTTTTCTGTGTTACCGGCGGCTAAGCCGCTCGGTAACACAGTGATCGGTGGTGATCGGTGCTGTTAAGTACAGCACCGATCACCACCGATCGCCAGCCCCCCCCCCCCTCCCACCCGGCAGCCCCCCTCCCTCCCACCCACCCGGCTGCCGCAGCGCCAGCACCCCTCCCACCCCCCCGCCAGCCGCAGCGCCAGCCCCCCTCCCAAAGCTGGTGACCAAAATGGGGTCACTTGTGGGGGGGTTCCACTGTATTGGTGCTTCGGGGGTCTTGCTAATGCGACATAGCACCCACCATTCATTCCACCACCAAAAATCACTCCTTCCCTTCTGAGTCCTGCCATGCACCCAACTGGTAATTTTTGGTCACATGTGAGGCATTGCCGTACTCGGGAGAAATTGGGGCACAGATTTTGGGGTGCTTTGTCTCCTTCATTCCTTGTGAAAATGAAAAATTTTGAGCCAGATCTGCATTTTTGTGTAAAAAAATGTAATTTTTTACAGAAAAATGCAGTTCTGGCTCAAAATTTTTCATTTTCACAAGGAATGAAGGAGACAAAGCACCCCAAAATCTGTGCCCCAATTTCTCCCGAGTACAGCAATGCCTCACATGTGACCAAAAAATACCAGTTGGGTGCATGGCAGGACTCAGAAGGGAAGGAGTGATATTTGGATTTTGCAGCACAGATTCTAGTTGAATGACCCCCGAAACACCCATACAGTGGAACCCCCCCACAAGTGACCCCATTTTGCAAACTACACCCTTCAGGGAATTCATCTAGGGGTATAGTGTACATTTCAAACCCCCAGGGGTTTCACCAATTTTGATACAACTGAGCTGTGAAAATGAAAAATTAATTTTTTTCATTTTCACTGCCCAGTTGTACCACAATTGGTGAAACCCCTGGGGGTTTGAAATGTACACTATACCCCTAGATGAATTCCCTGAAGGGTGTAGTTTGCAAAATGGGGTCACTTGTGGGGGGGTTCCTAACTTTTAGCATTTTATGGTGCCTAGAAACCTACATGGTGCCTAAAAAATAATCTCATAAAAAGGAGGCTCCAAAATCAAGTAGGTGCTCCTTCTATTATGAAGCCTGTGGTTTGGTCAACGTGCACACTAGGGCCACATATAGGATATTTATGAAAACAAAAGAATTGGGGGAATCAATTTTTAGTCACATTTCTCTAGTAAAATGTACTGTGTTCCTTAGAAAAATGTATTAAAATTGCAAATCTGCAAAAAAAATGAAATTTTGAAATTTCACCTACACTTTGTTTTAATTCCTGTGAAACACCTAAAGGGTTAACAAACTTCCAAAATGCTGTTTTGAATACTGTGAGGGGTGCAGTTTTTGAAATGGCATCATTTATGGGGGTGTCTCACATACAAGTCCCTCAAAGTCACATCAGAACTGAACTGGTCCCTAAAAAAATCAGTGTTTGAAATTTTCTTGAGAATTTGCTATTCATATTGTAAGCCTCCTAGTGTCCAAAAAAATGAAAATGAGGTTGAAATAATGATGGCAACATAAAGTATACATATGGTCTATGTTAGTTATTAACTATTTTGAGTGGTAAGATTATTTGTCTCACAAGCAGAAAATTTAACATTTTGCAAATCGCAAAATTTTCCATTTTTTTTCCGACATTTTGGTATTTTTCACAAAAAAACACAGACTGTATCGACGAAAATTTACCACTAACTTGAAGTACAATGTGTCACGAAAAAACAATCTCAAAATCACTGGGATAAGTAAAAGCAAAAAAAAGTTATCCCCACTTAAGTGATACATGTCAGATTTGAAAAAAAGGGCTCTGTCAGGAACGCAAAAACTGGCTCTGTCAGGAAGGGGTTAAACCATTAGCATGCCCAGCAGCATTGGTCATTTTGACCGTGATTAAAAAAAGGAGGTAGGTGGCTTAGGTTATCATTGCCCAAATGGTCACCTGGCATGAAGCAAGCTGAAGCCCAGCACATGGTGGCTTGTACGGATATCTCAAATTGCACTCCAAAAGCAGCTAGACCGGTAAAGACACCACATGTAAAGGTAATAATGGACAAATAAGGTATCTACAAGAAATACATCCCTATGAGGGGATTCTCTGCCTCACACTGTTTTTACAGTGGAAATAATGGAACATTCTGGTCCAGGGGTTCATATCAAATGCGGGTACCCATCACCGAAAATACCAGAGGGGGAGAAATACCATACTTCCCTGTGGGGCATAGGGCATCGCCTCTTCTCCGTTAGTAAGAAATCCGTATGACTTGTGTAAGACTTGTCATTCACCTCCCATATGGTATGTTCACATGGATATGAAGGAGAATAAAATCTCTCTCTCTCTATCTCTCTATCTCTCTATCTCTCTATCTATCTATCTATCTATCTATCTATATATATATATATATATATATATATATATATATATATATATAATGTGTAAAAAATATAGTGGATCCAAAATGAGGGCGAAATTACCAGATATGAGGGAGAACTAGTTGGAATTCGTTCTCACAAAGCATGGGGAGAATATACAAACTCCGCCTATTTAGGGCCATGGTTTGTATCGAACCATGACCTCAGCGCTGTGAGGCAGTAATGTCTGTAATGCCATTACACTGTCTGTGATGCCTAAAGATGGAGGAGGGTTGTCCGGGCTGTGGTGCTGCTAACATGTTATTTCCACTGCAAAGTATAAAGTAAATGCTGTTCTGTGCTATACCTGGATATTGTCGAGCAGGAATCGTACTGATAAATATACCACCGGATGTGGCTATAACAAGCAACCTATAACGCTTTTTAAGTATCCTGTTCTCAGGACACTGAAGAGGTATTGTATTATACTTCATGATATCCATCCTAATCTCCATATGCCTGCCTGGTACTCTCAGATATACATGGGGCCTTCTAGTTCACTCTTTCTGACAAAATCCTTCTTAGATGGACAAAACCATGTGCAGTGCAGGGGGGAAGATGTAAAATTTGCAGAGAGAATTAGACTTGGGTGAGTTATTTTGTTTCTGTGCAGGGTAAATACTGACTGCTTTATTTTTACACTGCAATATAGATCTCACTTTGAAATAAAACCCCACCCAAATCGAATTCTCTCTGCACAAGTTACATCTGCCCCACCTGCAGTGCACATGGTTTTGTCCATCTAAAGCTGTGTACACACGCTTAGATTTTTCCCTGTTTTCGATTTGATTTTGCTTATAGGAGCAAAATCGAATCCACATCAAATGGTTTTTAGGACACTTTTGATCTGCATTCGATTCGATGCGCGCTCCCGTTTTCTCAAAATCGAATAGAAAAATCTACTGTGCAGCCAAGGAAATCTCGAATTCTATCCAGAAAATCGAATGAGTACATTGTGAAATCGAATCGAATGCAAAAGTACAGATCTAATGGGATGATCTAATGCCAGATCTAATACAAAATCGAATCTAACATCAAATCTAAAGCAAATCTAAGCATGTGTACAGGGTTTAAGAAGGATTTTGTCAGAAAGAGTGAACTAGAATAAGGCCCATGGTGCTGAAGGGAGGGTCATCATTCTGTGAACTAATTAAGAAAGGTGCAGTGCAGATTGGTAAATGCTCAATCTGTCACTAGTGTTGCCAGCAAAGCACATTTTGTCTTTGTAACAGAGTGCATACCTACTACCTTGATTTCTGTAATTCTTTGTATACTGAACAGCAAAACATTTTTAATAAATTGCTTGGAGTGCAACTGAAAAGGGTCTTTCTTGACAAAGTTCAAAATGCTGGTCCTTTTCAAATTTAAGATGTGAGCTTATGCATTTATCCCTTGCTCCAGAAAAGGAAGTTTTTAACACTTTGGAAGAGCTGTGTCCAATGCCACTCCTCAGCCTGTGCAAGTTTTACTTCGCCTAATGCCGCCATTCTGCTTAAAATTTGGACGCAGTAACGCAAAGTGTGGATTTAAACTCCTGCAATTGTGAATTACTTACTCTGTGTAAAGGACCCACTTAAAAAAAAAAAACTTGTCCCGATTACTCCCAAGAAAAGCATGTTCCTCAGATCAATAGTTACTAAGATCAATAGTTACTTAAGAAAAAACTTGTTTGTGGATTAGGCTAGAAAGCAAAGTGAGAAAAGCCACTCTAGGCACAGTATGGGCGTTAAGTGGTTTGTATGTGTCATTTATCCTTTCTACAGACAACCGTTCAGTAGATGTTCACAATCCCAATTAATTTTGCAAGCGATAGGTTTATTTTTTTCCACCGTTTTCCCACAGGCATTTCATATATTAAGATCAGTAGAACAAACAGGTACAGGTCACAGTGAAACAATCCAGAGCAGACCTTTTCAAAATAGATATACAGTAATATCTCCAGAGAACTCTGTGATCAAGGCCTCATAACAGTTGTCACTCCCTGGCCTATCACCTGGATGACTAGTTCACCATTAGGAGCCCTATTCATTCTGTCTGATACTTTTTTTTAAAACAAGATGACTAGCATCTGCAGTCATACTGGCTGTTTCTTAAACTGGATACACACATAGGGGTTTATTCTAGTTCATTCATTCTGACAAAATCCTTCTTAGATGGACAAAACCATGTGCACTGCAGGGGGGCAGATGTAACATGTGCAGATAGAATTAGATTTGGGTGAGTTATTTTGTTTCTGTGCAGGGAAAATACTGACTGCATGATTTTACACTGCAATATAGATCTCACTTTGAAGAAAAACCCCACCCAAATCTAATTCTCTCTGCACAAGTTACATCTGCCCCACCCGCAGTGCACATGGTTTTGTCCATCTAAGAAGGATTTTGTCAGAAAGAATGGACTAGAATAACCCCCATAAAGAGCTATCTGGTGGGAACTTAAATCTGAAAATGTATTGTAACATATAGGAATCGAACATTTGCTCCCAAACACTGGAAAACAGGCAAAAGTCATTCAGACAAATTGGTTAAAGCCATTTGATCCATAGAATTTATCCAAACAATCAATTTTGTCCATTTTCCAGCGTTTTATGGTTGAATGCCATTTGCTCCCATACATTACAAGATTGTTGTTCCCATCAGACAGATTGGACAGATTAATCTTTAGGTTTGTACCCAGCTTTAAAGGCCCCATCCACTAGAATGTTATGTCTGACTCTAAAGTCGGATGCGATTTACCTTGAACTCCCCCTGGTTTTTTTTTTGCGTAAGATATATTTCATGGCATTCATCAGGCCAAGATAAATCGTATGAGACATATATTATGGTATACAATTGTACCATAAGATATTTCTTATGGGCTGGGTTAGGGGGCTAGAGGGACTGGAATTGCCAATCAAACTTCCTGTGATAAATGTAATGCGATATCGCATGCACAAAAAAAGCACTCCTTTTTGCATCCGATTCATAATTGGTGCAGTACGAGCGACCTGGGGGCTCCTATCTCGCACTCACGGGACCGCATCGGATGGAAAACGCATACAATCTGACACTTTACATTGGACCAAAAGGTCGTAATCAAATGAAATTGTTGTAGTGTATGGAGCCCTTTAGTCTTGACTAAATGAAAGACCTAAAATACAAATCAAACCAAAGTGCACAAACCCCCAGTAGTTATGTGCAGAACGTTACTTGAAGGATATAGAAAATAGATTAAAAAAATGTGCACACTTTCAATCAGCGCTCAAAGGATTGTCAAAGACACAGTATAAATCTTAAAAGATATCACCCAATTGGGTTAAGGTCCAGGGTTTATATTCAATAAAATCCAGATTTTTATAGGTCAGCAGAGTGAAGCAACCTATGTAAATGGACTCCCAGAGTGTTCAATAACCATGGGAGATATAGAGAAAACACAAGAAGTGAGTGCAAATAACTTATTTTCACATGGAACTTAATAAAAGACTGCACTTACTATATAGAGACATTAAAAACCGCATGACATATATAATCCATGGCAAAAAAACAGGCAAGTATCGGCATCAAGTGATGGTATCCTGAGTCAATGTCCAGAGCAGAACAGGATGCAGCCAGACAGGGAAAGGTGCCCGAACAGCCAGCAGTCAGCAAAGTGGTGGGTAAGTGTCCATACAAGTAAAGCAAAACGCGTTTCGGAGGAAACGCCTTTTCAAATGCTTCAAAGCACCTTTCCCCCTCTGGCTGCATCCTGTTCCGGTCTGGACGCTTGACTTGATACTGATACTTGCCTGCTATTTCGCCGTGGATTATAGGTTTATACGTGTCATGCTGTTTTTAATGTCTCTATATAGTAAGTGAGTCTTTTATTAAATCCCATGTGTAAAGAAGTTATATGCACTATCTTGTGTTTTCTCTATATCTCCCATGGTTATTGAACACTCTGGAACTTAATTTACATAAGTTGCTTCGCTCTGCTGACCTACAGTATAAGAATCTGGATTTTAGTGAATATTACACCAGTACCTTGGAAGGACCCTTAACCCAATTGGGTGATATCTTTTAAGATTATTTTGTGTCTTTGGCCACCTTTGAGCGCTAATTGCATGTGTGCACTTTTTCTCATCTATTTCCAAATGGAAGGACCTGGAATTCTTTCCAGTCACAACCCTGCTGTTTTCTATCCATGTCGGGTATGTTAATACTTTCCCTGTCACCTTATATACAGGTCGAGTATCCGGTATCCGGATATCCGCTATCCGAATTATTCCAAAAACCGTGGGTTTTTTTTTTTTTGAATAGTTCGATTTTTTTTTTTCTTCTTTTTTTGTGTCTTCCCCCCCCCCCCCCCCCATGACCTTTTTTTTATACTTACCTCGGGGACTCACCAGGGGACAGGTATGTCATACTTATTTATGATGGACTGGACGGAGACGTCTCTCCAAAAAGAGAAGCTAACTGGGAAATTTTTTGATACTTGGCTACCGTATGTCAGAACCCTATTCCCTCCCCCCCCCCCCCCCCCTTTACAAACAGCTCTTAGGAACTCTTTCTCGGACACCTCTTGGTACCTTTTTAGAATCGTTGAGTAACGACCCCCCTATTCTAATCTTAAATGTGATAGAATGTTTGTACATGGGCTAGGCTATATCCTGCTACACTGCTAACTATGATCAAATTGTACCGTCAACTATTTTCATTGGTTGTAAACGAATGGAATTTATTGTGTTCATTAGTCGCGTCAAACTTGTATTGATGTTTTTCCTGTCAATAAAAACTTCTTTAAAAAAAAAATAAAAAAAATCCCAAACCCGGAAAAATCCCTAATTTGGAATGCTCATGGTCCCGAGCATTTCGGATAAGGGATATTCAACCTGTATTGCCTTTTTTTAGATAAGTGTACACTTTGTTTTATAATATGCTGGTTACTAGGGCCTTTTTTCAACATAGATGCTCCTCAAGTTATTATTGAGTACTTTTTGAAACAGAAGAGATACAATACATGGGCATTTTCACACAATCACTTTCCTAGGATCAACACCGCAGGCAGTCATTCAGCAAAACTGTAATTCCTAATCTCCTTTGGTATGCCTACATGTTTTGTATTCTTTATCCACTGTGGGCCAGGGCTGCACAGGCATGAATAATATAGACATAAATGTGGTCACTTGGTAACCATATATATTTGAGTATAGAAACCTAAGAACAAATCCTATATCTTTGTCCAGTAGTCTTTGCCATTACATTTGACATCTCTATGTTTTATCTTTTTAGAGTGAAAGGGACCAGAGTTACCTTGTGAGTAAGGAAGGTACAATTATATTTTGCAGAAAAGAAGGTTGTAACCTAACTCTCAAAATGGAAAGTAGATAAATCATTGAAGCTAGATGGAATACATCCAAAGTTTGTGGAAAAAAAACTGAGAGGGGTGCTCCTAACTCCATTAGCAGAGTTATTCACTAACAGGATTAATTTCAGAGAATTGAAAGAACAAAATATGAGCCACTGCACAAAAGTGGAATCAAGGAAGAGGCAAACAATTAATGGCCAGTGAGCAGTAGCAAAATTTATGAAAATCCTGTTAAAAGAAAGCATTGTAGAAATGTATTTATTATTCCTTATTTATTTACAGTTTCTTATATAGCGCAGCAGATTCCATTGCGATTTACAATAGTAAACAGTGATAAAACAAACTGGGTAACAACAGACAGACTTGGGGGTTAGAGGGCCCTGCTGCAAGCTTACAATCTATAGGGATATAGGAGGGAAACACAAAGACAGGCACCAGTAATAGCATAGCAGTCCCACCAAGTTACAAGTCCAGAAGGGAAGCTATAAAATACATAAGTGCCTCAGAGGGTTATGCTTGTGATACTTAAACATGATAGGCTTGCCTGAAGAGGTGAGTTTTCAGGGAACGCTTGAAAGTTTGAAGGCTCGTGGAGAGTCTTATTGTGCGTGGAATGGCATTCCATAGGATGGGAGCAGCCCGATGAAAGTCCTGTAATAGTGAATGGGAGCTAGTGATCCGTGCAGAAGAGAGACGGAGATCTTGTGAAGAGCGGAGCGAGCGAGATGGGAGATATTTTGTGATAAGTAAAGAGATATATGCTGGTGCAGCAAGGTTAATAGCTTTATATGCTAGCAAGAGGGTTTTATATTGAATACGGTAAGATACAGGCAACCAATGGAGGGATTGGCAGAGCGGAACAGCAGACGATGAGCGTCTTACAAGGAAGATCAGCCTAGCAGCAGCATTTAAAATGGATTGCAGTGGGGAGAGTCTGTTCTTGGGAGACTATTGCAATAATCAATGCGGGATATAATGAGTGCATGGATACGAGATTTAGTAGTGTCTTGTGTGAGATAGGGTCGTATTTTGGATATGTTTTTTAGATGCATGTAACATTATTTGGAGACAGATTGAATGTGGGGAAAAAAGGACAGTTCAGAGTCGAGGATGACCCCTAGGCAACGAGCTTGTGTGGTAGGGTAGATTGTCGAGTTGTCGACAGTGATGGGGATATCAGTATGGTAACTGTTCTTGGCTGGTGGGAATATAAGTAATTCCGTTTTGGAAATATTGAGTTTGAGTTGGCGAGAAGACATCCAAGATGAGATGGCAGAGAGACATTCAGATACTTGCCCCAAAACCACTGGTGACAACTCTGGGGTTGATAGATAGATTTGAGTATCATCCGCATATAAGTGATACTGAAAGAGGAAGTATAGATTGAGAAAAGCAGAGGACCTAAGACTGAGCCTTGCGGAACTCCAACTGTCAGATGTAGTGAAGAGGAGGTAGAGTCAGAGAAGCGAACACTGAAAGAGCGATCAGATAGGTAAGATGAGAACCAGGAAAGGGCAGTATCATTAAGACCTAGGGAGTGTAGTGTTTGTAAGAGAAGAGTGTGATCCACAGTGTCAAATGCAGCAGAAAGATCTAGAAGAATAAGTAGTGAGTAATGGCGTTTAGACTTAGCAGTTACCAGATCATTCACCACTTTAGTCAGTGCTGTCTCAGTGGAGTGTTGAGAGCGAAAGCCTGACTGAAGTGGGTCTAATAGGGCATGAGAGTTAAGAAAGTGTGTGAGGTGAGAGTAGACCAGTCTCTCAAGTAGTTTGGAGAGGCATGGGAGCTGAGAGATAGGACGATAGTTAGAGAGAGAGTTAGGGTCGGAATTGTGTTTTTTCAGAATGGGAGTTATCACTGCATGTTTGAGCAGAGAAGGAAAAGTACCAGTAGCAAGAGAGAGATTGCAGATTTCAGTTAAGGTTGGAATAATCACAGGAGATAGATTTTTAATGACTTGCGCAGGTATAGGATCGAGAGGAGAGGTAGTAGAGTAGGAGGATAAGAAGAGTGTGAATCCTTCCTTTTCATTTGCGGGCTCAAATGAAGAGAAAGTGCCTGAGGGTTCAGCAGGGGAAAAAAGTGTGTTAGAGGTTGAGGAAGAGCATACCATTTCATCTCGGATGTTATCAATCTTGTCCTTAAAGTAGGAGGCAAGTTCTTGTGCACTGATGGTAGCCGGTGGGGGAGGAGCGGGAGGGTACAGAAGAGACTTAAATGTGTTAAAAAGTCGCTTCGGGTTGGTGGCATGAGAAGAGATGAGAGATTGGTAGTATGTTTGGCAGTGTTCAAAGCATTGCTGTAGGAGTGGTAGCTAGTCTTATATGTGAGGAAGTCAGTCATATTACGAGATTTACGCCATTGGCGTTCTACTTTTACGTGACTGATTTCGTAGTTGGCTTGTTGTTTTGGAATGCAACGGTTGGCATCTAAGCCTACGTGGGGTGTAATGGGAAGCTGGAGCCACATCATCAAGGGCTGTTTCTAGTATCTGGTAGAGGTGGGAAACAGCAGGGTCAGGAGAGGTAAATGTAGAAATTAGTGAGAGCGGTTGTTGCAGGGAGGTAGAAAATTGTGGAAAATTAATACCATTAGTATTTCTTCGGGTTAGAGTAGGCTTGCATGATTTTAGTGTCAGTGTGCTTGGGGTAATGGAGGAGAGCGAGAGGGTATTGAGATTGTGATCAGAGAGAGGAAAGGGAGTGTTAGTAAAATCAGAGACTGAGCACAGCCTGGTGAAAACAAGGTCAAGGCAGTGGCCTTCCTCATGAGTAGAGGAGTCAGACCACTGGGAGAGGCAGAGAGAGGAGGTTAGAGAGAGGAGTTTGGAAGCATGCAAAGATGGTGGACTGTCCATAGCAATATTGAAGTCACCCAGGATGATAGTGGAGATGTCAGAGGATAAGAAATGGGGGAGCCAGGCAGAGAAATCTTCAAGAAATTGAGTTTTGGGAAGCCCAGGTGGGCGATAGATAGCAGCAACAAGCAGAGGGAAAGGGGAAAAAACCCTAATGGAGTGTACTTCAAATGATGTAAATGTGAGTGAAGGAACTGGTGGTAGAACGGAGTATGTGAAGGCTTGTGACAGTAATATACCTACCCCACCTCCTTTACAGTTACCAGGCCTGGAGGTGTGAGTGAAGTGGAAACCACCATGTGACAGTGCTGCAGGCGAGGCTGTGTCTGATTGTGTGAGCCAGGTTTCTGTAATGGCCAGCAGGTTGAAGTTGTGAGAGATAAAGAGGTCATGGAATATCTAAAATCCAGCAATTTACTAGGAGAGAGAGAGGCTAGATCATGTCAAACAAATCTTATTTACTTTTTTTTGGACCGGGTGTCTCCTACATCAAATGGAATCTTTTGAGATGTAGCGTATTGAGACTTTAATAAGGCTTTTGACACTGTCCCACATTGCACACTGTTGAATAAACTTGAAAGTTTGGGATTAGCTTTTTAGATGGATAAATAGATAAGAATTTAATTTACTGCAATCCTCTGTTTTTTTAATGGAGTACTTTCACAGGAGGTAAAGGTTGCCAGTGTATTTGTACTTGTGCCAATGCTTTTTAACCCTTTGACTGCCAACATCTCTGTGAGAGATATGCTAAATATTGGCATCACTCACATTTTGTTCTATAAATTCAAATAAATGTAAAAAAAATAAAGCTTTATATTTCCTACATAAGGTAAACATTACAGGTTATTACGATGAATACATTTTTTTAAAGGGTTAATACCTTTATTGGTGAGTTTGCAAATGCAGAAAGAAAACACTCTTCAAAGGAAGAACATGAATTGCATGGAAACTGGAGGGAGGTAGGTTCAGGGGAAATTTGAGGGAAAAATTACCTCCCAGAAAGGGTAGCCTCCCATCAGAGGTGGTAGAAGTGAATACAGTAGAGTAATTTGAAAATGTTTGGAACAGACATAAGGATAGCCTTACAATAAAAAACCTAATAATTGAATATGGTTTGAGGTTACCTTAAAGTAAAAAAAAAAAAAAAAGGGCCAGACTAGTTGTTTACCTGCTGCCAAATTCTATTTTGCTATGTTTTCCAATATATGTAAATAGTAGACCATAGTATCATATTGCAATCATAAGCCAACTGTGTTCTCTTCCTGTCACAATTGAAATTTGATTAGTTTATAATCAGATGTTTATGAGAATTAGAGGCAATTTTTATCTAGTATTTTAAGTGAAGCAATTTGTAGTCAATTTGTGTATCTGCTGTATTTTATCAACAAAACACAATTGGGGCAGCATGGATGGTGTAATGGTTAGCATTACTGCCTCACAGCACTGAGGTCATGGGTTCGATTCCCACCATGGCTCTAACTGTGCAGAGTTTGTATATTCTCCCCTTGTTTGCGTGGGTTTCCTCTGGGTACTCCGGTTTCCTCCCACAATCCAAAAATATACAGGTAGGTTAATTGGCTTCCAACAAAAATTAACCCTAGAATGTCTGTGTGTGCGTGTACATGTGGTAGGGAATATAGATTATAAGCTCCACTGGGGCAGGGGCTGATGTGAATTTTCAAATATTCTCTGTAAAGTGCTGCGGAATATGTGTGCGCTATATAAGAAACTGGTAATAAATAAATAAATTGATGGCGTTGTCTCTTGTTAACATTGTTCGTGACATTTTTTTTAAACTAAATAGGAATATAAAAAAAGAAAACCATGCTTTGGTCACTGATGACCTTAACATTACAAGAAGTTATGAGGCTACAGTACTTGCAAGATATTGTGACAGATGTGGGTGAATGACCACTAGATCACAACTCTAATGCTATACTCCATTTTGTATAACACATAAAAAACACAGGTACAGAAGATGTTTTAAGAAGATTGGTTTTTGAAAGAGGCTGCGCTGTTATGCAACAAATGCTTGAGTTTTTTTTTTTTTTTTTTCATGTAAATCAGTATACATGGATACAGCCTACTGCACCTCAGCATTGGTTGGCAATTAAGACCAAAGTCCACTTCAATAAATCTACATGGCATTTAAAGTATGATACTGCATTTAAGACAAATTTACCAAAGCAAAATTCTACACATTATAGATGTGTGTAATATCTTCCATGGAGTAGATATATTTTTTATTCTTTTGGTGTTTTTTTGAAGATTGCACCAGCCAGAACTGCTCTTGCTCTCAAACACACAGATATTGCATTTAGATGGACACCATCATCCCAGATATCGGAACAATGCCCATATTACTGATGTCAACATAAACTGGGAAGGCCAGCTGTTTTCTCTACTGCAGTACCAAACATCACTGATTCTGCACCCACAGCTGTCTAAGAGCAGTTTACTCAAATATAAACGTGCCTGGTCTGCTTAAGTGTATCCGACCAAGATGGTAAATCTCAGAATCAAAAACAATATCCCATAATTTGGACATCATCTTTGCCTCTATCAGCCAGGAATTGTGTGAAAGTTATCTAGAGCTCCGTATCCATGATTGAATGGAAAGATATTGTGAAAATTTACTGGGATGGGGTATCAACGAAACAGAAACTTCTTTGCGTGTAGTAGAAGAAATACAAATTGCCCTTCTCCTGATCATAGTCCAATCATCCTCTGATGTTTCTGTTTGTAGATCTGCTTGCACTAGTATAAACGTCTCATGAAAATGAGGAGATACTCTCCTCTCATCTGGGTTTACTGGCCTAAAAATATAAGGTATAAATATTATGCCGATCACCAGCATATTTGTAACCAGACATTCCAAACTAGTTCTTACAGTATATTGCGGAATTATAAGTTAAATGATCCATCAATGCTGAATTCCAATAGAAGTCATTGGCTATGAGTTCTGAAGGAGACAGGAAATTTAATTTTTAAACAATTTTCAATTTCTATGAAGAGAAATATCTGGTGAAATTATAAAGGGGTGTTATAAAGTAGGAGCATTTTATATAGTTGAAATGCATATCGGAATAAGGAAGTTGCCTTCTGCTGTTTGTTTGCAGGATTGGCTTCATTAACAATGTGATTTGTTTCTCTTTATGTTGCTGTGGTAATTTCACTATTGACTCGAGACAAAACAAAGCTTCACGTTCATAACTCTGATAAGTCAGAGACGTTTATTTAATGTGTTTACTTTAATAAATTTTATTTTAAAACGTGGCAGTAATTAATCTTTAATGTCTGAAAGTCGCCACATATTACATCTTGAAATGTCAGCACTGCCAAAATGAAAAGAACCTGGATAAATAAGAGCTGGTTTTGTGGCTTGAAGTTAGCATTTGATGTTGAATAGTTGCTCTTCCAGACATGAATACTAACAGAGGAGGCAGCTGAAAGGACAGGTTATTTAAAAAAAGATGTTTTGAAATAAAGTCTCTATTCTGATCTTCCAAGTCAGTAGTTTCTCAAGTTATATGTGACCCTTCTAAAGATCTAATCCCACTCTGTGCTCTAATTCTAAACAAAGAAGCATCTGTCATTTATCTTTTTAAACCTTTAATGACCAAATTAAAATCCAATACAGAACTATACTTAACAATAGACACATCAAGGTTTATATGCATGGCTCTTTTTCATGTTGTTGTTGTTGTATTGGAAAGGGCCATTCACCCATTCTGTTTTATAAACTAATATAATCTTTGGAGAACTGGTTTGCTATATCGTATGGATTGGACATTTTATTACCTTGGGGGGAGATCAAATGTTCGATCCTGTTCCTATGCTGGAGAGCACAGAGCACCCTATCTGTTGTAATCCATATAGATTAAATATCTTTTTTTGATTTACACAGTTGTTAAGATGTGCTGTGACTTCAGTGAAATCCAGCGCTGTTCTAGTTCTCATTTTACACCCCATGCACCTTAATAGTGGTTGAACCCTGATCTTTGATTTTACCTGGTCTTCAGCTTCATAGCGGAGTTGCTGTTGTTACCAAACTCTTCCAATCTCTAATAAAATCACTTAGATTTGACTATGGTAATCCAGCATCCAGCAATGAATTGTATTATTGCAAAGTTGGCATTCTATCACGTACCACGCTTGAAGTCACTGATCTCTTCAGAATGACCCATTTTATGTAACAATTTTTTGCACATGGAGACTGCATGGCTCAGTGCTTCATGTTATACACCGGTGGCAGTGGGTCTGATTGAAACACCTACATTCAATAATTAACAGGTATGGCTAAATAGTTTTGTCCATATAGTGCATGTTTTTCTGTGCAATGGACTACTTCCTCAGGCAGTGTGACCTCATCTACAGCATCAAATGTTTATTGTGCTCTTATATTTTCTAAAAATAAATTAATCCATTGTGGACAAGGGATTTCGGAATGTCCTTTTTTTTTATTATAAATACTCGCCTGGTGCCCTGGTGGTCCCCCGACATTCACCTTGTTCGCCTACAGAGGCATCCTCAGTCCCCCCTTGGTCATGATGTCACCGGCGCACCCATCCAATGCATCCTTGGGACTAGGAATAGCTCTGAAGGCAAACCTGGTGGAAGCCAGGGAAGCAGGTGAGTATAAAGACCAGTGCAGGGGGAGTAACCACTTCTGTCTACAGAGGACAATGATGAGTGTGCATGTGCCTGGCTCGTGCACAGCTCAGGCACTTAAGGTGATTGGTTGGAAACAGGGTGGAAGGATAGCCTACCACATCAGCTAGCGGCTAGGTAAAATGGCAACGGAACAAGAGCGCTTGATCATCATCCAGATGTGGCATGATGAATGGGCATCTTTTGACCAGCAGGGGTATGTTAAATATAGCCCCGTTCTCCACCTGTTCTGGCACAAGTTCAGCACTGCCCAGCTACCACTGTAAGAGGCGTGTTCTGTGGTCAGTGACCAGTGGTGGGGGGGGGGCATGGTGGTGGACCAGCCGATGCCATCCAGGCGTGTCAACGCATATACACAAGCAGATCTCAGGTGCCAGTGTGTGGACTGAGCAGTTGTTCATGGTTCCAGACACCATGTGGTAGGGGTCTATTTGTGGCAGCAATATACCCAGCCACTGCATAGTGGGTGGAGTCATTATTGGGAAGTTACTGATGGTAAGAGGTAATCCCCTATTGATTGGCCAGGTCCTGTGAGACCAGAATGCCTATCTGTGACAGCAAATGGAGTAGCTAGTGAGGGTAGGTGTCTGGTCACACAGCAATAGATCTACAGTGCAAACAAAAAGTGTCAATTTCCCATCACTGACTTATCTGAGTGGTTAAGATGTTTTGCTTGTTGGTTTCTGATAAAAACCTGCCCACGCTCCCCAGCTTTGCAGTGTAGGAAATGGCATGGGATGTTGACTATATTTATGGTAAGCGCTGACCCATACAAATAGGTGCAATCATACAAAAGCATGTGAGCAGTGTCACAAAACCTGTGTATTGCACTCTGCCCATTCGTCAATCAGCCTTATTGGGTTGCTGAGCACTGAAAACAAACACATTTTTATCTGTAGAAATAGGGACAGAACACATTACAGTGAAATGGAGGTTTAAGTCTAGAAAACATCTGCAACTTTTTCAGCTGCCAACATCTGTTCACAGCCAATTCTCTCACCAGTGTGAGATGGGCAGCTGGTAATAGACGCATGAGACCTAGTCATACACAGCTAGCTCTGTAACCGAAGTGAGATACTGGCAGCCAGCAATACCATAGACAGTGCCTTGTTACACACTTGATCCATAACAAGAGATGGCAGATGGTGATACAGCCTTGGACAGAGCCATTCATAAATCGAGACTGCAGTCATGAACGTTATTTTAAGATTTTTGTAATTTGACTAAATTCACTTCTGTTACTTTGTTGCAAGTACCAACCATTTTCTTTTGATAAACAATTTTTATTGTATTTTCAATTATTTAGTACATATAAATAAAGTATACAGATATTGTGAGACATAACAACCATATGGTAAGGTATAGGTACATCCATGTATCTCTTCGATCAGAAAACAGGGTACAATGACATACATCTATTGATATATAGATATGCACAGCGTTACCAGAGAATTGCATAGCTTATAGGTCTTCATTATATTATACTCTATATGAAAATCAAGTTTATGGGTAATGTAGACAGAATGTTAATAAGCAATCAATGATATAGGACCACATTGGGACCTAATCCCAACTAGTCAACATGGATATTAATTGCAATAATTCTTATAATTCTAGTTTTCAGTCTCACAGAATAACAAATCTTCTAAACTTATCTATAAACCTAACAAGACCGATGGGGTGGGAAAGTATTGGGAGGGTGGGGGGGGGGGGAACGTCAGTCCACAGTAAAATTAATCAAAAAATCCTCATCTAAATTATTCATCTAGAAGGTTCTAACGACACAGCTCATTCATCCTCTCGTTGTCACAGGGGTCGTGGACGGCCTCATCGATATGGTTTCTTTTAAGTGGATCGTTGCCTGAGCAGATACCAGGTCGTGGTTTCGAACATTTTTTGAATTCGGCTTTGCGTTAGATGATCTAAGCTATTGATATAGAGTTCCCATTTTTTTATAAAAACGCACAGCTCCCTTCTCAAGGTCGGCTCTCAATGCCTGTCTCTCATAGAATAGTGTATTTAAGGTTGCTTGCTTTAGCTCCATTATGCTAGGGGCTCTCCTATGTATCCAATGTGTTAATATCAATCTTTTTGCAATTGTTAATATAATAGTGAGAACCGGGATGATCCGAGCCTTGTTTGGACCGAGGTCCCAGTCTCTGAAGTACAGGAACAGACATGTAGTCGGGTGCTTCCGGAGCCTCAAAGAATATGTAGTGTTGACAAAGTTTATTACTTTGTCCCAGAAATTTCTGATTTTTCCACATTCCCAGAAGTTGTGGAAATATGTGGCATCTGTTTTTTGGCACTTATAACATCTTCCCGTGTCGGTAGGGACAAAATGTGCCCTCTGTACCGGGGCTATGTATGCCCTATTTAAAAACTTTGGTACTTATGAGTTATCTGGGCGCCCGATTTTTTGATTGTATGCCTTAAGTTAAGGCATACAATCAGATGCGATGCGATATCGCATCGCATCGCATGCGACCATCGGATGCGATGACCCGATTTTTCCATAGGAATCAATGTTAAAATGGACTGAGTCCATTTTAACATGGAATTCAATGGGAAAAGGGGTCCTTTTCATACCCCTACTATCCAAGTGGGCATGGAGTTGGATATAAACCTGTGGCGAGCGTAGCGAGCCACCGAGCCCGAAGCGTGGCGAGGGGACGGTATTCTGTGTCCCCTCGCGGGGCTCGCCACGCTTCGGGCTCGGTGGCTCGCTACGCTCGCCACAGGTTTATATCCAACTCCATGCCCACTTGGATAGTAGGGGTATGAAAAGGACCCCTTTTCCCATTGAATTCCATGTTAAAATGGACTCAGTCCATTTTAACATTGATTCCTATGGAAAAATCGGGTCATCGCATCGCATCCGATGGTCGCATGCGATGCGATGCGATGTGCCCGATCCGACCCGATTTAGAAATCGGGCGCCCAGTTAACTCACAAGTACCAAAACTTTGTGTGGGTCTCCTGTAGAGCAACCGACTGTAGGTGTTTTATGGTGACTGGGAGTTTTTTAAATATACTTGCTAAGGGTGGTAGGTCTGGGATATCTTTGTTCCATTTAGTTTGGAGTTGTTGATAATGTGCCTCCTTCCCTGATGCTATTAATGTAGAATATAAGTATTTGATTCTATATCCCAGTACGCAATCTGGTCTCAACAAATCTGCAACTGGGTCTACATCTGTTTCCCTGTCCATCGGTTTTAGGTGAGCTTGTGCGAAGTGTCTCGACTGGAGGTACATGTAGAACTGGCGGTGCGGCAACCCATATCCCTCCTGCAATGCTGAGAAAGGAAGTATTCCACCCCCTGGATCAAATATTTTGCGTATGCTTGTAATGCCCTTGTCCCTCCAGCCGAGAAACTCCGCACCCTCCAGACCAGGGGGGAACAAGGGGTTACCCCAGAGAGTGGTAAATGGTGAAGAGGAGAACCGTCTATGTACGGCCTTGTTGATTTGCCTCCAGGACCTGTAAGTCGCCTTGAACAGGATGGAATCTCTGATTGACTTGGGTATCAGTCGTATTGGGGCATGCAAAAGAGCTGCCGGGGAATACTGTTTGAATATTTGTTTCTCCAATGTGGGGATGGTATACTCAGACCTAGAGGTGAACCAGTCTGTGATGTATCTAAAATGAGCTGCTTGAGAAAAGGCTTGTATATCAGGCATGCCAAACCCGCCATCTGATTTGCTTAGTTTAAGTCTATTAAATGGTATTCGGGCCCTCTTCCCAGCCCATGCAAACCTGAGATATAGGGTTTTGAGTTTTTGCAGGTCTGTGCTGTGGATTTGAAGCGGCAACATCTGCAGGAGATAGGACAGTTTGGGGAAGGCTATAGTCTTGATTACTGTAATTCTACCTGCCAGTGATAAAGGTAATTCCATCCAACCGGATAGCAATTTGTCAACCGATATCAGGGAGGGGGGAATATTAGCATTATAGAGATCTTTCAATTTTTTGGGGATAAGGATTCCTAGATATTTGAGTGTGTGTGGGCATACAGTAAATTGCAAGGTGTGATGAGATGTGTCTGGTGCTGTGGGGGGCATTGATAGTGGTAATAGTCTAGATTTGTCATAGTTTACTCGGAAGCCAGAGAAGTGGGAAAAGTGTAATATAATGTGCTGAATCGCTGGGATAGAAGTGTTGGGTTTAGATATAAATAATAATATATCGTCCGCAAAGAGACTTAGCTTGACTTCGGAGGAATCCACCCGCACACCTGTAAAGCCCTCAGAAGCTCTCAATGCTATAGCTAGCGGTTCCACTGCCAGAGCAAACAGTAGGGGAGACAGGGGACAGCCCTGCCTGGTTCCCCTAAATAGTGGTATGGGATTAGACATATAGTTATTTGATAAAATTTGGGAGGATGATCCCGAGTATAGTAGCTTAACTGTGCCGGTGAAGTCCCCCGGAAGCCCAAACTTTTCCATAGTAAAGAATAGGTGGTCCCACGTAACAAGGTCAAAAGCCTTCTCGGCATCTAAGGAGAGTAGAGCACAAGGCTCAGGGTTATCTGTGGATTCCAGCCATTGCATGACTGTTAGTGCTTTACGTACATTAAGAGCAGAATGTCTGCCCCATACAAAGCCCGTTTGGTCGGGGTGAACCAGGGAGGGAAGTTTGAACTTGAGCCTATCCGCTAGTATTTTTGTAAAGATTTTATAGTCCGTGTTAAGGAGTGAAATTGGGCGATAAGAGCTTGGGAGGAGCGGGTCTCTACCGGGTTTATGAATAATTTTAAGGATGGCCGAATTGAAGTATAAAGGGGGGGGGGGAGCCTTTTAGTATTAGATTAAATAGGGCCATAAGTGGTTTGACAATCTTGGGAGCAAGCAGTTTGTAATATTCGTTGGACAGGCCGTCCGGTCCTGGGGACTTGCCTGTTTTGAGCACCTGTATCGTGGCCAGTACCTCTTCCTCTGTAATAGGGGTTATCAGAGTATTAGATGAGTCTATGTCTAGTGTTGGATGTGTGAGCGGTTCCCAGAATGTTGCCCTTTGCTGTTCATCCGTGTGGGGGGGGGGGGGAGTAGAGTGTCTTGTAAAAATCACGTAGGGTTTCAGTTATTTGTTGTCCGGAATGGATTACCGTTCCGTCCTCTCTACGTAGGGCCTGTATGGTCGAGGGAGGATGCTGGCCCCTAAGTAAGTTAGACATCAGTCTGTTGGACCTATTGCCATATCTATGGTATCTTGCCTGTGATAGGAAAGTAAGTTTGGTCTCTAGTTGGACCAGCAGGGCATCAAAGAGTGTTTTCTGCTCAGTGTATCTAGTTTTGTTTGCTAGGGTAGGAGAAGTCTGGAAATTGTGGTATGCCTCAGTAAGGCGTGTCTGGGCTTCAATATATAGCTTCTGGGAGCCTTTTCTATGCTTAGTCATGTAAGACATGATATTTCCTCTTAGAACAGGTTTAGAGGCTTGCCAAAATAGGGAGGGGGAATCTTCTTCTATTTGGGGGTTATTGTTTGTGTAGTCCATCCAGGACGCTTCTAACATGTTCCGAAAAGATGGGGTATCTGTCAACTGGGATGGGAATCTCCACTGCTTAATTGGTCCTCTATCTACAGACGTTGCCACTGCCATCCAACAGACACCATGGTCTGATATCGTTATGGGTTCAAGTGCTGATCCCTCTACTTTAGGGAAAAGGGAAGAGGATATCAAGACATAATCAATTCTTGAAAGAGTGCCGTGTTCTGCCGAAAGGCAGGAGTATTCCCTTTCAATAGGGTGGCATGCCCTCCACACATCTATTAATTGCAGCTGTGTGAGGAGATATTGGATCCCGTATTTGGGGTTAGTGCGCCTGGTAGAGGGTGTGGAATTTCTATCCAAGGCAGCAGATGCCACTAAATTAAAGTCACCTGCTAAAATTATATTTTGATGGGCATAAGGGAGTAGTTTAGTTGTCAGAGTGATAAAGAATTGGCTTTGGTTAGTATTAGGTGCATAAATATTAGCCAGAATGTATCTGGAGTTGTTTACAGTTACATCTAGAATGGAATAGCGTCCCTCAGGATCTATCTGAGCGGAATGAGTTGTTGTTGGGATGTTTCGTCTGATCAGCGTGACCACCCCTCTAGCTTTCGAATTGTATGGGGCTGAAGATAACACAGCCCATCCCAAGGTGTTTAGTTTTAGGATCTCCGCAGGGATCAGATGGGCCTCCTGGATAAATGCTATGTCTAGGGCCAATTTGGATAGGTATAGCAAAATTTTTTTGCGCTTAGCAGGGGAGTGGAAGCCCCCCACATTGATCGTACCAACCTTAATTGCTGTCATTTGTCAGTCGAGGGGGGAGGCAACTTACAGGCCCCGGAGTCCACCACGCCTTCTGTGTTTAACAGTATGAGCTTAGTTATGAGCCTGAGCATTCTACGGATAAAAATTCTGACATTAGACGAGATCTGACACAAGAGGGGGAAAAACATGAGGGTAAAAAGGGTAATTAGCAGAACTATAGTGACAACCAGATGGCCATCAAGAGGCCCTCTCGTCATCCTAGTATATTACAGAGAAACGAATAGACAAACAGACAAACAAACATACACAGATATAGCAATCTACAGTTAAGTAACTTCCGGGAAGTGGCAAGTGTGGCAAGATCAGGTAGGCACCCCAAGATCCGAGCCAGCAGACCGTGGGCCTCTTCTGCCTCTTTGTAGTGGTATATTATTGCACCTAAAAGGTGTCAGTTTGGGCATTCGCCCGCCATTCCGGACCCAATCAATTATCAATGCACTAATTTACATAATCTATAATCTATAAACCTAGCAAACCTGTCTCTAATTAAACGTAAAAAACAATTATCTTAATGATGTTCAGCCGGGAGGGGGGCGAGAGGGGGGGGGGGATCCCCATCCCCCCCTCCCCATCCCCCCCTCCCCACCCCAACATCCCGGCGGCAAAACAGCATCATGTGGACTGTCAACACTTCAAATAACTTTTAACTCTCAATAACCCTTAACGTTAGATGATAGATGAGTACTGAAGCGTCTTAGGCAGCATTGTTTTCATCGGCGGGCTGGTCCTGGGAGAACAAAGATGGGGAGGCCGGTCCGGTGTTTTCTTCTTGTAGATAGGACTCTGCGTCCGTAACTGTGGAGAAGTCTTTAAACGTTGAGCCGGAGAACAGGCGGAGCCGGGCCGGGTACATCAGAGCGAATTTTCGGTTGCTTCTTGCCAGGCGTGAGCATAAGGGGGTGAACTCCCTCCTCGCCCTGGCCACCTCAGCCGAGTAGTCCTGGAAGATATACAATTTTGTATCGTTCCAAGTAAGATCTCTCTTGCGTCGAGACGCGGTCCACATCGCCTCCTTATGAATAAAGTTCAAACATCGAAATATTACGGGGCGTGGGCGGGAGTCTGCTGAGGGTCTCTGTGGGCCTATTCCTCAGAGATTCCTAAGAGCTCAGGGAGTGTGGTCTGGATGAAGATAAAGAGTGCCGCGCCCTTCAGAGATTCAGGGAGGCCCACCACGCGTAAATTATTCCTGCGGGATCGGTTTTCGAGGTCGTCTAACTTGGATTGAATCTGGTATTGTGTTTTTTGCATAAGTGTCGTCTTATCCTTTAGCTCCGCGACGTCTTGGAAAACTCCCCCCACCACTTGTTCAGTGGTGGTGAGTCTCTTAGATATTTGCTTGTACTGTGACTTTAAGTCTTGCACTGCCTGCGTGACTTTGTTTGCATGGGCCTCCATTATAGGGCTAATAGTGTCCTGGATGGCTTTCACCATAGCCGAGTACGTTATAGGGGGCTCATGTGATTGGTGTGAAGGTGGTAGTGGGAATACATCTGTGGGTCGGGGGGAATGTGCGCCAGCACAGGAGGGATCAGGTGATCCGGGATCCGGTATAGAGGATGAGTCCTCGCTCGTGGGTAATGGGGCTGACACCAAGGTCTCTGGAGCATCTGTACCCTTTCTCCCCCTTCCAGTGGGCTGTGGCTGCTTGTTCTGGGTCTGGGTAGCTGGGACAGCCGCCATCTTATCTCTAGTGTTGCGGCTAGAGGAACGGTGTCTGGGGGTGTCCTCAGGGGCCGGGGTCCCCTGCATTTTTTCAAGCTTGTTGGCAGCCAGTGTAGCGGAGGTGTGATCGTAGGGAAGGGTAGTAAGATGACTGGGTGAGTCACTCTCAGTCCTGCTCTGGTGCTTAGTAGCAACAGGTGGGGGGAGGGGGTCAGGTGCTTCTTCGTCCCGGGGTCTCAGGGGGGAGTAGTGAAGATGTATCCCTCTAACTTTGTGTACTCACAGTTGTATGGCACGAGATTAGGGAGCGTGGAGGAACAGCAGGCTTTTTTTTATTTTTTTCCTGTTGGTTTTTCAGCCGCGTCGCAAGTCACCTGGGTGCGGGTGGTCTGCTGTAATGGCGGCCAGCCGTGGGAGGTGAGTCCCTGGAGTCCGGTTCTTCCTGGGCAGCTGGGCAGGCGAGTCCAGGTAGGGGTGGTCGTCCGGGGTGCCCGCCGGCGGTGTCCGTCTCTCCCGTCTCCCCTGGTGTAGTAGGAGCCGCCGCGCCACAGGTCACGTGGACGCGGCCGGCTGGGAGTAATGGCGGCTTGCGGGAGGGGGCCGGGATCGCGGCATCAGGACTGGCAGCGCTGCTTTCAGGTGAGCGGTCAAGGCGGCGGGGGTCGTCCTGGGGCGTTCTCCCAGGTGTCAGGCAGGCTTGCTGGGGTGGTAGCGGGTCCGGTCCGGCGATGGTGAGGCTGGGAGGCACGGAGCACTAGGCTAGAGCAGCTTGCTCCTCCAGCTCCGGAACCGGAAGTCAGTACCAACCATTTTCAATCATTTCAGACTTTAATGCCATGGTATGTTTCACCTTGCTAGCAAATCACTTCAATCTGACTGAAGTTTGTGGATATTCAATGGATAAATAGTGGGGGCTGTGTTAATATACTGGGTCAATGCTTATGTAGACTTGCGCAAATCCCAGGCTTATGCTACTACCAATGTAGAGTGACTGCATGTATGCAGAAATACACTGTTTTTTTCTTTGCGCTTTTAATTTATTTGAAATAACACTGGGGAACAGTCAATCTGTGGCCAGGGATTGAAGAGTCAATTTAGATTATTTTGTGTTCCTGATCATGAATATGCCATGCTTATTTTTCACTTGGCTCTAGTTTTTGAGATATGCATATGTCTTTAATATTTATTCAAAGTGTAATTAAGCAATATTAAAAATAGTTCTAATTACATTTGGTTCATAAAATGTAATTTAGAAAAAGACAGAGGATAATTGCACACATAAGTGTTGGGAAGCTATGGGAACTTTTTTTTTTGTATTATTTCCTTTTGTGTTCTGTTGCGGGCAGACTCCAACAGTATCGGCCATCATGTGACTTTAACACCTTCATATTTTTCTTCCATTACCTGAATATCCTCGTGGAACCCTTTACTCTGTTCTTTGCTGGAGGGAACGTGATCTAAATGGCTGTGCAAAAAATGTTCTTTAATACTTATGTTGGCACCTAGAGATGGAGCCAGCCTCAGCCAGACCGCCATATCCATAGCACCAGCCGGGGTCGTGGACTGGGACACATGAGAGCACTTCACACATGAGCTTGTCCCATTGCTGAGAATAGGGCATGTGAGTGTCCCATTCTGGTGGACAGGTCGGGGGTGGCGCAGGCTTGTGAGCGATGGACGGATGGCGATTAGTTCGCCAGAGCGGCTCCATCTTTACTTTTGGCAATACATTTTTACCATGTTGTGGACTAATTACTGATAGTTGTCTGCCTGTCAGTCTAAAAGATTTTCAGCATGTGCAGTGTTTAGGATTTGCTGAACATTCACCGTGTTCCAGTGAATGTGCAGCGAATCCTAATTCGCTTGACTTGTCCAATGCTTTTACATATAGTCTCATTAAACCCAATTTGATATGGAGAGTCGGCAGTATAATTTTTTTCCCCCCTGTTGATTAAAGGCTCATGACCGATGTTGGCTTCTCCTACAGTTATAACTTCTCTTGGAAGCAGTACGGTTTGCTTTGCAGGACTATGCCATAAGCATATGTGACAAGTATACTTAGTATATCCACTTTGCTGCCCACGAAGAAAGTTTAGCCGTTTTAAATCAACACAAACCGATCACAGATACTGAGTATAATATTTTTTTCTAAGACTTAACTTGATTTTTTAATACTGTTCTTTAATTTTTGTAAAACTGACTATCTGAATCAACGCATATTTATTCCCATTGTGCAGTAATACACATTTTAAGCTCCTTTTAAAACTATCCAAAAATAGCCTCTAGTCTTCTGTTGAATATTCTGCTAAACCCATCATCTGGAGGAGTTCATTAATATACGCAAGATTGTTATCTTGGCTAAAGAACAGCAGTCTGGCTTGCTCTCTGTATTGATACGATGTAACATCTGGCTCAAGTGCTCTCCTTGTAGTCTGGTAAAAGCTTGGCTCCTTTTTTCAATAAATTCAAGTCACAAATTTTAATACTTTAGTTTCTTTTGAGAATTTTTGGGAGTAAAGGAACTTTCTTCAAACTCCCTTTTATCTGTCACCTGCACTGGATAAAATGAATACAGTATTTCCATATCATCACACTTCATTTTGAACAAAGAACTGATTGACGGTACAGGTAATGCTTTGCTATGTGGTATTGCTTGTTTTACGGTATTCCTATTTGGGTATTCCCATTTGCGTTTTTTAAATTGATTGATTCATACTCTTCACATTTTCACATTTACTGCACAAAAGTAAGTCACTCAAGTGAACTTTTAGCTCACACAACATCATAGGTATACCTAAATTAAGAAGTCCTTTTCAATCACCTTTAGTCCAATTGCAGAGGGATTCCACGCAGGTTTTATAAACTTTGTGAGGCACCCAATTCTTGTCTTACTGGTATAAGGGATGTCCAAAATAAGCCTGATATACTTGTTTTACGAATACAGTTATATATTTTTTCTTTCTTTTGCAACACTATATTTACCACAAATATACAAAACAAATCAGGGTTGTTAGTACACCATCTCCGAAAAGAACAATTTTTTATGCAAAAACATGTCATGACTGTGGTCTGAGGATGTCTCTGCAGTCTCAGCAGTTCCACGCCTTCTCCCTGCATTAGTAAGGATATATGAATATGTTGTGTCTTAACTGTGACTACCAGCTACTTTATTACAAATAAAACAAATTATTATTGTTGAAAGAAGGTAGTTAGAGCAAAGCAAAGTTGATTCTGTTAATTAAAGTGACTATTAAAATTTAAAATGGAGAAAATTATTGAATTTTATAATTTTTTATTAATTTGAAGAATGGAGCAAATTTCGCTATAGCGAAGATCTAATGTGAAAATAGAACCTGCGAGTACTCGCAAACCGATCTTCAATCCTTGGCAATACAATTTTTTTTTAAATTTGTGTCCATTTTGCCAACAGCTCCTTGTTAGCCGCCAAGTGTGGCAAGACATTTTAGTTTGTTGTACAAACAGCAGTACCTTTTTGCCTAAAACTAAAAACTGTACAGCAACCAGTTGGTAAAACATGATTACATTATCTGATTTTCCCTTATTTTATGTAATAATCTGTACGATTATTTGTTACGCATGCCCAATTGTCACACCGTATAAACTAAATCTGCACTGTCCTGATCACTGGGCAGTTGGTGAAGCATGGTTTATTTTTCCAATGGTCTGCATTATTGAACAGTAGTGATTTGGTGGGTATCACACACCTACAATGCAATGGTTTGAGGGGCGTTGAAAGGGAAGAGAATTGGACAACTGTTAAGATCTATGTATTCATTCACAGACTGGACATACCGGTAGGGCTTTTAAAATATAAAAAAAAGCTATTGAACTAAAAGATGTTGTGGTAATAAAGAATCCTGGTAAAATGCATATTATGCTTAGAATTATCGGAGGAGCAGGCTGATTCAGGATCCGAATTTGGCCCCACCCCAATGGTCGGGTTTGCACATGTGCATTTCTGATATTAGCAAATTACACACTCGCCGGGCAGTTCTCTGCGGGGAGGGAGGAACGTGGGGTGGACACAGGGCCTGACCAGTGGAACATCCATCGTTTTATCTTAAAAAAGCTGGGCGTTCCCCTGGGTACGGTGGTGGGCCGATCCCACCCTGTCTTAGTCCTAGTGCTCGTAAATAACATTCAGTTCAGACTGACTTTTACTTGTAAAGGCAGGAGAAACCATTTGATGGTCGGCGTCCATCGAATGATTTCTCCACTAGCGGCTGCATGCGAGGTGTACCCCTATATA
The DNA here is from genome assembly GCF_055691185.1 of Crinia signifera. Lineage (NCBI taxonomy): Eukaryota > Metazoa > Chordata > Amphibia > Anura > Myobatrachidae > Crinia > Crinia signifera. Next base: position 128,041,182 of record NC_139222.1, on the reverse strand, counting down.
CTGGAAGGCCATGTAGGTGTGTAGATTTCACACACATTCTGCAATGGCCTATGTGGCATTTTGGAGGTAGTTGCCTAGCTACGCTCAGCACACAGCATTGCAGTGCACTGAGCGGGTGTCTGGCTATTTACGTAGCGGTCGTACTGCAGCACATCACTCCGCACAAAAAGCTGGGTCGCCCCGTGTGTACAGGGCTTTGCTCCCTGCTTATATCTTGTCTCTTGTGCTCTCTACCCCTCTTTTCTTTCACTTACTATTTCATGACTGCCCCAGTTTTATCGTACCACTTTTTATTTTTTAGTTTTCTATTTTTCTCTGAAATGTTCTCTTTCATTGTTAAAATGGAAGTTGCGCACCTGCTGTGTGACTGCCACATGCTATGTATGGTAATATGTCTAAACAGCATGTAGTGGGCAATGCCTGAGTAGGGTTAGTGGGAATGAATTGTGGCCGGGCTGGCCCATATTGATGATGGTGACATGTTCATCATTACTGGCAGTGGGCACACCATTCGGGTTTTTACTGCTAATGTCAGACACAGTTGTTGATGTATAGTCCATACACCCCTCTAATTTATGCTGCTGCATCAAAATGTACTTATTATGGGTATTTTTATTATTTCCATTAATTTAGCTGTAAATGAAAACTAGCTACCATTAAAGAAACCTGTATTGTAATGAGTATCACTGTACTACTGTACATCATTTCATATATTGGATGTCCCCTATTAACAGGACTATGCATGCGACATTATGCCGTCACACTTTTAAGGAAGACTATACAAATTGACAAATGTTTTTTTTGCCTTGAAGATTTGTGTGCTCTACCGCTCATCATCCATCTAGAGTGTTAAGTTATGTGTTAAACCTACTCCCCCCTCATGTTGACATAACTGTAAAACAAATAAAACATTCATTATATCTTTTGTAAAAAGCCATTACATCGCTCTGATTAATTGTTCATAAGAGGTCGGGGACAGCCAGCCCTTAATAGCTTCATCCGTCAGCCAGGGCTTTGCTTGTCAGTAAGTACCCTTTTCCCAACTGCGAGAATCGTGCTCTATGAACTTTACAGAGATGAGCAGAAAGGGCATGTGCCAAGATGGAGATTCCTCTGTGTGCAGTTACTGTCACACGCTGATCTGGAGTTGTGGCGCATTTAATACAACAGAGGCAAAGAAGAGCCTGAAACATGAAGAATTGTTTTAAATGTAGAGTATAATCGGTCATGAACTTTTCATGTATCTAGTATTAGTGGGGGTTTACTGTGAAATGTGAGATGTGGGAGGGGGGAAAAAACAACATTATGCAGTTTGTTATTAATACCTAATACCTTGGTGGAAGGATTATTTGATATTTTGTTGAATCTGAAAAAGTGAATAGTTTTATGTTAAGAGAAAACTTATGTGCATATTAGTAATCTTAATAAGGTAAAAACATAATGCTTTCACAATGAAGGGTTTATTTATTTATTACCAGTTTCTTATATAGCGCACACATATTCCGCAGCGTTTCACAGAGAATATTTGAACATTCACATTAGTCCCTGCCCCAGTGGAGCTTACCATCTATATTCCCTACCACATGTACACACACACACACACACACAAACACAGACATTCTAGGGTTAATTTGTTGGGAGCCAATTAACTTATCACTATATTTTTGGATTGTGGGAGGAAACCAGAGTACCCATAGGAAACCCATGCAAGTACGGGGTGAATATACAAACTCCACACAGTTAGGGCCATAATGGGAATCTAACCCATGACCTCAGTGCTGTGAGGCAGTAATGCTAACCATTACACCATCCATACTGCCCCAAATTAGGTTTAGACCTAATTTGTGGTATTGTGGTGTTACACACACACAAACGCATATATTTTATATTCAGAACTGCAGATACAGCTTGATATGTCGAGCCATATAGCCACTGCTTTTTTGTGTACTCCTGTAATGGTAATACTGTATATCATGTAGTGCATAATGCTTATTGTGAGTGAGCCACTGGCAACTCTGCCAACATTGGGCTTCTTTTTTCCTTTTGTCGAAAATGCATCTTAATCTCAATGTGGCTATAACGCACAATGATACTCTGCTGATGACACCTGTCTATTGTTTGCGATTGAGCCTGTATACTGAACAGACCTTGTATTGGTGTGCTATCTGGCATGCCAAGAGGGGCTGTTTGCCATGACTGCAGCAAAGATGTATGAAGATGCATCTATAGCTTCCATAATCTATACATGTCAGAAACTGATTGTGTTATTTTCTGAATCTTTTTATAAAAATTCAAAATGATACCTAAATAATTGGTGGTGGGACTGTGTGCCGTTTAGTACAGTGGGCCTTATTCGAGTTGACTCTTTCTGACAAAATCCTTCTTAGATGGACAAAACCATGTGCACTGCAGGGGGGCAGATGTAAAATGTGCAGAGAGAATTAGATTTGGGTGAGTTATTTTGTTTCTGTGCAGGGTAAATACTGGCTGCTTTATTTTTACACTGCAATATAGATCTCACTTTGAAGTAAAACCCCACCCAAATCTAATTAGATCTGCACAAGTTACATCTACCCCCCTGCAGTGCACATGGTTTTGTCCATCTAAGAAGGATTTTGTCTGAAAGAGTGAACTCGAATAAGGCCCAATATGAGTAGATGGACATCTGCACAAAATATCAGCAATGCTCCTAAAATAGAAGGCTTGAACCAGACAAAGCTGTGTGCCTTTTATCAACCAAGGACACGCTGTACTCTTTAGTTCTGTGTGCAGCTGATGACCGTTGATGGATCTGTGTCTGGCCTGATGTCCTTTGTTTGACTATCCTCTCCAATGTGTTTCTCCAAGATAGCCAGGCTTCCTTGAGACAGTCCAGAATTCAATTGGTTGAACTTTTGCTGAAATGCAATTTAAATATTCCCAATGGATTATCTTTCAGGGATCTTCTGTTTGATACCCAGAAGACTATAGTCCATTATCTGTTGGGAACTGAATATCCCTGTTGTCTCACAGACAAGGTTCTGTTCACATTTGAATGAAGGCCATAGATTCAAAAATTGCTATTTTTCATTCAGTTGTGCTCATCTTCTACTTAGTCGTAGGGTGTTTTTTGCTCCCTCTGGAATTGGTAGATTCTGATAAGGGGAGCCGTATTCCAAGGCTTTTCAATGTTCGTTGGAGGGTCTGTTGCGCTATCTACAAGTTAAAGCTCTTTACATTTGTACTCCAAATTGGGCTAGTTATAAACCTCTGTACAAGAAAAAGATATAGAAGATCCATTTGTGATTTGATAGCGCTGTATTTATTCGTTTTAAACTTCTAGTGAGAGGACATAGTGTTCATTCTAGCACCCACCATCTTTGAAAACCCATGCAGTTCCTCTTCCCATGCTTGGGGTGTCGCTGTCTGCTGTGATGTTTCTAGAACAGGTCTGGTTTGCATATTAGTGCTGATATACAGACCACACTGTGCTAGAAGCACTACAGCAGACAGCGACACCCCAGGCGGGGAAGAGGAACTGCATGGGTTTTCAAAGATGGTGGGTGCTAGAATGAATACTAGGACTTTAATCATTAAATTGGACACAAGGGTGCCCTATTCAAGAGACAGATTTTTAAGTTCATGGGATTTAGCCATTACAGATGTTTCTGTAATTCTGAGGGTATATTTTTGGAAGCCTATTACATAGCAGATAAACCTTTTACTTTTGGATGACATCATGCAGATTGTAGATTGACATGGTGGTATCTGATGAGTTGGCTCACAAGGTTGCGTGCATCTGCTCCAGCACTTTATTCTATGTTTTGATAAACATCATGTGTGTCCCGTGCATCTTCATGTCTTCTGTTGTTTCCGGTAGCGAGGTTGCCTTCAGTGCACAGAAAAGTTGAGAGGAAGTTTTGGCTTTTGAGGTAGCACCTGGCTGCTAAGAAAACCATAGGGCTTTCAGCATGGCAAATGGTTCATTATGACATTTACAGTATATTGGTTTAGTTAGGTCTATTCCATCTTGTCAGGTCTATAGGCAGTATTCAATGAGAATTTTCTCCGTGCATGGCAAGAGGATTTTTTCTCTCGCCGTGTTTTTACGTAGATTCTTCATGTTAGGAGATTCTCAGTCACTGGTCTTTATACACGATTCAATGTCGCAGGGGCTCGTTGCCCCTCGCGGCGAATCTTAACCCCTGCAGCGGACGAGCATCCGCTGCAGGGAGCCATGGGACGGTAACAGGCAGGGAGATTGAAGTCTCCCTGCCTGCCCCAGAATGTATGTGGAGGGGAGGAGGGCTCCCCGGGACCCAGGGAGCACAGGCTGCCCCCCCCCCCCCCAGAGCCAGCAGGGGACCGGGTATATTCACTGCTCCTGTTCGTGTAAAAAAAAAATATATATATATATATATATATTCATGTGCTATAAGCACATGAATAAAAATAGCATGCCCCTTCACAGAATAAAAGTCCTGATTTTTTGACACCACAATTAAAAATAAAAACCTTTTATTTTAAAAGTTCACATTCCACTTCTCCATGAAAAGATGGAGAATTGCTACATGGAGAGAAAGATGGTGAAAATATCACATTGAATAGGGTGGTTCACTTTTTGAGACCAAAATTCTCTGTCCAACGCGAAAAAAGCACAAATTCTCCATAAAACACGGAGAATTTTTCTCATTGAATACTGCCCTCTGAGTTTACTTTGTCTGGCTAAATAGTTTGTGTATATCTTTGATCTTGACAGCAAAAGACTTTTGAGACCAGGTTGTCCAGACCATGCTTAGGGATGAAAGGGTTATTCTGGCCACAAATTCCACACGCATAGAACATCTATACCTTCTAATAGTCTCCTAATTTTCTTTATCCATGACAGTCACTGGGTATATATCAGAGACGAAGTTGAAGTTTTTGTTAGTATATTCTTGATTTCCCAAGCTCCTGTTGTGGCATTTTACAATTTTGTTGATCTATTTTTTTAAATTGTGCTTGTACACTCTTCTCTTTGGTTTTCAGACTAGGAGCTCACGCCACTCCCAAAGCGGCCAACCCGGCCTTGCAGATCAAGCAGCCAAATTGTCCTTCGCGTCTGCGGAGTCCCTGGAGACCATGTCGGAAGCCGAGCTACCACTGGGGTTTAACAGGATGAATCGTTTCCGGCAAAGCCTTCCCTTGTCTCGTTCCACCAGCCAAACCAAACTACGTTCACCAGGTCTGTGTTCAACTGGGTGGTGTTTACTGCTAATATCAACATTTACAGTCCATGTAATAACCTTACGTTTATGTGTAAATGTTCAGTGAAGTACAGCAACTAAAAACCTTTAAAACAAACTAGTGGGGGGAAAAACAATAACTATCTGATAGAGGGAAAGTTGCTCCTAAAAGCAAAGTTGCTAAAGAAGTCCTTATGTGTAATAGGTACCCTTGTTTTAGATGTAATAAAGTTGTCACTCTGCTTCCAGGGGTTTTGTTCCTGCAGTATGGTGATGAGACAAGACGGGTGCACATCACCCATGAGATTACCAGCATGGACACATTACATGCTCTTATTGTGCACATGTTCCAGCAAAAACTCACCATGGGAATGCTGAAATCTCATAACACCGCCATACTTATCAAGGATGAGTCCCGCAATGTCTTCTATGAATTGGAGGATGTCAGGTATTTATTGTGTAAAGACTATAAACTTGGATTTAGTACAATTTGCCGTAATATGATAGACAGAGGCCAATAAGGAACTATACAATTACTGTATATAGGGGCGGGCCCTAGGCTGCACACCATAACTACATGTAATGAGAGGTGCTACCCTACTGAGTCTTTTGGTGCCACACACAGAGACAACAATGTATGTGCACTATTCAAGTATTACTATTACAATTTAATAGTAATATATTATGCAATACATTTTGCAGTTAAATGGAGGGTTTTTGCATAAACTTTGCCAAGGTTCTGGGCTTCCCAAACATGTCCTGGAAAACAAATGATCGAGTAAGCCCCTAATATTCTAAAGGCTTCAGTCTAGAGCATGGGGCATCACCAAACCAGCCCAATAAACTAGCCAAGAAAGCACAGTAGTAACCGATAGAAAGAGAAGTGATAATGTGTTTGATAAGTGAAAGCATCTACTATGTGTCAGAAGTGTTACAGCTGTGAAGATAGAAGTGTGTAAAATGCTCCATGTATAAAAAAAAAACAACGAAAGTTCTATAAAGTTCTGAAATATGATTTATATTGTGATGTCTTGAAGCAGCTCAGGGGACCCCATGCCCCAAAACTCACCCCACAACTGACATACTGTATAAATGAATAGGTTTTACCTAGAATTGTGCTTTATTTAATATGCAGTCAACAAATGCAATTTAAAATCAGACAGGTGGGAGGGTAGTACTCCAGACTGAAGAGTCTCGTTCCTTCAAGTGCACATACAAATACACACTATAGGATGTAACCATTTATTAACCAATAATGGGAGACCTTGCTCTCTATACAATATACCTATTTTGTTTGCCTGTTCTCCACTTTCTCCTATAATTACCAATTTACAAATTTGGGTACTGATGGCGTTCACGATTCTCTTTTTTTACCAGAGACATCCAGGACCGAAGTATTATAAAGATCTACCGGAAGGAACCCATTTATTCCTCGTTTCCTGCACCTCATATCACCAACGGGGACGTGAGAGTAAGCGGAAAAGACCGCTGGTCAGACTGCTGTCACCGGCTTTGGCTGGGTCTGGGCTGGGGGCTGGAAGTAGGTGGCAGCGATTGCTCCCAGCCCAGAAGCATGTGTGTGTCTTTGTGTGGAATGGGAGCTGTGCATGTCTGTGGTGTAAGGTATGCGTCTACATGTGAAACTATAGTGTACATTGGCTGTTTGTATGTAATGCAAGGTGTGCTGTTACAGTACATGAGGCTGTGTGTGGTCTGTATGTAATGAATGGTGTGCAGTTATATGCAAGACTATAAATGTGTGTGCATGATCTGTGTATAAGGTAAACAAGACTATAGGTGTGTATCATTTAGAAGTATGTAATGCAAAGTGATCTGCATGTACAGATATACAGTAGATAAGTGTGCACGGTCTGTATATAATGCACAATGGGTTACATGGATTGTACCTTGTGTAAATAAAATGTGTGTATGTGTGTGAGAGAAATATACACATCCAAGTGCGTATTTTAATAAATTGATAATAGTATGTCATTTAGTACTGGAGAGGTGTGTTGTATGTAAAGGGGTCCTTTCCCTGTTTGCAGCTGTGGTTTGTCTCTGGGATAGTGTGCGTATATATAAGCAAATATACGCACTGACCAGTAATTAGACTCAGGAAATTAGTCTGCCTTCTGTCTATAAATTGTCAGTATTCTGTATTTAGCATTGCATATAACCCAAGCATTAGATGTCTCGCTCTGCATATATTTATCAGTAGCTCTCCTGAAAGGTTTCTCTGTGATAATGAGTCATCTTTGTACAGAGTGCTTCTCTCGCTCTCTTTCCCCATGTTCCTATTTCTGTCTCTGGAGACTGTAGGTGTGATCCTGCATACCAATGTCTACAGCTTCCTCACATCAGAGGGATTCCCCATCTTCTGTATATGCACAGCGCAGGGCAGTCAGGAGTGTGTTAATGAGCTGGGATGCTTCGTCATATACAGTAGAGAGCATTCTGATGCCAATTGAGCAGTTGTGTATAGGGTTGATAGTTATATAGATTATATAGATAGAAGTGTTTAATAGTGTACAGTGATAATACAGTGGTACTTGCTGTCTTGCAGGTATGTCACCACTATTTCAAGTACTTTATGTGTATAATGATGTGTGTAGATATACAAGCATATCCTGTATGCAACTGTGCAAGAATAAGCGTATACTGTAGTCATATGTGGAAAGGTCTGGGATGTATCCGCTAATATATATATATATATTTTAATGTCTGTTTCTATATGGATGTGTACAGTGTTAAGTACAGACATATACAGTAAATGTTTTCAGTGAGGCCAGTATAACGTTACTGAATGTTGGAGGCTTACAGTATTGAATGTATATTTGTTTGCTGCTGTACCTGCCTTGTGTATATGTACTGTATGTTGACAGAGCAGCATGATCATTTAGTTTGTTCTTCATATGTGGCATGCATATCTATTTTTCTTTTTTTAAACACAGTATATGAACATGTGAGTATGTGTCTGTAACCCTAAAAATATTTACTTGCCGCTATGGTCCATTTTCACGTTTCGAAGGTTTCTTGTTTTCCTGCAATCTTCTAGTACTATGGGGCAGATGTATTTAGCCTGGTGAAGAGATAACGTGGAGCTACAGTAGAAGATGATAATGCACCAGCCAATCAGCTGTGTTTAAAAAATGACAGTTTCCTAATGTTTTTCTAGCATTCTGTGTCGGATCTACCCCCCCCCCCTTCCCCCCTCGTTATCCATACCCCAAACCCCCCTTACCTCTCAATATTCTAAACCTTCGTATGTTCTTATACTCATTCAATCCTTAAGTGTTGTCAGATTATTGTTAAGGAAAATCTATCATACTATATTGATATTATTATATACATTCCATTGTTAAGAACATACATGTATACCCCTGTTTATTGTACTACTTTAAAACCAAATAAAAACATTTTGCAAATAAAAAATAACAGTTAGGCATTGATTGGCTGGTACGTTATCACCTCCTACTTCATCTCTTCACCAGGCTTAATACATCTGCACCCTTATATTAGTTAGGTCCTATAAGTCAGTTTATATTCTTTTCAGTGCTGGGATGTCTCCAATCTCGCACAAATGCGGCTTGCAAATATCTACCTTCCTGCTCAATAATAATCCCACCTACTATACCGTTATAGCGATATAATGTGTGTATCATTTATTATTAATATAAATAGTTATGAAGTATTTGTATGATAGATTTCTTGTATCAGTAGTTTTAAGTTAAAAGTATCCCCTTTAATAATAAATTATTGTTATTGCAGTTTGTTGATGATAATTCTTGACAGTCCATGACTAATTATAGGTTAGGGCCATCCTCTAGCTATGAAAATACAACTATGTTACTTTCTTTTTACTGATTTAAGTGGGTATATTTGGCAAATATAATTAATCACTATTATATTATACAAATCAAATGCCAGACTCCGGAAATAATGGATTTACTGTACAAATGATATATATCTGCTTAGTATGTGTCTCTACTGCCAAGACAAAAACCATTGCGCTGCATGATTATATATGTGACATCCATTACCATGCTGATTATGTTGTGTAACTATCCCTTTACAGCGTGAGATGATGTACAGTTCCAGGGATTCTTCCCCTACTCGCCGCCTAAATAGCATGTCTCCTGCTTCCCACATGACCACAGGGTCTCCACCTCCAGTGCTCCAGTCCTCATCCCCAGCACGCTCCCGCATGTCTTACAGCGGTGGGCGCCCACCTTCCTATGCTGGAAGTCCTGTACACCATGGGGACAGAATGTCTGGTCTCCCTCCGGCCCAAGGAGTCTCCCCCAGTCCTAGTGCTATTTTGGAGAGAAGAGATGTGAAGCCTGATGAAGATCTCTCCAACAAGAATGTGGTGATGGTGAAGAATGAGGGACTCTATTCAGATACCTATGGAATGGTCCATGAAGGTAGACTTAGCATTACATCTACTCAGTCCCTTGCTGGACTGGGTGACCCTTTCTCATACCCAGGGGGGCTGTACAAGCGTGGGTCAGTTCGCTCTCTGAGCACATACTCTGCAGCTGCTCTACAGACAGATCTAGAAGATGGAATGTACAAACCGAACTCTCAGATCTATGGAGATACATATGGACCTGGAATGGGTTTCCGTATCCCGCCATCATCTCCACAGAAGGTGTCCGATGGAAGGATGGTGGATGTACAACAGAGTCAAGGACCCCATAGCCCCTACTCAGGGCCTTCTAGCCGCTCATCCCCTGTACGCCAGACTTTTCGCAAAGATTCCTCCTCTTCTGTGTTTATGGATAGCCCTGTTGGCAAACAAAGGAACCCTAGCTCTTCCTCGGGTAACAACGAAATATTTCCTGGTCCAGGTGAACGTCCTCTGTCTGGTTTCAGCTCCCCAGTACCCACTAAAGAGGTGGAGACCAGGTAAGATAAAGATTAGATGATGATGATGATATACATTTTGTGTTAAAATAAAACTTTCGGTATTACAGTTGATTGAATGTGTAAACATTTGCATTGAACAAGCTCATAAAGTGCTATTAGCATTATATTTCCTGCAGACTTGGTAAATGAACTGTCTAACAGTTATTTGTCTTTTTAATTGTTCTTAAATATTCCACTTGTTGGTAGTATTGTGCTTTTGCTTATAATCATTTGCAGTTGGGTAAATTCAAAAAAGTTACCAGTTTTTCTCAGGGCTTGTCCACACAGTATGCAATGATAGATGTATAGCCTTTTGGCGTGGGAAATATAGAGTTCACTATTTAGTCCATGCGGAACCAATATATATATATAATATATATATCAATGCATGGAGATGGCTCAGGTTTTTTACATTACTTTTTTAAAATTGCTTGTCTTATTTTTATAATGCTTTTAGGTAGATGTTTTTGTGTTTTATTTGAAGCATGAGACTTATGGGTAAGTGTACTAAGCAGTGGCTTTTGGAAGCCTGCATTTGCTCCTAATTTTAAAACTGCACTGATCGTAAATGCAATGTTTTTGCTTGTTATATTTGACATTTTAAAGTTTGGGGTGAAACCCACAGAGAAACTTAGTAACTTTACCCCTTTATTTATACAATAATATTAATGTAAAGGACGCATCCAAGAATAGGAAGTCCATTTGTGTGCTTCACATAAAAACTTATATTCAATGCTCCAGATTCACCATTTTTTAGCGAATCGGGCTGTTTTCACTCCTTGCGGTGAATCTTTTTCACGGAAAATCTGATTCACCCAATGTTCACTGTTTGCCGAAAGCGAACAGTGAATGCTGGCCAGTTCTCAGTTTCATGCGCGCTGCAATTCGCTGGTGTATTTCAATGGAGTTTTCACTGGTATTCACCGAGAGTGTATTCAATGCTAGTATGGAGAACTGCTTTCAGCATGATTTTCACCATGATTCACCGTTTTGCATTCAACATCTTTTTAATGTGAACTGGAATGTGATCTTTTAAAATAATTTTTTTTTTTTTGTGGCAAAAAATCTGAAATTTTATTCTGTGAAGGGGCATGCTATTTTTATTCATGTGCTTGCAGCACATGAATATATATTAAAAAATTATTTTTTTTACACATTCGCCAGCAGGGGGTGGGGAGCCGCTCATTACATATTCACTTCACACTGGTTCTGCTCATTCCATATGCACGATCGGGACCAGTGAAGCTGCTCCCTACCAGTGTCCCCTGCCAGCTCTCCTAGGGGCTTTTGCTGCCTGTGTCCCCAGGAGTCCTCCTTCTCCCCCATAAATTCTGGGGCAGGCAGGGAGGCTTCCATCTCCCTGCCTGCCGCCATCCCCGTTCCCTGTCACCCTATTCAACTCTGCAGGGGCTCGCTGCCCCTGACGGTGATTTTTAACCTCTGCGGTGTTGAATAGGGTGACAGGGAGGGCTGGCAGCGAATGCTGCAGCCCTCCGGAACCCTGCAAATGTGCAGCGAACCCTAAACATCGATAGAAATTTCCTCTACCTCCCCCATGGCAGCCAACACCTGTGGGTTATCTCCCTTCTGGGTAGTACTTGGAAAGGAAAAAAAGACATCCGGCCCCTATATAAGGCTCCTCCTCCTGGGCCTCCTTGTCTTTTTTTCCTTTCCAGCAGGGTAGTGCATGGAGCAGCAGGTGGAAAAATCCTGCAGGAAAGGTGATGGCTTACCCCAGCGACGAAACTACTATCCCCGACGCCCAGAGCGCACCGGGGAGGAGAGAAGGTGGTGCCGGCCTTCAGAGGTAGGACAGACCTCGGGTGCTGCATGCCGCTTCCTAGTGGAGTGGGCTCAAGCGGCGGCGTCCTCAGGCGGCACAAGGGCTTACAGTGGTGCGCGCCTGGTCCGGGTTAATCAGTACGTGAGACCGGACGGACGTCATAGGGGGCGCGGCGCATAAGTATGACGCGGCAGCACACGGAAGACGCTGGAGTCTATGTGTGCTGCTGCAAGCGCGCTATTGCCGGAAGGACAGACCTATACCCAGTACAGCCAGCCTAAAAGTGAGTACGGCGGGCGCACATGTGCAGGATACACGCAGTGGCAGTATCAATGCGGTGCTAACTTCTATATGTTGTTGGCAGGCAACTTGAAGTTGTTATGGAGGAAGAAAAACGACCAGTCGTTAAAAAATCGGGGTAAGCCAACTGTAAGCCGGGTGAAAACCTGTATCATTAAGGGGGAGTGTGGCTTTGGGCTAAACACTCGGTATGTGTTCTTTTGCTGCAGGTCAGATTCCAGCAAGGATAAAGGGGACCTTAAAGCAAAACACAAAAAAATGCACTTGGCTAAATGTCTAATGTGCACAAAGGATTTGCCTGACAATAATATTGGAAGTGTGTGTGAGCAATGCAAATCACCTCAGATACCCCTAACCCAGATGACGGGTTTAGTAGACATGCTCAGAGTGGCCCTTACTGACACATTTGTAACCAAGGAAGACCTGGTTAAGGCTACAAGCAAAAGAAGCAGGACAGTGTCAAGTGAAGGCTCTGCAGGCTCAGCAGAGGAATTTGAGGCAGGGGCTCTGGCAGATGAAGAGGAGGTGATAGCTGATAAATCAGATTCAGATTTTAACCCAGACATGGTGGAAAATCTGATACTGTTGATACATAAGTCTCTAGAGATAGAGGATAAACAGGAGAGCATTCTGCCTCAAGATCTCCTATTTAAAGATAAAAAGAAGAAAGGGAAATGTTTTCCATTATCTCAAACTCTTAAAGAGGCAGTCGCAGAAGAATGGAAATTCCCAGACAAAAAGGTCTCAGTGCCCTTAAAGATTAATAAAATGTACCCATTCCAGAGTGACCAAGTCGCAACATGGGAAGAACTACCCAAGGTAGATGCAGCAATAGCAAGAATTTCAAAGAAAACAACGCTTCCCTTGGAAGATGCGAACATTTTTAAAGATCCGATGGAGCGGAGAATAGAGTTAGGTTTAAGGAAACAGCACTTAACCACAGGAGCAGCCTTAAAGCCAGCAGCATCTATGGCTATAACATCAAGAGTCCTTAGGGGATGGTGTCAGCAGTTGGAAGTCGACTTACTGGATGGGATCAAGAGATCTGAAATACTAAAGGGGGTGCAAAACATACAACTAGCGATAGAATTTCTTTGCGAAGCTTCTATGGACTCTCTGAGATTGGCGGCAAGGGCAAATGCCACAGCAGCAGTGGTGAGACGAGCACTTTGGCTCAAACCCTGGGCTGCGGATGTACAGTCCAAAAACAAGTTGCTAACACTACCTTTTCAGGGTGACTACTTATTCGGGGCTCAGTTGGATGAGATAATAACGAAAATCTCTGGAGGAAAATCGGTATGGTTACCGCAGGACAGAGCGGCAAGAAAAAGTGCTACTAATAAGCAGTTTAAATACCAGCCTCAAGACTATAAGGAAGCTAGGGCCTATCGCCCGGGTAGAGGCTACAGAAGAGGAAATTGGTCATCAAGATCTAATTTTCGTGGCCAAAGGGGAAGAGAAAACAGATTTTTCTCCAAACAGAATACCCAATGACGCCAGCCCACAGACTGTGGGGGCCAGGTTACTTCACTTTGCAAGAATTTGGGAAAACTACAAAGGTTACAAAATAGAGTTCAAAACCAAACCAGGAAGATTCTTTACAGAATCACCGGTGCCCAAAGAAAAAGCAGAAAGGGAAGCTTTACTATCCAGCCTCCAAGTCATGATACAGCAGAAAGTGGTAGTGAAAGTACAAAAATCACAGGTAGGAGAAGGCTGGTACTCCCGTTTCTTTGTAGTGCGGAAAGCGACGGGAGGATTCAGAACTATACTAGATCTAAGAAGATTAAACCGGTTCATTCATGTAAGGGCATTCAAAATGGAAGCGGTGAAAACAATCCTACCAGATATAGGTCAAGATATGTTCATGACAGCCATCGATTTAAAAGATGCCTACCTCCATGTACCAATTTACATAGCGCACCAAAAGTTTCTACGCTTCTCAGTCGGCGGAATAAGCTACCAGTTCACGGCACTTCCGTTTGGACTGGCAACCTCCCCAAGAACATTCACAAAAGTCCTGGTAATTGTGATAGCAGTGCTAAGAAGGCAAGGCATAATGTTATGGCCCTATCTGGACGACATATTGATTGTGGCAAGGTCAAGGGAACAGGCAGTCGACCATACACAGAGGGTGTTGGAGTGCCTAAAAGACCACGGTTGGCTGATAAACTTGCAAAAAAGCAAGCTGGTGCCATCAAACCAAAGAGATTATTTGGGAGTGACAATAGACACAAGGTTAATGAATGTGAAATTAACCAAGGAGAGGCAAAAGAAGCTAATAAGCTTCCTGAAATCGATGATAAAGAAATCGATAGTCTCATCAGAGATGTGTATGAAAGCACTAGGTCTGATGTCGGCAGCACTAGAGACTGTTCCATGGTCCAGGTTCCATATGAGGAAAATGCAGAGATGTTTCCTAACACAAAGGATTGTGCTGGGAAACAGAGCAAAAGAGGACTTGAGATGGTGGTCGGACGTAAGCCGATTGGACAGCGGAAAATCTTTTGCCGTGGCACAACAAGTAGTAATAACGACAGATGCCAGCCAGACAGGTTGGGGAGCGACATGCGACCAACATATGGCGCAAGGATTATGGTCAATCAAGTTTCAAACAGCACACTCGAACTTGAGGGAAATGCGAGCAGTATATCTGGCTTGCAAGGAATTCGACCACATTCTAAAAAACAAGGATGTGGTGATACGTTCGGACAACAGCACAGTAGTCTCCTACATAAACAAGCAAGGAGGCACAAGGAGTCAACATATGATGAAGGAAATAGAGAAGTTGTTAATCTGGGCCGAAAACAACGTGCAGAGTATGTCAGCAGTATTTCTGGCAGGGAAGGACAACACCCTGGCAGATGGACTCAGCAGAACTACATGTGTCCCAGGAGAATGGAGTTTGAACGAAGAGGTCTTCGAAACCCTAGTAGGGAAATGGGGACTTCCAGAAGTGGATCTCATGGCCACAGGAGAAAACAGGAAAGTCATGAAGTACTTCTCAAGGTTCAAAGAACATCAAGCATCACAAATAGATGCCCTGACTTGCAGATGGCCAAAGGGGTTGGCGTACGTCTTTCCTCCCCTTCCTATGATACCAAGATTGCTAAGGAAGATACAGAAAGAAGAGACAACGGTGATAGCAATATTACCGTATTGGCCAAGGAGACCTTGGTTCCCGAAATTGCTTCAGATGGCGATAGACAAGCCCTGGAAACTACCACAAAGGCTAGACTTGTTAATACAAGGGAAAGTTCAGTCCCCACAACCAGAGTCGTGGAGCTTGACGGCGTGGCTGTTGAGGTCAGAAACTTAAAAAGAAGAGGTTTCTCGGGGACCGTGATTAACACACTGCTAAAGGCAAGAAAAGAATCCACATCAAAATCATATTATAAGGTATGGAAGAAGTACAGTTCTTGGTGTGCGGAAAATCAGCAGTCTCCAGGGGAAATACCAGGAATTCTGGGATTCCTGCAAGGAGGTCTGGAAAAGAGACTATCTCTGAGTACAATAAAGGTACAGATTTCGGCACTGGCAGCTATGCTCGATAAGAACATAGCAGAGAACAAGTATGTTAAAAGGTTTATACAAGCAACCAGAAAGTTAAGACCAAAGTTCAAAAACCCTCTAGCGCCTTGGGACCTGAATATGGTCCTTAAAACATTAATGGACAAACCTTTCGAACCCCTAATGGAGGTCCCTCTAAAGTACTTGAGCTGGAAGGTGGCATTCCTGGTGGCCATAACGTCAGCCAGGAGGGTGTCCGAATTACAGGCCTTATGGGCGGAAGAGCCGTTTCTAAACTTTTTTGAAAGTAAGGTGGTGTTGCGGACAAACCCACAGTTTCTACCAAAAGTAGTCTCAAATTTTCATATAAACCAGGAAATCGTACTCCCATCTCTCTGTGAGAATCCGAGTAATGAGAAGGAGAAGAGATTGAACACACTGGACCTGGTGAGGGCACTTAGGGTGTATATAGAGAGAACAAAGGACTTCAGGAAAACAAAGAATCTATTTGTTTTATCAGAAGGATGTAGAAAAGGATTAGGTGTCTCAAAATTGACACTGGCCAGATGGATCAGGTGCTGTATTCAAGAGGCATACAAGATGAATAACCAAGTTTTACCATCAGGGTTAAAAGCGCACTCTACGAGAGCACTAGCCACATCTTGGGCAGAAAAAGGAGAAGCGTCCATTACAGATTTGTGCAAAGCAGCGGGTTGGGCTTCGGCTCACACTTTTACGAGGCACTACAGAATTGATGTTATGTCCTCGGCAGACGCAAAATTTGGACGGAAAGTGCTAAGTGCAGCAATTTAAACTAACAAGGGTTTGTAAAAAAAAAAAAAAAAACCTTTTTCTTTTTTGGCATAATATATGATTATGTGTATTATTATCTTATGTTTATCAGAGGGAACCCACCCTTATTATAGTACTGCTGGGGTACCTCCCACAGGTGTTGGCTGCCATGGGGGAGGTAGAGGAAATATCAGATTGTTACCTGATAATATGTTTTCCTCTACTCCACCATGGCAGCATATATTCCCGACCCTGTGTTGTTAATTGTTGTTATGCAATAACTATGAGTTTATATTTAAGCTGGAGAAATGAAGACAAGGAGGCCCAGGAGGAGGAGCCTTATATAGGGGCCGGATGTCTTTTTTTCCTTTCCAAGTACTACCCAGAAGGGAGATAACCCACAGGTGTTGGCTGCCATGGTGGAGTAGAGGAAAACATATTATCAGGTAACAATCTGATATTTACATTGAATACCTGCCTCAGAAGACAGGGAGGTTCACATTATGGCAGGTATTCAATGAGATGATTCATCCTGTGCAGCGAATCCTGTTTCGGATTCGCTTCACGATCACCGGGTTCCAGAGGGCTGGTGCATTCGCTGCCAGCCCTCCCTCACCCCCATTCAATGCCTCAGGGGCTCGCTGCCCCTGATGGCGAATTGTAACCCCCTTGGAGAATTCCGCAGGGACCCAGGGGTATGGCGGAAGGCAGGGAGATGGAAGCCTCCCTGCCTGCGCCGGACACTGTGGGGGTGAAGGAGGGCTGGTGGGGATACAGGGAGAGCCAAAAAAAACAAACAAACAAAAAAAACCTTTATTTTAAAAGCTCTCATTCCAGTTCACCTTAAAAAGATGTCGAATGCAAAACGGTGAATCATGGCGAAAATCATGAAGAAAGCAGTTCTCCATCCTAGCATTGAATACACTCTCGGCAAATCACAGTGAAAACCTCATTGAAATACACCAGCGAATTGCAGCGAGCATGAAACGGACAACTTTGAACATTGAATAGGGTGAATTAGACTTTCAGTGAAAACAGCCCAATTCGCCGAAAAAAGCGTTGAATCATGAGCATTGAATACTGCCCTATGTGTTCCCCTTAGTACAGGTGGGATTTTTACATCTCTATTTGTTGTAGTTGTCTCTTCATTGTATAGGCCATTAAAATGGACGGGTCTACTTCATATACTATGATTGATTGAAAATAACTGCAAACATAACGCAGATACCACTTTTCTACTGGAATATTTTTACAGTGTCCACCGCTATCGTTGCCATCCTTTAATGTTGTCTTGTAACATTCTCTGTACATATTATTTTGCCGTAACCTTGGAGACATAAGACCATTTCTATACACCCTTAATAAAATCTAAACCAGTTCACAATAAAAATGTTAGTTTATGTTGTCGTGCTAAACAGTAGGATAAATTTTAATAAGTAACATATTTTAGTACTGTATAATGAGCGAACAAGTTTTCTGCCAAGCTCAATGTTAAATAACAAGATGTTTATAGCTGCAATGTTCTTCTGCTGTAGTTGTATTAATTAACCCAATTAATGGGTCTGCACATTTCTTCTTTGTTATGATCTAAGCCTCTTTATGGGAGTCTTTTGGGGCATACATCTATGGGCAAGTTCACCATTCTGACTATGCCAAAGCGATCCACAACTGGGATCAAAAATGGTGGCTGGTGGTTATCCCATTGGGGATTCAGCAAAAAAAAAAACTGCATGTTAAAAATTTCCAACCTGTCCATCCTCTGGATTTTTGCAGTCGGAATCAGTGAATCTAAAAATTTCCAACATATCGGATTTTCTCTGATCTCCCAAATCCTGGGCATCAGGATAACAGTAAATTTCCCTGATACCTGCCTGATGTATGGTTCCCATTCTATGCATGGACCTTGATAGCACATGTAGGCACGGGTTTAAAATACATGCAGCCATGGATGTTGGGATAATTTCTAGTTTTCTACCTCATCTACCATTTTATTGATGAGGAAGGATGTTTCACTGATCATTAAAGCAGCACAGACATGAGTTATCTTATGGAGCATCAGTAATGTTTCTGGTGTCTTGTTTTTCAGAGAGAGAATGGAGGCCATGGAAAAGCAGATTGCCAGTCTGACAGGACTGGTCCAGAGTGCACTTATGCGGGGCTCCGACAGTGACAATCCAAGGTATAGAGCGCGGGAATGCAGTGTCCCAAGTATGGCAGCTGCTGAATGGTTCCTCCAGCAAGAAAGTATGGCCATGTACCTGGAGGATATTTAGGGGGACTTAGAAACTAATTAAATGTTTATATTTAATTTCCTAAATTGCACCAAAAAAATGACATAATACAATTTATTGCTATGGTTTAAAACCTAATTTATTTGACAACATAGAGGGGTATTTAATCTGCATTTGCCTATTCAATGCTGCAGTTTCTGACAGTATTGAAGGCTGTCATTTTTTTTTTTACATTTTTTTAAGAGACTAAACAGTTTTGTTAAGAAACGGGAGTGAATCCGCTGTCGTTTTCCGCCAATCTGTGGCCGGTTTCACCATTCCATGGACTTTCCGACATTCGGAACATTTTGACTGTCGAGTTAGTGTCGGAACCGGCAAAAAAACATTAGAGATTCCGACTTTCGGGACGTTCCGACAGTCAAAATCCCAGATTGAATACCGCCCATTATATTTAAACCAGTTTTCAGAAATGTCCATCAGTACAATTTAGTTGTTTGGCTGAAAAGCACAAAACTCACTGATACCCCTTTTCCACTTGCAGTCCCGGGTCAGACCCGGGAATGTGTACCAGGATGCTTCCCGGGACACTACCCGGGAATGTACCCTTTCACACTGCATTCAGACCCGGGATCGACCCGGGACAGCCCCATTCATACTGATTCATACTGATCCCAGGAAATCACTGCAAATACCATATGAAATGGTCATTTTAACTAAAAAAAAAAGTGATGACAAGGGTGTTTAAAAATATATTTTTTATTTATTTGGTTTAGCACCTTTGGATTATAGGTGCAATTTTTATTTGCCTTTCATTTTGCCTTTGTATAGACACTACAATAAAACAATAAAGAAACCATCCTACACCCATACCACCCCCATCCCAACTGCCCCCATCCCAATTCCCCTCATACCAACCCCCCGTCCAAACCGCCCCCATCCCAACCTCCCTCGTCCCAACCCCCCCATCCCAAACAAGAATTGCTTGAAGTTTAGCATTTCAAGCTAACCGAATGCACAACCAGTTGTGCATTAACACTTTAGTCAGGCATGTCCGACGTTGGCCCTCCAGGTGTTTTGAGGCCGCACATCCCAGTATGCTTTGCAATAGTTTTTGCATTCTCTAATAGCAACACTGTGGCGGAGCATGCTGGGATGTGTGGTTTCGGAGCGTCTGGAGGGCCAACGTTGGACATGCCTGCTTTAAGTGCAAAACAATGAACTACAGGTACATAAACGCATGCCCTCCAACATGGCCCATTCCATTAGGTACAAAATGCTCTGTTTCTGGACTTTCCTGCCAGTGGCAGTTGCAGAGTTGGAGCTGCAGCACAATCCAATGTTCAAAAAGGGGAGCCACACCTAATGCCACTCCAAACATCACTGTCCTGGACTCACTGACAGTTGATGTGACCCCCCTCTTTGAATTGTGGACTATGCTGGAGTCCAACCTCTGTAACTGCCACTGGCAGGGAAGTCCAGGAGCAGAACATTTTGTACCTAATGGAGTGGGTCATGTTGGAGGGTATGTAAACACTGAGGTAAACTGGTGCCTAAGCACTTTAAGTGCAACACAAAATGTACTAGTAGTGCATAAACACTGAGGTAAACTAGTGCCGAGGCACTTTAAGTGCAACACAAAATGTACTAGTAGTGCATAAACAACGAGGTAAACTAGTGCCGAGGCACTTTAAGTGCAAAACAATGAACTACAGGTACATAAACACTGAGGTAAACTAGTGCCGAGGCACTTTAAGTGCAAAACAAACAAAAAAAATTAAGTATGTGCCTATAGCTTTAAGACAAATTGCGAAAAACTGAAAACTCTGAGGTTTGCTCATTTGCAGCATTGCTTGAACCAAAGTATGGTCCATGATTATATGTGGAATAACCCGGTTCAGGGTATTGCGAGCTGTGGTGTTGGCTTGGAGCTTTTGGATTATTGAACAAACGTTCCAGGAACGCCATGTTCATTTGCTGCAATTCCCTATGACGCTCAAGAGCCTCTCTATTCATGCGTTCCTGCATTGACAGGATTTTAGAAAGAAATGAGTCCTGCATTTCACGCTCGGCCTCTAAAAATTTGTCGATCCTTGCATTCTCCTGTGTGGACATAGCATTGTCCATTTCTCGGAGTTCTTCAACAAGGGCACTTGTCATGGCTCTAGCTGCTTGCCCCGCTTTGTTCATTTTCTTCGTTCTAGGTGGAACGTTGTAAACTGTAAAGATAAGATATAAATTGAAAATGACCATACATAAAAATAGCAGCTTTGGAAAACTATTTAATCAGTGGCGTAACTAGAAACATGTGGGCCCCATAGCAAAAGTTTATAAGGGCCCCTATTTCTCACCTAATGCTAAAAAATGCATAAAGCATATAATAATTTGACAGGCAAAATGGGCCCCTCTCAGCTCTGGGCCCCATAGCAGCTGCACCCCCTGCACCCATGGTAGTTACGCCCTTGTACACACTGCTTAACACTGCGACATCACTGCAGGTTATACTTTGATAACTGTATATTATGTCACCCCCCCCCCTTCCCACAGCCTACAAGTCCCATCATGCCTTGCCACAGTTTTGCTATTAGGCAATGCTTAAACTGTGCCAAGGCATACTGGGATATGTAGTTCCACAACTGCTGGAGGACCACTATTTGGTCATGCTGTGCATAACCCTATGCTCCACCTCCACCCCACCCCCAACCTAACCCTATAGTGTGCTATGTGTCTTTAAAAAATAAACTTACTGTTTCTCTGCAAAGTTGGGGAGACGGCACCCACTGTCAGTGGTCGCAGCTTCCACGACCTCTTCAACGGTGACGGATATGCTGCCATCAGGGCTGGGCAGGTGGCTGGATGTTTCATGCTCAATACAATCAGGTGTGTCCTCGATTAGCAGGGGTGATGAGTGGCAGACTTCACTTGTCTGTGTATCTTCAGGGCCTTGGCTGGTTTCTGCAGCAATGTACTTTGAACTTGAAGACAGACTCACAGGATTGCAGAGAGCTGTGTGCCCGAAGACGGTTGCGCAGATGTCATAATATTCCCACTCGATGCGGCCAGCCCCACTCTTTTTACGGTTGTTGTCATGCACCTTCATGAACTTCTTTCTCAGGGTCTTCAGTTTATTGACAACTTGCTGTTGTGTCCGGATCATGCCTCTGGCTTCAAGCAGCTTTGATATGTTTTTATAAACCACGGCATCTTTGACTGTGCCAGTAATTTGGCGTTTTATCTCCTCCTCGCCCCTTATGCTCAGGAGCTCTCTCACTTCCTGGTCCGTCCAGTTTGCCATGATGGCTGTCTGCTCCGATCTGCACATGTCCAGGGCTTCTCTTCCGCTTTCCAGTGCGATTACAGATGACATCAGCATTGTGAGCCCAAACAAAGCTCCAATCAGCAGCTTTTTTAAAGTCCCGTGTACCCGATCCCGGGTACGGGACCATTCACACTGGCCGCATCCCGTGTCGATTCCGGATCCTACCCAGGTCAGGACCTGGGTAGAGATCCCGGAATGCTGAACACGGGATATCCCTCAAAGACCCTTTCACACTGCACTAAATCCCGGGTTGATGCGCGTTCATGTGCAAAAACCCGGGATATTTTTGCAAGTGGAAAAGGGGTATGAGTGGCAGCCTGGGTTCCGAACAAGGGGCATATCAAGCTAAAACACTAAACACACTAGAGATCTAGTGACCTATCTTGCATATTCTCACCATACTATTTAACCTACAAGGAAGGTTTATCCTGAATTAAGAAGTAACCTGTTACATTGTACCAAATATATGCAACCAAATATATGCAACATCTCCTTTGTCAGAATAGAATTTAAGCCAGTGGTTCCCAAATGGTGTGCCTAGGTACCTTGGGGTGCCTCTGGACACATGCAGGGGTGCCTTGGGTTGGTGGTCAAGGACCAACTCAAATTATTTATGATCAAATTATTAGGCAAAACCAGTGCTTGTGGCTTCCAATCATAATTTATGTGGACAAATTGAAGGGAATCCTATCCATTTCCACAAAATTTAACCTAACAATGACATTTAAACAAATTACTTAATTTAGAATTTGTAAAAAAAAATGTCACTTCTGGTCTAGGGGTGCCATGAAAATAATTCTGACTCTAAGTTGCTGTGATTAAAAAAAAAGGTACTCTTTACCTAGCACGGCGGGCATCGCGGCCATCAAATGCACTAAAAAACGGGTGCGACGCGATGCCCGCGATTTCCCATAGGGAACAATGTTAAAAGTGTGATTGGACGCGATTTTACTGTTCAATGCCTCAATGCCCGCGATTTTTCCATAGAAAACAATGTTAAATGGGCCACAGAGCCCAAATAGTCCCCCTGAAGTCTGAAATGGCCCCCACAATTGTTAACGCCACCCCACGATCAACGTGAACCCGAAGCGTGGCGAGCGCAGCGGCGGTACGCGTCCTCCGACCTTTTCATACCCCCACTATCCACGTCGGTGTGGAGTTGAGAATAGAATAGTGAACCGAGCCGGAAGCGTGGCGAGCGGACGCGGATACCTTCACAGGTAAACGCATCCCTTCGCGGGCTTCACAGGTATCCGCGTCCGCTCGCCACACTTCGGGCTCGGTGGCTCGCTGCGCTCGCCACACTATTCTATTCTCAACTCCACGCCGACGTGGATAGTGGGGGTATGAAAAGGTCGGAGGACGCGTACCGCTGCGCTCGCCACGCTTCGGGTTCATGTTGATCGTGGGGTGGCGTTAACAATTGTGGGGGCCATTTCAGACTTCAGGGGGACTATTAGGGCTCTGTGGCCCATTTAACATTGTTTCCTATGGAAAAATCACGGGCACTGAGGCATTGAACAGTAAAATCGCGTCCAATCACACTTTTAACATTGATCCCTATGGGAAATCGCGGGCATCGCGTCGCACCCGTTTTTTTTTAGTGCATGCGATGGCCGCGATGCCCGCAATTTTTTACCCCCGATGACCGCGATGGACATCGTGGGCGCCGTGCTAGGTAAAGAGTACCAAAAAAAAGGTTGGGAACCACTGCATCAGGCCATTTCCTTCTTGCATTTGATTTTAGCATACATCACCCAAAACGATTTATTTAGATTTAAAGTGACATTGAATGAGATAATACAAGAAATGGATAATGACACTGTTAACCTTTTCTAAACTTGTATATTTGCAGTGAGAAGTCAGAGGCTGCAAATAGCGGATCACCAGGTACATACATAGGTCTGTAACTATAGTGTATCGGAACAGCACTAATTGTCAGTTAATGATGTAGTACTAAAACATTTCTGTGGATTTACTTTTATCCTTTAGAGATACTGATAATCTCCACACACAAAAAAAAAATCTGTTCAGTAACCTGTGTATCTAAATGCACACCTTATGAGTCGAGCCAATATGATGAGAATTCATTATACCTCAATCATGTCATTGTGTGTTAGCCCCAGGTTGTGTAGACAGTAGTTACAGGTTTTAGTTGCCAGCAGAAACTGCATAGGCTGAGCAACATGTAGCAGTGTATCTAGACTGCTCTTAAAGGATCTTTTTCTTTTTATATATTGTTGACCTACTCCTCTCTACTCATTTCTCCTCACACCTCTTCCACCTCTGGCTCCTCCCTTTTTCCAGCCTTCTCCTATTTTCAGTTTCATTACTGAAAAAACTTTTATGATGACTGTGGATCCAAAAATTGTGATTAACTGCACTATGTTTTCCCATGGAGTTGGTACAGTAATGTGTGCAGCAGTGGCATTAGTTCAGTTTTTTGACCTGAGAGGTGTGAACAATACACAATATATCATTATGCACAATCGTTCAAATATATGTCCCAATTTATC
The DNA here is from genome assembly GCF_055691185.1 of Crinia signifera. Classification (NCBI taxonomy): domain Eukaryota; kingdom Metazoa; phylum Chordata; class Amphibia; order Anura; family Myobatrachidae; genus Crinia; species Crinia signifera. Next base: position 128,016,622 of record NC_139222.1, on the reverse strand, counting down.
AATAGGCGGCCTCCACAATGTAGCAACATTTATTCCAAAAATAGTATTTAGCAGACAGCATTTATGGATGTATCCAGCTCACGTATTAAAAAAGTTTTAGATGTACACTAAAAGGTATCAGTATTCAATGGACAATTATCTGTTCCACCACGTGTTTGCTATTTTCAGTTTGTACCTTGTTTTAAAAGGAGTATTTTGCCTTAAAGCTAGCCTCTATTTCCCTGAACCCAACAAATAACCCACTGGGAGAATGTAAAAAATCCTTAATTTGGAAATCCAGAGGGCTTGGGTAACCAGGATTTTTAAACTGGTTGAATGTTCCCAATTCTCTGACACAATTATTGGGGAATTGAGAAATTGGCTCAATCTGTAGCTAATGTATAGGGTTCTTTACAAGTGAGTCATTCACTGTATGATCATTTTGTCTGACTGTTGAGAGAACATTTTTAGACCTGTTTAATTGTATTTAACAAGACTGAAGCTGCAAACTGTGATTGACCTCTAGTGGTCACTGAGAGTAGTGTTTGCAATTGAAAGGTTTATTTATTAACAAGGATCGATGCTGGGTACACACCAAAACTATTTGGATTGGATGCAAATAGTATGCAAATCGGGCAATCTGATTTGCATATGATTTGCATCCGATTCCAATTCGATCCGATCTGTATTCAGATGAATGGATCTTCTACAGATCCTACCTGCAGCAGGTAGGATCGGAATCTGATCCAATTCGGATCCAACCAAACGATTTTGACCCAATCTGCATCCAATCGGTCTGAATTGGATCCAGATTAATGGGATTGTGCCCAAATCGTTTTGGTGTGTAACCAGCATTACAATATATATTTTTACAGCTGTTTACACAAAGATAAATCTGTCCCTTAAAAGAAAAATAAGAGTTAAGAATTTGCCCACTATTTTATTTTGTTATGCTGGGATGGCATTACTAAAATAAGTTTGGCATTTCACCCTTTGATAAATATACCCCCAAGTATCTTTAAAATGAATATTGTTCATCTTTGCAAATTAATAGTTAATTGGTGTTTAAAGGTATGTTATCTTGCTATTTTATTATTCCATTTTAGGAGAAAGTGGTGACCGTCATATTATTTGTGATTCTCTCATAGCGCCTGGCCATCATAATGCTGGTACCCCAATGTCCACTTCCACCCCAGCTGACCAGAGTAAGGCGATCACCCGTCTGCACATGCAGCTTCATCTCCATGACCTGCAGCACAATGCTAGTGAGCTGAGGAACCAGCTGCAGCAGCTGAAAAAAATGCAGGTTTGTAATGGCAGAATTACTAGACTTGAATTCTATTTTCTGAAAAAGTTGATGACGCTACACAACAGCTAGTAGTTTTTATTAAGATGTTTATATGGCCATGGCTACCAAGGGTATTGGGTGGCGCTAGAATACAGAGCTCAGCTCCTCCATTGCTTTGCTATTAGAAAAGCTTCTCTGTGAGCTCTGAGTTTCTCAGACTGTGGCACATCACACCAACACCACTAAACACAACTGTTACAGATGTGTGTTCATACATCTTTGCTGCAGTCACACCAAATAACAGCCATGTTGGCCCACCAGGTCACATGATAATCTCCTGGCCTCAGACGTCTTTTTTTGCTTCTATTTTTGCAGAAAATGCATCTAGAATGTATGATGAGGCTGTGCTGATTAATATGATATGACACTTGTTTATCGGTGTGCGTCTTAGTCTCTGCATACTACAGTAAGTGTGATGATGTAGCAACTGCAGATTTTTCCCAATAAATGTTCTGTTCTGCTCTTTATACAAACTCAGTCACAATGCTATATACAACTGTTCTTTATCAAATTAATCAGCACAGTCTACTTGTACATTGTGCAACATTAACATTAGTTGCATTGGATCTGGTGACTCATTCATGTTAGACATCTCACGTTACATGGCATATTAAGGTTACATGTATGAGGACACATCTGTATATCTTTATGTGAGGTTTTCTGTTTCTCAGACTGTAGCGGACTGATGTTTTCTTGCTTTGGTTATTTGTAAATTTAACAGCTGTGTCTGGCCATATAATCCCAGTGATTTAATTATGCCTTATTCTTCAAGGGTATAATGTTTCTTATATAGCGCACACATATTCCACAGCGTTTTACAGAGGATATTTGAACATTCACATCCGTCCATCTTCCTCTCCCGCCGCTCTACCTCCGCCTCCCCCCTCTGTCTATCTCTTCACTGGCTCCCCTTTTCTTTCCGAGTTCTCTTTAAACTCCTCACCACCACCTACAAGGCTCTCTCCTCCTCCACCGCTCCTTACCTCTCTTCACTGATCTCTATCCACACTCCCTCCCGTCCTCTTCGCTCCATCACTGACCGCCGACTGACCTCTCACCTAATCACCTCCTCCCACTCCCGTGTCCAAGACTTCTCTCGCGCTGCCCCCCTGCACTGGAACAACCTCCCGCCACCCATCAGGATTTCTGATTCCCTTACCTCCTTCAAGCGCTCCCTCAAAACCCACTTTTTTCGACTAGCCTATCCCTCCTCCTAACCTGTTTTGATCCTCCTCTCCTGCCTCCGTTCCCCTCCGTTCCTACTTATCCTATTGTTTTTCGTTCGTTCGTCCACCCACCTATTTTTAGTATGTTAACTCTTATGAGTAGGGTCCTCCTTCCTCACGTACTCACCCTACCTCTTTACCTCACCTGTGCTCCTGTCCTGTTCTTCCCTTCCTCTACTTCATCTTCAGTCTCCTCGACAATTTTGACACCTACTTCTGAACTGATGCTGATTTTAGTTCTACCAGCTATACCCCTATTTATACTGTATTTTTCAACACACCCTGTACGTTACCTTGTAATTTGTTTTTTGTTTGCTATGTACGGCGCTGCGGACACTTTGCGGCGCCTTATAAATAAACGTACTACTACTACTAGTCCCTGCCCCAGTGGAGCTTACAATCTATGTTCCCTACCACATGTACACACACACAGACATTCTAGGGTTAATTTTGTTGGGAGACAAATAACCTACCAGTATATTTTTGGATTGTGGGAGGAAACCGGAGTACCCGGAGGAAACCCACGCAAGCACGGGGAGAATATACAAACTCCGCACAGTTAGTGCCATAGTGGAAATCGAACCCATGACCTCAGTCCTGTACATTGTAAAGTATACCTACAGTATCAGCCAAACAACCTGTGCATCAAACATCTTACCTTAATATAACATTGTTGTGCTTCCACCAGACTTTTTGTATACCTGCATTGCACATTGCATTGAGTTAGGACTTCCCACTCCATCATCATTTTAATGATATTGGTTTAAAATGACAAGATGTATATTATGCCCACCTTCTTAATCTTGCACATAATGATATACTTTCACATTCTGGACATTTTAGGCTATAGATTTGGGGATGTCCTGTTGTCATTTGTTACAGTGCTTTTTTTCACCCCATGTACTTCAGCTGCAGAACCAGGAAACTGTGCGGACTATGCTGAAACGTACAGAGACCGAGATCAGTGTGCGAGTTACTGACACCATGCGTAAGCAAGAAGATCCACTGCAGCGGCAGAGAGCTATGGTAGAAGAGGAGAGACTGAAATATCTGAATGAGGAGGAGTTTATAACTCAGCAACTAAAGTGAGTTTCTTGGCGGTAAAAACCCAATTAATTTACATACGTCTTCTCATGAGGTCGCTGCATTAGGGCTGCATGATACCCAGAATTCAGATGAGGATTTGGCCACATCTAAAGATTTAGATAAGATCATTGTGGATAAAAGGTAAACTCTCCAATTACCTAAAATTACAGATACATTTTATAATTTTGCTAATTTCATTTACTATATATGGTTTGGTTTTGAATAGGTTTTTGTATAAGCCCATAATCCTATGTTCGGCGCATTCTCCCATGTTTCAGTGCATAGGTAAGAACATCTCTGGAATTCTGTCTTCATAGGGGGGTATTAAATCCCGGGTCACGACTGTCGATCTGGCCCGACAGCCGTGACCCTGGCCTGTTTTCGTTTTGTTCGACCGCAGATCGCCAGGAGCGATTCAATGTCCCACTTTTTGATCGGCAGAAAGGGGGCGTGTCTTCGTAAACGGCTGTGGATTGTCGATATTCGGCAGCGATCGCGACAATTCACGGCCGAAATCTACAAAACAGGCCGACTTCTTTTAAAGTCGGGCCCATTCTGTCGATCTGCCTCTTCAATGCGGTCGGGAAAGACAGCATTGAATAGGCGTTCACCGCTATTTCCCCCGTCGTAAATAGTGGCCCAGATTGAATACCCCCCCCATAGTCTCCTCCGAATGATATGGCCAAACCTAGGCCCTTATTCTGGTTCACTTGCAAAGGCAAATTCCTTCTTAAATGGACAATACCATGAGCACTGCAGGTGGGGCAGATGTAACTTTTGAGTGAACCAGAATAACCCACCTAGTGTAAGTCAAAATGATCTATGTGTAACATGCTCTGCATAATGGAATAATTATTGCTTCAGTGGTATCTGCATTTCCTCTTGTAGTGACCTAGAGAAATCGGTGGATAAAATCAAGAAAGATTTTGCACACAACCACCGCCTGATCTCCACACAGGAACTGGAGGAGAAAGCTGTAGTGCTGAAGCAGCTTGGAGAGACACTGACAGAGCTTAAAGGTAAGAAGGAATTGTGAATTAAAGTCTGAAAGTACTGTACTATGGGGAATGCAATTCATTGTTGTACTCCAGAATACTGCTCACTGAAAGCTCTACCAGCCTGTACATTCATTTTTACATTGTGCAGTTTAAAATAAGTGTGGCACACAGAGGGGCAACATAGCTTTTCCGGTCTCCACTATGGTGCCATTTTGTGGGCTGAAGCAATATTAACTCTTTGAGTGCCAAGTGAGTTTGTCAAATTGGTGTGAAAATTGGCAATTACACATTTTTATTTATTATAATGACCTGAAATGTTTACCTTTTTATATAGGAAATATAATCTTTCATTACACAACATTTTTTTATTTGAATGTATATAACAATGGGAGCAATGCTGGCATTTTTAGCAGATATTTTGCGCATCTCTGACAAAGATGTCAGCACTCAAAGGGTTAATGAGAATGAAGACGATCAATTCAATGGAAACTGCATACTCTCTTAAATGTAGGTTCAGTCTAGACAATGTTCCTTGTTTGTCGGTAAGTTGTTAGTCTTATTAATTTTGCTCATACGAACTAAACTTGTCTTCGTTTCATTTATTGTCTCTTTTTATATATATATATATATTGTGCTCTCTTCCTATCTGCAGCTCAGTTCCCCAGTTTGCAAAGTAAAATGCGCATAGTTCTGCGTGTGGAGGTGGAGGCTGTGAAGTTCCTGAAGGAGGAACCACATCGCCTGGACGGTCTGTTAAAGAGATGCAAGATGGTTACAGACACATTGGCTCAGATTCGCAAGTAAGTCACTAGGGAATCCAAAAATATATCTGTTTTTTTTTTTTTTTTATAAAATTTTTTTAATTTTACGTTCATATAAGGGTAGCATAAAACAGGATAGATTGATTTTTATATGCTTATGTTTATATTTTATATAAACATAAGCACAAAATTAACACACATTGAGGGTCCCTTCAACAATAATCTTTTACATAGCATTAGATCATTTTAGTAGAAATGTACTACCCGTGGGAATATAGCCTAACCTTTTACTAGAAACCATTAACCTCTTATAATGAAGACCATCATTTCACAATAATAAATTTTCAGCCTATTGTTTCACTAGAACCAGTAACCTGTTAGGCTACATCCTAACATTTCAATAGAAACCAGGCACCTATTCGGCTGTATTGTTAGAGTTTACTGGTTACTTGTAAAATGATGGGCTGCATTACTACTTTTCACTAGAAACCAGTAACCTCTTAGGATACAGCCTATATTTTCACTAAAACCAGCAACCAGGGCCATAAATAGGTGGCGGGTGTGTGGCGCACCGCACTGAGCGTAGCAGTTCTGATTGCGCACCATCGCCCACCCCATTACCTGCGCTTCTCCAATTCAGTTGTCTCTGCTTCTATCCTGCACTTCCAAAAGAGCTATTCAATTGTTGCTGCTGACAAGCAGTGGTGTCAGCATTGTGCGAAAAGTTACCCATTTGAGCACTTCATTTAGTCGGGTTTAGCAACTAAACCGGGCCAGAATGAGATTGGTAACCAGCAACAATTGATTATCGTCACTGCGTTTGCTAAATAATTGAGTTGTAAGAATGCAAACTATGGTACTTGTGTATTTTGGCGGCGCCCATCGCATCGCATACCATAACACATACGATGGTATGCGATGCGACGCGATATCGTACGATAGTGCACGATGGCATACAATTTTGAAATTGTATGCCATTGTACATGGCATACGATGCCATACGATGCGATGCGATTAAACATTGTATAAGCACCCTAATGGGTGCTTATACAATGTTAAGCACCCAAATGGGTGCTTACAATGTTAAATGCACCCCCACGCCACCCCCCACTATAAACGTGAACCCGAAGCGTGGCGAGCGCAGCGAGCCCGCGAGGGCCGGCGGTACGCGTCCTACGACCTTTTCATACCCCCACTATCCACGTCGGCGTGGAGTTGAGAATAGAATAGTGTGGCGAGCCACCGAGCCCGAAGCGTGGCGAGCGGACGCGGATACCTTCACAGGTAAACGCGTCCCCTCGCGGGCTTCACAGGTGTCCGCGTCGCCACGGACACCTGTGAAGCCCGTGAGGGGACGCGTATAACTGTGAAGGTATCCGCGTCCCCTCGCGGGGCTCGCTGCGCTCGCCACGCTTCGGGCTCGGTGGCTCGCTGCGCTCGCCACACTATTCTATTCTCAACTCCACGCGGGGCTCGCTGCGCTCGCCACGCTTCGGGCTCGGTGGCTCGCTGCGCTCGCCACACTATTCTATTCTCACCCCCACGCCACCCCCCACTATAAACGTGAACCCGAAGCGTGGCGAGCGCAGCGAGCCCGCGAGGGGCGGCGGTACGCGTCCTACGACCTTTTCATACCCCCACTATCCACGTCGGCGTGGAGTTGAGAATAGAATAGTGTGGCGAGCGCAGCGAGCCACCGAGCCCGAAGCGTGGCGAGCGCAGCGAGCCCCGCGAGGGGACGCGGATACCTTCACAGTTATACGCGTCCCCTCACGGGCTTCACAGGTGTCCGTGGCGACGCGGACACCTGTGAAGCCCGCGAGGGGACGCGTTTACCTGTGAAGGTATCCGCGGGGCTCGCTGCGCTCGCCACGCTTCGGGCTCGGTGGCTCGCTGCGCTCGCCACACTATTCTATTCTCAACTCCACGCCGACGTGGATAGTGGGGGTATGAAAAGGTCGTAGGACGCGTACCGCCGCCCCTCGCGGGCTCGCTGCGCTCGCCACGCTTCGGGTTCACGTTTATAGTGGGGGGTGGCGTGGGGGTGCATTTAACATTGTAAGCACCCATTTGGGTGCTCAAAAGCACCCTTTAGGGTGCTTATACGATTTTTGGTCGTATAGGGGGTCAAAATCGCATCGCATCGCATGCCATCGGGTGCATGGCATGCGATGCGATGCGATCTGTTCGTCGTACGACGGACATCGGGGGCGCCGCCAAAATACACAAGTACCCAAACTATCACTAGAAACACTTAACCTATCTGCATTTAATTGTTCTATTACTATGCAACTTAACAGATGTGTGTGATGTTCAGTAAAGTAACCAATTACCAGGCCTGCTCTTTAGTTGTGAAAAGTACCAAAGTGAAGGCAACACAGAACTTCAGTGAGGTTACACTATACCCATGGCTTGTTGTGTTGATTTTATTGTGTTGTTGTGTTCCCTGATTATTATTTTTTTTTACACCCATTTCCCTATTACTTATAATCTAAGATTTTATACAATTCTGCCATTTCCTTTACTGCAGTACCTTGGTCTTTCTAAACTGTTTTCCCAACCTTTAAATACTCTCATTTTACAATATCCTTCATCTAATTATTCTACAGTGTGCTCTCCAATTATTATTATAATGTCATTTAATCCTGTTTTTTTCTATGGTTATAAGTCATACTCTTCCATTCTTCAGACAAGTAGAAGAAGGGGTTTGGAACACACCAGAGAATCTTCACAATCCTTCCTCCAAGCAAATAGGTGATGGAGATTTCTCCAAAAGCACAGGTTTTGAGCTGCCCTCAAGTCCCCCAACAAACTTCTCTCAGCTGAATGAGTCTAAGACACACAGTTGGGAGTCTGTGTGTCACAGCGATGCTGCATCTCACACTAACAATCCTACCCGAGGGGAGATGGTTACTGTAAAGACTCAGACTGTCCCAGAGACACAGAACAAGAGAGTGGGAGCAGAGAAATCAGTGTCTGTGGAGGTGAGAAGCATGCAGACTGCTATTGAGAACTTCGAAAAGAAGATTATCCAGTATATTTTAAAATATCATAACTACCAACTGCTCCTTAAATCTGTACTTGTTGAATGCCAGCTACTTATAGTGACAGCATCTAGTGTCAGGGAGTTGCTTACAATATCCTTCGTGTATAGGAGAGCTGCAGTCATTATACATTGGTCACGAAATCCGTAGACTATGCTTAAAGGGGAAAAGTTCATAACCTAACAATAAATGAAATCCATTTATTACCACAAAATATATATATATATATATATATATATATATATATATTTTGAGATCATTTAATGTCACACATAGGATAAAACAATACATCAGACTTTGACATCTTATTCAATCAGATCAGTCAGCAGACACTGCATCATAACTTTTACAGTTGTGATGTGGCAGCTGCTGATTACAGTTTTTATTGAGCCACACATTGCATTTTAGCAGGATGCAGTCGAACAGGAACTGTTTAGCAGGATGCAGCTTTTTGTGTTCACACAATGCGTTTTAGCAGGATGCAGTCTTTGGTAGGAGAGTGGAGGTCCCCTGTGAATTTATGAACAAGCAGCAGGCTCTTGAAGCCAGCTCTGGTTCCCAAAATACTGGGAGAAAATGAGTAGCGACCCCCTGTATTTTAGGAGCCAGCACTGGGCTGTTGGAACTTTCCCTGGTTACCAAAATAAAGGGGATAGAGTGAGTGGGAGTCCCCCATATTTTCGGAACCAACACTGGGCTCCACTAGCAAGGGGTGTAGTGCTACAGCCAGGGAACACTCTTGACTGGGTCCCATGGCCAAAGCATTTCCCACCCTAACCAGTCAGCCCAGGCCAGGAGTTTTTTTGGAGGTGGGAACCCCCCCCCCCCAATTAGAGGGGTCCACACCCCACGCCTGGGCTGAAGCCCGGGGCTATCTTCCGCACCCCTTAAGGTGACCAACTCATCCCTTTAATCCGGGACACATATTAATTACACAGGTTCTGTGGCAGTTTAAAACCAGGTGAAATGGAGTCTTGAGGTGTGGCAGTTTTAAAACCAGGTGAAAGCCAGCCACAGAACCTGTGTAATTAATATGTGTCCCAGATTAAAGGGATGAGTTGGTCACCCTAGAACCTCTGGTCAGTGAGAGTGGGGTTAATAGCTTGGGCGTAAGGTAATATTGTCCCGGGAGAACAACAGGTACCAGCATGTGAGGCATTAAAGGCCCACTGTACAGCTGATAACCCCCTGTAAAGGATATATGAAAATAAAAACACCACACCGGTTTTTAAAACATTTTATTAATCTGCTTCCGCTTCACACAGAGGTGACGCACCCCCTGTCTTCACCCGGTGGGTGGCACCTTTAAGCTCTTTTGCATAGCCGCCGCCTCCCCAGAACTTCATCTTCTTCAGGAGCTCTTCTCCGTTCCTCCTCTGCCTTTTGACTGCCTGTCTCGCAGTGGCTAATATAGCCAGCTCAAAAGGGTGAGATGATGGCATGGCAAAAAAAAAATTGCCGTGACCCCAGAACATCTCAGCAAGCACCTCAAGGGGACTCCGGACCACCTCCGCCAAAGCTGCCATCCTGGTTGTGACTATGCACCCCCTATCCTACTGACAAGATTTCCATGTATATGTTCTTCTTGAGAGCCGGTCGTCCTTCCATCCTTTCCAATCACAGCATGCTGCACGCTATGTGTGGCCCCAGCCTAAACTGGAGAAAATTTTACATACATTCAGTGGCATGAAAATTTTTTAACTTTCAATGTTTAGTAAACTAAATGTAAACATTATTATTATTTTTTTGCTGTTCTTACAGTTAAGCAACTGTAATATTGGCATGATCCAATATAGTTTCTCATTCAGAATCCGTGGCTCTATGGTAAAAGAATGTACAACCAGTGTATGTATTATAGTTGCTTATAATGTATTTATTTAGCATGATGTTTCGTTTTGCTAGCCAGTTACCATACCTGCCCTGTTAATTTGAAGTGTACTGAATTGCAGACACCGCTTTACTTAAACAAGGATAAATTGCTATATCTATTGCAGTGTTGTTTGAGACCATCTGTCTGGTAATAGTTTCTGTCCCTGAGCACTTTACTCCCTCACATTTTAGGCAGCTGAGCGAGACTGGGAGGAGAAACGAGCAGCACTGACTCAGTACAGTGCCAAAGACATAAACCGCCTACTGGAAGAAACTCAGGCTGAGCTCATGAAGGCTATTCCGGATTTGGACTTTGCAGCCAAGCACAAAGCAACTGGCAGTGCAGCATCAACCCCTGAACACCGTGCCAGCAAGCCACAACAAGCACAGAAACTTAGTACCAAAATAGACCCCAATGGGAGAAGAGGTTCTGGTAAGTAGGCAGATACTAAGGGGGGTATTCAATGTCTGTCGAGCTCCTTATTTTTGTCGAGCTTTGTTGTTTTCTCGACGAGAGGTTGGTTATTTATGAGGTCGCCTATTCATTGTCTAGTTTTCTCGACTTGTCGAGCAGAGCTCGCCTGATTTGGTTTTCGGTTTTCCTCGACTGTCGAGTTATTTTGGGTAAAATCTGTCGAGATAATTCCTGCAGCCTATTCAATGTCAAAGAATTCACCTGACCTCGACTGTTTGAAATCACTCTTCCCTCAAATTTAACTCGACAATTATTTCTGTCGTGACAAGGGAGTTTCTCTTGTTGCATGTTCATAAATTGTGTTAAATGTATATGCAGGATTGTACTAATGTTTGTAGTGCTTATCTTGACTTCTGTCTTTGTGATATTTTGCTAAATACCTGTATTCCTCTTTTGATTAACTTTACATTTGCTGCATGTTTATATGGTATGCTTTAACCCATTATTCCATTGTCAGCATCAGTTTTCAGCTTGTATTATTACGCATTTGTTTAAATTATTCCATTTGGCATATAAGAAGTATTATCTTTTTTTCTGCTCACCTTTCATGTTCACTGTGCTGCATTTTGCCCATTGAAAGTCTTCTGTATACATGTCTATTTATGTCTACTTCTGGTTTGATCAAACACCTATGTTTAGGTCCCTTGTATCCATTCTGGGGCAGAATTACTCAGGATACAATGTGTGTTTGTTGCCATTCTTTTGTTTACTTCTACAATGCAATGCATTGCAATTTACCTCAGAGCTCTCATTCCTGTACTGAGACTTCAGGGAGATACCAGCATTGTGCAGTCTGCTGATTTGGAAATGGTTTTTATAGGAGAATTTTCATTTTTAACAAGATATCTACTTTTATATAATTGACTATAAAAATGAAGCCTATCTCTGACAATTGCCACTTTCCTCTCTAGGGGAGAACTCGACTTGTCGAGCAGGGGAGAACTCGACTTGTCGAGCTAAATTTTCAGTTAGCAAAATGAGAAAAACAAATGCAAATGCTCGACAATTCGGACTGTTACTGGTGGGATTGAAATTACAGTTTGAATAGGCGAGAACTCGACTTGTCGAGCTAAATATTCATGTCGAGCAAAACGAGAAAAACAAATGCTCGACAATTCGGACTGTCACTGGTGGGATTGAATACCCCCCTAAGTGTATTTATGAAATAAATAGACGTTTCTGATACATTTAGTTTGTGTAGAAAATTAGCATTTTATATACTACGAGCAAGGCTTTAAGCTGCTTCCTTATCCCCAGATGAGCTGACAGTACCCAGATACCGGACCGAGAAGCCTTCAAAATCCCCGCCACCTCCTCCACCACGCCGCAGCTTTCCCTCCTCACATGGCATCACCACAACTCGAACTGGAGAGGTGATTGTCACCAGCAAGAAAGATTCAACATTTATCAAGGTGAGGCAAATGTGAAACTCGGGAGGAGCGGAAAATATAATTGTTACACAATTAGGTGTTTCCAAATTTCAACTGAAAGATTATATTGAAAAGCATGGGGTTATTCCCTGGTGAGTGGAATTTATTCACTTGCAGCAGACATTCTGCAAGTTGTAAGTTGAATATTCGCGTTTTACGAAGGTGGGTCAAAGAGACTTATTCTCAAGCGGCCCAGACTTCTATAACTCTAACTCCTCCTCACCACATTTATTGTCCGTGACCATAAACATTTCTTTAAGCTGGAGCTTGCGCCCACAATTATAATGATCAATGGCAAAATTGAATATATTGTGATTAGATGAGGGTACAAACAATTATACCTTTCCTTGTATTCTAGAAGTCAGACTCTGAGGAACTTGAGAGCCAGAAACCTCAGGTGAAGCTTCGTCGTACTGTGTCTGAAGTCGTTCGCCCAGCATCCACGCCACCCATAATAGCGTCTGGCATTAAAGATGATGATGATGAAGATCGGATTATAGCAGAGCTAGAGGTGAGAGTAGTTGGTGACTGTAACAATGTAAGCCCAGTCCTGAGTACCTGCAGACAGAAGAAAGTCTAACATGGGAAAGATTTCTTGATAACCATTGTATTTCTTCTGCTTATTTAAAAGCGTTTAAGTAATTAGGTGAGTGAATTGTTATACATGTTTCATTTTAAACCTTTAAATAAGGACAGGTATTTGAAAACAAATTGTATTTAAGGAGAAATAACCACATAACTGTTTATTGCCGTTTTAACAATGGCCACAATGCTGAGCTTTTATCTTTCCAACAGATTTGACATATCTGTACCCAGTAGAATGCATGCTAAGCTACTATTCATTTCCTCTGTGTGATACTTATTATTATTGTAATTTATTATACCTGAAGACTTTTAAGCTCTGTGTTTTTCTTGCATTTCGGAATCCAGTTGGACTGCTATTTAAAGTCATAGGGCCTGTTTCCCACTTTTACGCGATGATGATCTTTTCATGATTGAGTCATTATCGGTACGCTGCACATACGTCACCGCTCCAATGCACACACGTAGCAATTGATTTTCTATCACACTTGCAATGATTGACGAGGAGCAGATGTTTTACGGGATGTATCTGATAGTGGCGAGAAAAACTCAGGTGTTGGGACCATTTTTGGTGCATGTATGAACTTTTACTGTGATCCCTTATGCAGGAATCACATCTCTGGTGTCTCCATAGCCGCAAGCCTATCTGTGTGACTACAGATTCCCTCAGGAAGATTTTGTTTCCCAGATTTATGTTGGTGAATGTGCATGCAGCTACAAAGACTCATTTGGGTATCTCCATACAAAATAATTATGGATGTTACATTACCAGATTTTCCCACATCCTTTGAGTATACTTGCCTACTACTTTCTCAGAATGGCTGGGAGGCTCCTGAAAATTAAGTGGCGCTCTCCTGAAGGAGTGGGCAAGTCTAGTGCATCCGGCCTCCACCAACAGCCCAGTGTGCAATGACACCATGTGTGCAGCACTATATCATTGTAGCAGATAATCTCTGCATTGTGTATGGGGTGGGGGGGGGGGGGGGCATGGTCATGAGAATGGAAATGCACAGGCACCCCCCAGTCTCCATAGCAGCCACGCTGCCCCCCCTATATCACGCCACACTCCTACCTCTAAGCCGTCCTGGTTGCTCATAGAGGATGCAGCGAGACAGTCGGCAACTATGCCTCAGAGTCAAACAGGGCAGCGTTAGCGTACAACTATGGATCAGGCCCTTGCTAAGTCTGTATTGTGTTCTAGAGTTACAGAGTATGGCTGTGCAATTCCCTGGTTCTCCCAGCAGCTTCACTCACCTTTGATAAGGTTTGGTACATGTAAAGTGGATGGAGTCTGTATATAGTCAAAAATGTAAAGAGCCTATTGTATTAGGAGGACACCGAAGATCCTTTGTGTATGTTGTATCATTGACAATCATGTGGCTGTGTGATATGTTTTAAAGTTTAATTTTATAATCTGAAGAAATTCTGATTGGTCTCTAAAAACAAGTGTGTTATATCCTTACAGGTACATATTAAAAGTGTAGCCTGTCCTGGACTTTTTCTTTAATGATGTGTGCTACTATATACTACACAGCCTTTGCATCAGCATACAAATAGTATGGTCAGGGTTTATCAGACTGAGACCGCTGCTTCCATAAATTATTCCTTTTGAATCGTTTGAAGCTTTCAAAAATAGTTTTCAGTTGTGATCAGGGCATAATATTGCTTTCTCCTCATGGTGGACACTTATTGAGCCCCCTGAGAATTCCTTTGTGTGATGTACTCTAGCAAAGTATTTCCCTCTCTTTTTATTAGTATGAAATTATGTCTTGGAAGGTTATTTCATTGCAAATATTTAGATTTATGCATTTATAAGACATTTAGGCACTCATTCTGGTCAGGGAACTCACCCGTACATTTGCACGGAGAGTTCGATGTTGAAGCTCTGTGTATGCTCATATTCGCATGTGCAGGGCTTCTTTATGGGCACGTTTGGAGACTTGTATGGTGTCCAAGGTGCTTGCAAAGGGAGTACCCATGAAAACGCTGGGTGTGCTCAGGAAAACACTGGGCATCCCCATGCGGGCACCTGGCTTCCAGAGGCGGGCGGCTGACGTAACCGGAGATCCAAGTCTTAGATTTGCAAGCACTGCAGAAATCATTCAATGGTAATCCAGACTGCCAGTGCTCCAACAGGGGGGCAAGCGCAAAGAAGCACGTTGGAGGCTCATTATGCTCACCACAGGTTCTATTCTCCCTCTATGGAGGTTGTGGACCCCCATAAGGAAGATTAGCCCTGTCAGTCGGGCATTTAAACAGTCAGGATAACGATGTCAGAGTACTGACTGTCGGAATCCCGACTGTCGGGCAGTCATCCGGCACCTCAGACCACGGTGGTTGGGAGTGTACAGGCAGTGCTGCTGAAAGTACATCTAAGAAAATACTACACACATGCAAATATCACAGAGCGTATTTCCATACATTGGGGGTTATTCTAGTTCACTTTTTCTGTCAATATCCTTCTTAGATGGACAAAACCATGTGCACTGCAGGGGGCAGATATAAAATGTGCAGAGATAATTAGATTTGGGTGAGTTATTTTGTTTCTGTGCAGGGTAAATACTGGCTGCTTTATTTTTACACTGCAATATAGATCTCACTTTGAAGTAAAACCCCACCCAAATCTAATTCTCTCTGCACAAGTAACATCTGCCCCCCTGCAGTGCACACGGGGCCTTATTCTAGTTCACTCTTTCTGACAAAATCCTTCTTAGATGGACAAAACCATGTGCACTGCAGGTGGGGCAGATGTTACTTGTGCAGAGAAGATTAGGTTTGGATGGGATTTTACTTCAAAGTGAGATCTATATTGCAGTGTAAAAATAAAGCAGGCAGTATTTACCCTGCACAGAAACAATGTAACTCACCCAAATCTAATTCTCTCTGCACATTTTATATCTGCCCCCTGCAGTGCACATGGTTTTGTCCATCTAAAAAGGATTTTTGTCAGAAAGAGTGAACTAGAATAAGGCCCATTGTGTGTACATGGAAATGATAATAGGTTTTATCTGCAGATGGTAGCATTTGTGAAATAGGACAATCCAATGGCGTAGTACAGACCCTGTTTAGATATGTGATAGAATCAGAGCTCAGAGGTTTTTATTTTTTTTGTATGGTTACTTTTTCCCATCCTGCTGTATTTTGACTTCCCAGGTGTTTCAGAGAAGTTCTGGCTCCTTCTTTATCCCCCAGTTCCATTGTGACCACAGCAATGCATCCCAAGTGGTGCCACGTCCAGCACAACTGTGGTCTAATGAGGCCACCATAGAACAAGGAAGATGGAAGGTAACAGCTTGTGTTCTGGGCAGCTTGGCCCAGTCTGCTGTGCACTTTTCACCGTCTACTCCTTCACTCTACCTTCTCCTTTTAACTCTCTGTGAATCAACTAATGCCTCACTTTCTGTCCCACACTCCACTGACAGTGCCAAAATAAGCCTACTAATACCTTGGAGCACGGTGCAAGCCATACTGCCTGTCACTCATCTACACATCTCCAGAGCAGGCACGAAGACTCACATGTTAACTGCATGATCTGCCCCCATACTGACAATTCTTCATAGCAGCTGGCATAACTGATACCATTTAGCATGCACACTGTATTACAAAGGTAAACCAGGACCTGCCTGTGTACTATATGTTTTTTGTGGGGAGGGGTGAAAAGTGCTCAATCAATGGGAGGATAACATTTGCTGCTAACATAACTTCTTCATTGCGATGGGGAAATGATGGTCTTTAAGTCGATTGTACTAATGGCAGAGCCCACCACAATGATCATACAGTATATATAATCTGGTATTCTGACATTGTAAAGTGAGACAACGTCACCTACTCAATTTTTTTAAAATATTTTCAAAGTATATTACAATGTTAATGTTTAGTGACTTTTTTTTTTTATACATTTTGAAGTTGTAACATGGAGCGTATCTGTGGTATTATCAGAAATCTATCACGCTGCCCCCATAGCACATATGTAATACTGCGGCAGCATTTTATTGCTGCCAATGTATTGTCATATCTAAAACTTCCTACCAAAGATTAGCTACTACAGTCTGATACTACAGTGTATTGTTCACATGGGACATGCTGGTCAATGTAATAATTAATTATTATATTCCCTTCAGAAAAGAACACAACGTTGCCTTATTGTATTTTTAGTGGTATGTAAAAAAATGTTTGTGGTATGTAAAATATTAATACATCCATATACTTATAGTATATTTTTAGAAAAAGGATTTTAAACAAAAGTGAGACTTTTCCTCTATGGGTTAATATATCTGTCATGGTGCCGTGCCACTGCAGTGATTGATGGTGCTTCCCTGGTTACATGGAACAATTGTGTCCGTAATTTGCTAAATCTTTGGTGACATGGGCCACATTTAAGCACTAAATGGTAAAGATGACTTATTAAAAAAAAAGTCTTGTTTGCGAGGACTATTCATGGGACCTTTATAGTCATATATATTTCTATAATACCATACAACACAACAAGAATCGGGGGTTCCGGACTTCTGAGGCGCAGAGAATTGGGATGGTGTATCAAGTGTCGGTGTCACAGGGGATCTTATCGACACCTTAAATGTTTCTCTCTCAGTATGTTCCCAGCAATATAAGAAGAAACCAACAGAGAAAACCAATGATTACATAATATTCCGTATTCACAAGGTAATTTCAAATGGATCTGGGTGGAGAAGATATAGACGGGCGTACCCCACTCACAGTATCTATGGCGGGGTATAGGCACGTAGTGTTTTCTTTTCACTGTCCCTCGAGCCTTTAGGTTAATCTCGTTAACTCCGGATAAGTGTACATAAAAAATAAAATATAAACAAACTATGTGTAGATTCGTTTCTTTTTACTCAGGTTCAAAACATTTATTAGCAAAGTGGGTAAATCCTTCACCAAGTTTATGCGCTAAAAAAAAAAAAAAAAAGGGTTATCAGACTCCCCTGTACATGAGCCCGTCTCCAGATGGCTTCTTGGGGTAGCTCAATATTGATGATATGTAAGACAAGAAAACAAAAAAGGGCATCTGCCCTCGTATAATACTGTTTGACACGGTGTATATTTAAAACGATAAACTGGTTTAAGACAATGGGTATTGTAGGTATATGTGTGGATGGTCGGGGAGTTCCCCCTCTCTATGAACTCACACTTTCTTGTATATATACAAGCTTATCAACAATACTTCAGGATAAAAGCCTTTTTCTCTTCTATGGATATTTCAATGTTGGCGGGGATTCCCCCTTTCCATATACTCACTGTTAGGTGGTATAAACACAGCGTGTCACAGGGTCTCTCTCCTGGATGTTCAGTCCCAAGGAAAATTTCCACAAATGGGTGAAGAAAATGTTCTTTATTAATAATGAATAAATGAATAAATAAAAAATGAGCAGGCTGTTCTACCGATCCTGGGCTGACTGGCTTCTCAGTGGTCCAGTTGTTATCGATCACGGGGCCCCGTAAAGAAAGGTCCCACTGAGTGCTGTCAGGTTACCGGAATGGGTCCAGCCAATGCTCTCCTAAGTCACTGCCAACGCGTTTCGATCTCTCCCGGAGATCTTTTTCAAGGTGCTAGTGACTCCAATGGACAGGGTTTAAATACCCCTCCAATCATAATAATATCCAACATCTGTGGGAAAAAAACTCTCCATGTATAACAATAATATATTAAGGTCCGTTTTCTCATACACCTGGGTCCTATACATGTTTCCGGGTAGAGGGCTCGTCACCGGAAGTGACGCGTCACGCTCGTAACGCCGTTCATCTCCGGAAGTGACGCGCGTGTGTTGCAGTCTCTCTGTCCGGCTGAAATATAGTTGTAAAGTCTCTGTTCCGCCGTCCCGGAAATGACGTGGTTGCGGGTCCTCTCCTGATTCATTCCCTCTAGATTCGCGGCCATCTTTGTCCTCTCGGCTGGGATTCTCTATATGTAGCGGCCATCTTGCTCCTCTAACTCCGTTATATAGGAACTTTTCTCAGTACGGTGGCCATCTTGCTCCTCCTGGATGATCTGTGCCTTATCTGTTTCTATGAGGCGGACATCTTGCTCCTCCTTGTATATGATTTAAAGTGCTTATGTGCCCGACGGACCGTCATTATAGGTCCTAGGGGATAGAAAAAAATCACAAAATGGCAGCAGCAATCACAGAAGATTTAAAAGTGATGAGAAAATTCATAAAAAAAGGGATATAGCAGCAAGATATAAATAGCAGCATGGGTGAAATCCATCATAAAATCAAGGGTGAGAAAGGGTGTATAAAAACATGTAGGAACTGTGAATCCAGGTATATTTTACAGGAACCATTTTATTTCAAAGTCCTGGTTCAATCCATTTGGTTCTAAGGTGCTGAATTTAAAAATGAGTTCCATTTCTTTCTTGGCCAGTCTTTTCTGTATATTTTTGTCCCTTTCTGTGGCTTGAATAAGTTTGATGCCCCAGAATCCCAAAATCTGATTGGTGGAACACTTTCTTAAAGTGTGCTGCTAGAGGATGGGTTTCTGCCCCTTTTTTAATGTTCCTAAAATGTTCAGCGATCCGGGTTTTGAGGGGTCTCGTAGTTCTCCCGATGTACCATTTTTCGCACGAACATTTTATGGCATAGACGACACTCGCGGTATTACATGTCATGAAATCGGTGATTTTGACTTTTTCTTCATTAATCACAATTTCTTCAGTCTTAGATGCTGATGCGTGTGGAGTATTTCTGCAATTAATGCAGAGTCCGCATCTGTAAAAACCTTTTGACCTATTGTAGCTCATCCTCACCTGATTGCCCATGTGCAGGCTTTTGGTGAGTTTGGTTTTCAGATTTTCTGATTTCCTGTATATATGTTTCGGTTTTGCGGGTAAAAGATTCCCAATAACAGGGTCTTTCTGGATAATGGACTATGTTTGGGCGGAACATCCCTTTAAAGCAAACCTGGTGTCCTGGTCACGTTATATCGATGACATCATTTTTATCTGGAGGGGTGATATGAAACGGCTCAATGCATTTTGCACATACCTTAACGATAACCCCCTGAATATTAAATTAAGCTACGTCATCGATAGGACCACTATCAACTATTTAGACTTATCCATTTATATAGAAAATGGGAGAATCTGCACAAAAACCTTCCAAAAACCGACAGATTCCTCGGCCTACATATATGCCGACAGTTGTCACCATTCGAACTGGTTGACCAGTATCCCAGGAGGACAATTTAAAAGATTGAGAAGGAATTGTTCTGACCCCGTGACTTTCGACGAACAAGCACAGATCATGAAAAAATCTTTCCTGGCATGCGGGTATAAAGAAGAAATAGTACAAAGAGGATTAAACAATGCAACAACGGTAGATAGGGCCGATCTGTTAAAACCAAAATAGAAAGAGGAAAATACAGATTTCCAGTGGGCCTTTATCTCAAAATTTAATTCCCAGCACAAGGAGGTGGAAAAGATTTTTAAAAATCACTGGTCCATTATCCAGAAAGACCCTGTTATTGGGAATCTTTTACCCGCAAAACCGAAACATATATACAGGAAATCAGAAAATCTGAAAACCAAACTCACCAAAAGCCTGCACATGGGCAATCAGGTGAGGATGAGCTACAATAGGTCAAAAGGTTTTTACAGATGCGGACTCTGCATTAATTGCAGAAATACTCCACACGCATCAGCATCTAAGACTGAAGAAATTGTGATTAATGAAGAAAAAGTCAAAATCACCGATTTCATGACATGTAATACCGCGAGTGTCGTCTATGCCATAAAATGTTCGTGCGAAAAATGGTACATCGGGAGAACTACGAGACCCCTCAAAACCCGGATCGCTGAACATTTTAGGAACATTAAAAAAGGGGCAGAAACCCATCCTCTAGCAGCACACTTTAAGAAACACCATAAGTGTTCCACCAATCAGATTTTGGGATTCTGGGGCATCAAAATTATTCAAGCCACAGAAAGGGACAAAAATATACAGAAAAGACTGGCCAAGAAAGAAATGGAACTCATTTTTAAATTCAGCACCTTAGAACCAAACGGATTGAACCAGGACTTTGAAATAAAATGGTTCCTGTAAAATATACCTGGATTCACAGTTCCTACATGTTTTTATACACCCTTTCTCACCCTTGATTTTATGATGGATTTCACCCATGCTGCTATTTATATCTTGCTGCTATATCCCTTTTTTTATGAATTTTCATCACTTTTAAATCTTCTGTGATTGCTGCTGCCATTTTGTGATTTTTTTCTATCCCCTAGGACCTATAATGACGGTCCGTCGGGCACATAAGCACTTTAAATCATATACAAGGAGGAGCAAGATGTCCGCCTCATAGAAACAGATAAGGCACAGATCATCCAGGAGGAGCAAGATGGCCACCGTACTGAGAAAAGTTCCTATATAACGGAGTTGGAGGAGCAAGATGGCCGCTACATATAGAGAATCCCAGCCGAGAGGACAAAGATGGCCGCGAATCTAGAGGGAATGAATCAGGAGAGGACCCGCAACCACGTCATTTCCGGGACGGCGGAACAGAGACTTTACACCTATATTTCAGCCGGACAGAGAGACTGCAACACACGCGCGTCACTTCCGGAGATGAACGGCGTCACGAGCGTGACGCGTCACTTCCGGTGACGAGCCCTCTACCCGGGAACATGTATAGGACCCAGGTGTATGAGAAAACGGACCTTAATATATTATTGTTATACATGGAGAGTTTTTTTCCCACAGATGTTGGATATTATTATGATTGGAGGGGTATTTAAACCCTGTCCATTGGAGTCACTAGCACCTTGAAAAAGATCTCCGGGAGAGATCGAAACGCGTTGGCAGTGACTTAGGAGAGCATTGGCTGGACCCATTCCGGTAACCTGACAGCACTCAGTGGGACCTTTCTTTACGGGGCCCCGTGATCGATAACAACTGGACCACTGAGAAGCCAGTCAGCCCAGGATCGGTAGAACAGCCTGCTCATTTTTTATTTATTCATTTATTCATTATTAATAAAGAACATTTTCTTCACCCATTTGTGGAAATTTTCCTTGGGACTGAACATCCAGGAGAGAGACCCTGTGACACGCTGTGTTTATACCACCTAACAGTGAGTATATGGAAAGGGGGAATCCCCGCCAACATTGAAATATCCATAGAAGAGAAAAAGGCTTTTATCCTGAAGTATTGTTGATAAGCTTGTATATATACAAGAAAGTGTGAGTTCATAGAGAGGGGGAACTCCCCGACCATCCACACATATACCTACAATACCCATTGTCTTAAACCAGTTTATCGTTTTAAATATACACCGTGTCAAACAGTATTATACGAGGGCAGATGCCCTTTTTTGTTTTCTTGTCTTACATATCATCAATATTGAGCTACCCCAAGAAGCCATCTGGAGACGGGCTTATGTACAGGGGAGTCTGATAACCCTTTTTTTTTTTTTTTTTTTTTAGCGCATAAACTTGGTGAAGGATTTACCCACTTTGCTATTTCCATATTCACGGGGGGTCTGGTGCTTCCTCCCCAAAACCTTCACCACAACTTGCGGCTATTCTGCGCAAGAGGAATTCCTCCAAATTCTGATCTCCATAGTCAAAACATTTATTCCCTCGGAAAAGGGAGTGATATTTCTTTATGTGGGCGTACCTTACTCACCCAATGATAGGTGGAGGTACACATATAAAGGTTTCTTTGAATGTGACAAAATGACATCTATTAGTGACTAGGCTAGCGTACCAGACTTACGGTAGAGTAAGTCTTTAAATTCATGTAGCGTTTTCTTTGGATTGGTGAGAGAGAGGAGATTGGAAGAAGAATATAGGGCAAAGAAAACGCTACATGAATTTAAAGACTTACTCTACCGTAAGTCTGGTACGCTAGCCTATTCAATATTTCCAGATACATCAATCCCCGGGTATATTGTACTTTTTCTGTCTGCACGGTGAAGGATTGTGGTCTTTGCACAAAAGAAACCTTTATACACTTAAAATAGCACCATACAGTGTGAGTTCTGGTACGCTCCCTGTATATCACCCACATTGGAAAACACTTGCAATTTCCCCATATATAGTGTTTGAAACAATCCTACACATTGTATATCTTTTTCACCTTTTCATATTGCCACCGGATGGAGATACTTGAGTCCTCTGAAGAATAGGAGACACAAGAAAAATAACCCGCTACGGGTCCATACACCGTTGAAACACCGTGAGTGGGGGTACGCCCATCTGAAATTTATCACGTCACTAATAGATGGCATTTTGTCACATTCAAAGAAACCTTTATATGTGTACCTCCACCTATCATTGGGTGAGTAAGGTAAGCCCACATAAAGAAATATCACTCCCTTTTCCGAGGGAATAAATTTTTGAACCTGAGTAAAAAGAAACAAATTTACACATAGTTTGATTATATTTTATTTTTTATGTACACTTATCCGGAGTTAACGAGATTAACCTAAAGGCTCAAAGGGCCAGTGAAAAGAAAACGCTACGTGCCTATACCCCGCCATAGATACTGTGAGTGGGGTACGCCCGTCTATATCTTCTCCACCCAGATCCATTTGAAATTACCTTGTGAATACGGAATATTATGTAATCATTGGTTTTCTCTGTTGGTTTCTTCTTATATTGCTGGGAACATACTGAGAGAGAAACATTTAAGGTGTCGATAAGATCCCCTGTGACACCGACGCTTGATACACCATCCCAATTCTCTGCGCCTGATTCTTGTTGTGTTGTATGGTATTGTAAAGTTGTTACTGGGTGATAACTGTGGGTTAGTACAGACTTGAGGAAGCAATAGTGCCAGTAGGTGGCCATATCCTATATTTCCACAATCTATATTTCTATAATAATCCAGAGAGGACAGCTGGAGACATGTCCTAGCTCTCTCAGGGTTATCCAGCCATGCCTTTTTTAGCCGTAGTTGCTGGCTTTGTACACAGGTGAGTTTGAAGAAAGCCAGCAAGTAGCTATAATGGTACCGGCAGTCAAAAGACTGACAGTGGCATCCCGATGGTCAGGATCATGACACCTTTAAGGTAAGTATGCTAACCCTACCCCCTCCCCCACCCCCCCAATGCTGAACCTCCCCAGTTGCAGCCTAGAATTCCACCTGTAGTGCCTAACCATAACCATACCCTCCACCCCATCAGTCTTACCCTAACCATGCATACACACACACACACACACTCTCTCACCCGCAGCCTTACCCAATCACTTTTCATGATACTTACGATTGGAATACCAGTGACGGCATTTTAAAGCTGGATACACACTAAGATTATGTCTCCAATCTAACTGGTTTGGTCATTTCTGGGAGCAAATGACAATTGTCCATTTGCTCTCAAGCATGGATTTAACCAATTTATGCAAATGACTGTTTTTGTCCATTTTCCAGCTTTTGGAAAAATATGGTTGATTGGGAATTTGTTCCAACCAGCCAGATTGGAAAGATAATCTTATAGCATGTATCCGATTTAAGTGATGCGGGGATCCCAGCATAGTGTTAGGACCAATTTTGGGATTCTGACTGCAGGCATCCTGACCACCAGTGTGCTTAACGCATCCTGCTACGGATATCGTAGTCCAAAACAGTAACTCATGCAGCATACATTCTTCTGTAAATATTTTCATCCAGTGGATTGTGTAAATTCAGCCCATAGACATTTAGGGGGTATTCAATCACCGGCGGCGGCGACCATCTCCCAATGGGGGAGACGGCCGCCGGGCCCTATTCAATGCTGTCTTCCTCGGCAGCATTGAACTGGGGAGCTTGGCAGAATGAGCAGTCAGGCTTGTTCTGCCGAGAACGGCCGGGAAGTAATGAGCTTTCGGCTGCAGCTCGCCTCTTCCCGGTCGCAGCTTGCGGCTACGCCCCCTTCCCGCCCCACTGCAGATGGGACTTTGAATCCCGCCTGCAAATTCTCGGTCGAGCTGACCATGAACGGGACAGGGTCACGGCTGGTGAGCACGCTCACCAGCCGTGACCCCAGATTGAATACCCCCCTTAACCTTTCTCTAGAAACAAGGTTGGTGCATATAATTTACATATTTACTCCAGTAATAGGAATTGTGATTGCAGATCCTTCTTAAGGGGCTCTTACAAAACAATCCAAGTACACCCCACCGGTACCTCTTCTGCTGATAAATGTATGTTTGTGAGAGCCATGTTAAGATCTTTGACCTAGAAAGATGTGCAACATAATAGATCTAAAAAGAAAATAAAAAGACAGTCAATGGGTTGACCCCATATGGTTGACATGGTTAAAAGGTCAACATGAAAATGGTGACCTCAAAATGTTTGACACAAGTTTTTTAAGTCTTGCACCAAAATGTGTCCATTTTGTGACCAAGATTAGTGCAAATGTAGACGTTCACCACAATTTGGGCAATGTGGCTTACTCCGCTGCACTCACCACAGGTTACTATTCTAAATCATAGTCCACATAGATTATAATAAATTAAGCAAAAGTTTAAGAAAAGTAAAAAAAACATGGTCATGTCTGGAAAGACCAGACTGTACTATATCAAAGAGCAGATAGACAATGACACGTAAATTGCACATGTCTTAACATAGTGGAAAGAAAAAAACCATTCAGCAATGTCGCATACAATAAGCCAGACACTGTTATTGGGTGCAGAGATGTAGATGTGTGACTTAATGAGATGTGGTGTGTATGTAATGTAGAAGATGATTGATGCCACCTTCATGAAGGTTCACATATTCTCATTGTCACATCTGTCCTTCTATAGCCATGCTGCTTTGTACATGACCCTTCCCATGGTCCATACCGGTAATATCGTGCATGCTGAGTTAATATACCAGGCATGTGGCAGATGAACCATGATTTTTGCCTAACCAAACTTGCATAACTACTGAAGTTAGACTTGCGTAAAAACATACGGTTTTCTTTTTTTAAGTCACTGATTTTTTAGATTTTAAGTGTCTCAAAACATAATTTACTTTTTATACACTTTTTAATCATCATTGCCTCCATTATACAATATACCTCCTGCCTTCTTATTGTACATTATAGCTAGCAAATGAGTCCCCCACAGGCTTCCTAACCTATCTGCCTCATAAGTCCACTGCTCGAATACAGCTGATCATATTGTGGGAATTATAAAGCGTATCTAGGCCATCACCGAATCCTAAACATGAGAGAGCCGAGTTTGAGAACATCAGGAGACAAAGTACACAATCGGGTGAGCATATATGCTTCATTTATACATCTAATATTCTGTATGCACATATCCTATAGGCTAGGCATGTCCAAACTGTGGCCATCCAGCTGTTGTGAAACTACAGATCCCAGCATGCCTTGCCACAGTTTTAGCATTCCCTAATAGCAAAACTGTGGCAAGGCACAACAGCTGGAGGGCCATAGTTTGGACATGTCTGCTATAGGCTAATGATGTTATGACCATGTGGATATCCTGTTTTTGTTGTAGTCTCTATATCTTGGTAAGTGCATCATTGTGTTTTTTTAAACCTTTTTAATTGATGTAAAGAGGGAGTGTAAACGTCTATATTATACAATGTGGAGGGCCTACTTGAATTACGCTAGGATTTGGACACTGGTTTGATTCTCTGCAATTGGTCTTAAGCTAACAAACCAATCATTCTTTCCTCCAAGGCCATCATTGCTTGTTGTATTCAGTCTATTATTGAAAGAACATTTTCTGTAGAATCTGTTCAGGACCTTCTGATGTCACCCTTCAGTTGTACATTGTTGCGATGTCGGCATCCCAACTACCGCTAGAATACTAGTGCCGGAACCCGGACATGAGGATACCGTCACCAGAATCCCAGTTGCCAGAATGCCAAACATAAGTATGCAGGGTAGGTTAGGGTTAGGGGGGTTAGGTTTAGGTACTAATGGAGGGAGGGGTTAGACTGCGGGGAGGGAGGGTTATAGTTAGGCACTTAGAAGGGGGAGTTAAGGTTAGGCTGAAGGGGGGATCAAGTTAGGCTGCGGGAAGGGAGGGTTGGGTGGGGGCATGGGGGAGGGTAAGGTATACTTACCTGACCCCTATAAGGATTCCCTCCATTGGTATGCCGACGTTGGAATTCTGAATGCCATCATCGCCTTTGCCTGTCATCTATATGTATCCCAATACAACATCTGAGCAGATGAGATGAAGTTCCTGCATCCCCGTTCAGCTAGCACTGATTTTACCTGTGCCTGAGAAAGGAGAAAGGTTGTTTGCTAAACTTTAGGGCCCCTTCCAATAGAGTAGTTCAGATTGGATTTAATTATATTTTATCAGCAT
Organism: Crinia signifera; assembly: GCF_055691185.1. Classification (NCBI taxonomy): domain Eukaryota; kingdom Metazoa; phylum Chordata; class Amphibia; order Anura; family Myobatrachidae; genus Crinia; species Crinia signifera. Next base: position 127,989,558 of record NC_139222.1, on the reverse strand, counting down.
AGGAATTCACTAATTCTCAAATTGAGCCAATATATAATGAGATCTGGCTAATGGAGCTCTAATTTTTATAAATTAAAGAGTTAAAATAACAATGTTACTAAGTCTTTCCCTAATAAAATTCCCATTCAATATATTTACAGATGTGTAAACATACTGGCGTCAGACCGATATAAACAGTGGGATTTTATAAGTAGGGCTATGAAAAATTTAATAGTATGGCCAGAAATCTGTGGTACAGCTAGAAATATAAAAATTTTGAGGTCAATTTTAGAAACTTTTTAAAACTACAGTACATAGTATGAAATAAACCATATTATACAATATAAAGTTATCCAGTCTGTGTTCCCTACCCCCCTGTATACATAATTCATACAGTATGTTTTCTGTCAGATGTCTCATTTGTCAACCTTGCTCCTCCTTCTTTTCTCTTCCCTGTACATCTTCCTGTGTCCACACTGCACTCCTTCCTTCTCTTGCTCTCCTCTCTTTCTAACCTATAGTTGTCCAGCCATTAGCAAGTATTACTAAACATGTGATTGCAGGCTTCTAGTTTCAGTGATTTTGACCAGCTGGAGGAGTGGGTGGTGCCCCCCCCCCCCCCTCCTAAGTCAGCATGGTTTCTGGGTACTTAGAAACTCCCACTTTGCGTGCTCACTGCATACAGTACATCTAGCTTCCTTGTGAGTCAAGCAGATTTTCTAGTCATGTCATGAGGTTGCATGACTCTGTCTCCACGTATCTTCTCAGTTAAAGTGTGTCTTATTTGCAAAGTGGTGTTATCATAATATACACAAGCTTATACTGATTTAAAATGATATGCAGCATGCCTATATTCTGTGTGTGACTGCGGCTGCATCTGCATACAGAATGCTGCTCTACAATTCATATGCAGATACAGCCATAGTCACAGCACACCGAATATAGGAATGCTGCATATTCTTTTAATCTGCATAAACAGATTATGCCTCCTATTACCATTGCTTTGCGCATAAGGCACAGTTTACTAGATAACGTCACCTGAAGAGATGCTCAGCATTACGGAGTCATTGGGTGGTATTTAATGCTGCCGAGAGGGTCACATGAAATTGAGCCATCCTCGCCGTCTAACCCCCTCGCCGGCTGCTCGCTGTGTTCAATGTTCTGGGTGAGGATTTCCCGGAACACTGACAGCGAGGATTCCCCAGAATGCAGAGGTTTACCACAAATGCAGCGAGCCCGCTGCATTTTGTGACGAGCCCGGCTGTTTTGTAGGCCGCACACAACCGTTTCCACCTTGCTGAAAAGAACCGGCTAGACAGATGTATGTAAACACATCTGTAGTATGATACTTGTACTTACATTTTACTGGGACCTTTTCTTTTTAACCCCCCCCCCCCCCCCCCATGGCTCTGCCAGCATCTCCGTACGGTATGTAGCCCTATAGCCGTTGTATCACTGGGCCTCTGCCACAGAGAAACATGCAACGCCATCTGTGATCTTATATGTTATGACCATGTAGTACTCCCACCCAGCAAAATACCTCAAATAATGGAGGTCTAATGGGGAAGACCCATACCAAAGCATTAATTTTTGGAAGACATTGGAATTAAGACAAATTCATGTTCAAAGTGGAAAATCCCATTTAGGTCTTCACATCCAGATAATACCAGTTGGATCCATGATGCTGTGTTGTTGGAAATGCATTTAATGAGATCAAAGTGCAGTAATCTTCAATATTTAAAAAGTTATGTTAAATAGTAAATTGCAAACACACGTGTATTAAATATGTTTGTGATTAAAATTTGATTGATGTGCAAAAGCATTCTTAATTTACTTCCATCTACAGCCATACACCCTGGTACAGCTTTACGCTCCTCTAAAATCATACTGTGTTACAGCCATCCACTACAACCATGATCCCCTCTATAGCCAGGTGCTATTCTATTCTACCTACCACAGTCTCCTGGTCTCTTACAGCGCTCTCTGCTACATCTATAACTTCCTCTACAGTCTTCTAAAGTCATATACTATTCTATAGCCAGCCTCTCTGCTATGGCTATACTTACCTTTACAGCAGTGGTTTCCAAACTCTGTCCCAACAAATATCCTACTGTCTCCATGATCACATAAAAAAGTGCCCCAGGAATCCAAACTAGTTCAAAATCTATCCTTTCCGCCATGGTCTGTCTCCCTTGGATCTTCTGTTTTTGGTTGTCAGTCGCTTTCTCCTCCTTCTCCTTGTGTACTCCTTTTGGAATCCAAAATACTATACTATTAATCTTGAACAGTATAAAAGTCAACAACAATGCTTTCATCTCTTCTGGCACTTATTTTCTCCATTCTTCTACCACCTATCTCACGCTGTGAGACTGCACCTATCTCGCTGTCCTTTCTACTTCGCTGGAACTGTCACAAATAAGCAAAACATTTATGTTATGTTCATTATAAGATTTATGGACCTGAGTTCTAATCCTGTCCTGCTAGGCTGCAAAACCTATTCATGGAGAACAATTCTTTGAGGCTCCTGCTGTAGACTCTGGATTGTCTATAACTCATCAGAACAAGGTAAGGTGTTGAAACAGAAGCAACAGTGGATGTTCTTATACAATTGTACATAAAATGGCCGTTGTGAACATTTCTTAATGCAAATATATATCTTCTTAAAAGATAAAGCAATTGATAAAAGATAAAAACAAACATAAAAAAAAAGATAAAAACAAACTAATATATGCCACGCACTTGAAACGCATCACAAAAAGCTTTCACTTTGCCCCACATCGCTTTACACACAAAAATACTATTACTAAAACTATAGGAAAGTTTCAGTACTAGTACTAAAAGTTACAAATTATTTTTACTTTATAGAGTCTCCTTACCTACACTAATACAGTTAGAATAAAGTTTTTTTTCTAAGCAACCATTTCCATAAATTTGTGAATATATGGCCCGATTCAGGCCTATTAGCAAGGCTGCAATTTTTGCAGATGGGGCAGATGTACCGTGTGCAGAGAGAGTTAGACTTGGGGGAGTTATTTTGTTCCTGTGCAGAGTAAATACTGGCTGCATTATTCTTAAGGTGGACATACACACGCAGATTTATCTTCAGATCTGTCTGGTTGGAACAAAAACATGGTTATGGATGAGAGCAAATGACAGTTGACCATTTGCTTGGAAATGCTGGAAAACTGTCAAACGGTCACTCATCCATAACCATGTTTTTGTTCCAACCAGCCAGATCTGAAGATAAATCTTCCTAGTGTATGGGCACCTTTACACTGCAATTTTTATTTCAGTTTGAACACACCCCACCCACATCTAACTCTCACTTGTTACATTTGCCACACCTGCAGTGCAGCATGGTTTCATCCATCTGCAAAAATTACAGCCTTGCGTATACCCCTTTAACACCAGAGTCTTGACCCGGGTTACTGCCGCTCCACTCCGGGCCGGGGGTTGGTATAAATGGGGTAAAAAGAAATAACCTGTTCCCCGGCTATCTGACCTGGCAAATGCTCAGGATCGGACACAAGGCATCTCCGGAGTCGGGCCGTGTAAATGGGTAACCCATCTGACCCAGGGACCCATGTCCACCAATAGGGGAGGCCATTCCTCTGGACTGCAGCGTCCTGTGGTCCGGAGGTTGGGCAGGGGCCGTGTACAGCCTCTGCTGCTGTCTGTGGTACTAGGGAGGAGGTGAATGGATGCCTGTGTGCAGCATCCATTCACCGCACGGAGGCTGGGGGCAGCATCTTTTGTGGATGCTGAGCTTGCCCCCAGCGTGTCGGGCGCGTCACGGGTTTTCAACCACCGGCTCAGGGCCAGCTTTCGCCGGCGTCACCCGCCATAATGCCAGTATAAAAGGGAAAAACTGCCGGATCACATCCAGGTTGGAGTCGAGTCCAAAAACCCGGGTGCGACCTGGCAGTTCTCGTGTAAAACTGGTATAAGAGGTCTGAATAAAATGTATGTAAAAACATCTGCAGCTGTTACATCATAGCACTTTGTACACAAATTCAGACTGTCGCAGAAAAACAAGTGTTGCATATCAAATTAGTCCTTACAGTCTCCTAGTGCATTCTAACATCAGAACATTGTGACTAAAGGGACAAACACACGGGGAGAGTAAAGCTCCATTTCTAAGCAATCTGACTAGATCTCTTAGAAAGGAAGCATGGATCGCTCAGTGTGTATGACCCCGGCGTTGCGCGGTCCTGAGCATCACCATTGTCTTACTAGATACAGTATATAATGCATGCATTCTCTCTCCAGAGAACACTGGCAATGACAGATTGTCCAGCAAACCTTCCTTGCGACTGCATCGCTAAGCACAGACGCTCAGTCACCCCATGTGTACGGGACTTAATTTCTAAGATAAAAAAAACTCCCGGTGCCATCAGGGTTGCATGGGAACTGACACATTGAGAAAGGCTGTTATGTTAATTTGAGTACACATCTGTATATCATTACTTTGAATGAATTTTCTATTTTAATTATTTTATCACAATCCAACATTCTTTACTTTTTGTAGGAATCATTGGACCCTTCTGCGGGCAATGGGAAATTCGCCCTCCCTCAAATTATCTTGACAGAGTGGACCTCTAATCCTCCCTCACCCCCAGATGAAGATGATGAGCATACATGGGAAGTTAGTTCTAAATTAAGAAATACTGTCAACTCTGACACCTTGGCGATGGCATGGATATACCCAAAGATGCCTGACAACAAAGAAGACCTAGGCAATTCTGAGCAGTCCAGTGCAGGATGCATCGAAGTTAAGCATATCTCTCCCCACAAGGCTGCAAATATGGAAGATATATCAAAAACAGAGGATGGCAGTGTAGTTTTTATGACTGAAAATAACATTGCCTCATTGCTTGCACAGAATGGAAATGTATATTTAATGCAAGCAGGACAAATTATAGGGAGCAACAGTGAAGTTACAAACAACTTGGGTGACCATTCTGAAAACAAACCTGTTAATGTGTTTGATAAACCAGAAATGTATGTTCATGAGCACAAATGGTTGGTGAGATCTGATGTACCTCTAGAAGCAAAGGAAGAACAGTTTGAAAAATGCATTGAGCTGAAACCATTGTGTCTTCGGCATGATGGTCAGATAGCAATGGACAGAACGGAGTGCGCACAGATGAGCATTCCAGTGCCAAAACCAAGGCATCTACAAAACAAGGAATCAAAGTCCGACCGTATTGATGTTTCCGGACAAACTAACATGGAGGTGTCATATGCCACTCAGTCAGGCACTTCCTCCAAACTAAGAGTCATTGATGTTCAGAAGGTGATCAGTTCTGCTGCTAATACAGGAAGCAGTTCACCAGATGTACAGGAAAGTCTAACTGAAGACCGCATTCATATGACTTGGAAGAGCATGGACATTTGCCGAAACACATATAAACGGTTAGATAGTCTAGAGTAAAGCATTCGAGAACTTGAGCTCACCATAAGTGAAATTGGTGTCAAGTCTTCAGACTTACCACATGACAACCACATTAATACTGGTGATATCGGGATGGACTTAAAACAAGGAAAAACGGATCTACCTTTGGAGAGGAGTAGTTCTAGTGTAAAGTGTGTCTCAGTCATGGGCAGCACCTTTCCACCCAGGACTAAGCCACCTTTGCTACCAAAGCCTCAGATCCCTAAGGTGTCACTTTGAAGTCTTTTGGACCATTTTGAAACAGCCCTAACATTCTAAGCTACATTAAATATGTAGATTTTGTTTTCTACTTTCACATCTACACATTGGTGTATGTGTGAATTGTTATGTAGTATAGCGAACACCTAAACCTTCAATCCAATTTAAATATGCCTATTTGCTTCACAATGAGCAATCTAATAAAACCTCATTACATTATAGTCCAATATTAAAATCTATAATGTGTAAATAATTTGAAGTCAAGTTTTTTTATTATTATTCAATTGGCTAATTCGTAAAGATTTAGTGTGGCGGAATGTCTTCTTTATAACTGGCATGTGTCAACGTTGCTGAATGTAGAACTACACTTCATGGCCAATAGTATATGGTTCCCTGAATGGAATTGCATCTTTTTCTGAATTAACTTCTTCTGAGGTTGTTTTCCTCTAGATTTTGGAATATAGCTGCAGGGACTCGTATACATTTAGCCACAAGGCATTAGCAATGTTTTTCCTATTCATATCAAAAGTGTTCAGTGGGGCAGAGGTTAGGACTGTGTTCATGCTACTGAACTTCCACAGCAAATTCGGCAAACCATTTTTTGATGGACATTGTTTTGTGCATGGGGCATTGTCAAGCCAATTTCCATTTATTGGATTGTAGTGGCTCAGACCACCCCATAAACAGCCCAGACCATTATTCATCCATTTCACAGTTGGCTTTATGCATTTAGGCAGGAAGCAGGTTCCTAGCATCCATCAGAATGCCAGATGGTGATACATCGGTTTCTCTTGTAGTTCCACTATTCCAGAGTCCAGTGGTGGTGTGCTGTACACCACACTGATAATGTGTGTGCTGAGGCTCGACCATAGAGTTAGATTTGCGTGAGTTATTTTGTTTCTGTGCAGGGTATATAGTGGCTTCTTTATTTTTATACTGCAATTTAGATTTCAGTTTCAACACACCCCACCCAAATGTAACTCTCTCTGCACATGTTACATCTGCCCCACCTGCAGTGCATATGGTTTTGCCCATTTCCCAAACAAATTTGTACTGCAATCAGATCTGAATAAGGGCCATTGTTTGGTCAGTTGACAGATTGTACAGTGTGTATGCAATGTATCACTTGTTCTGGAGTTCAAGGGAATTTGGAACAACCATTGCTTTGTTTGCACATCGTCTGGTGTATACTGTAGCTTTATACTTGGGATTCTTGTGCAAAATATTACATAGGTTATGTCCTTGGGTGGGAAATATTTAGATTTAATTTGTTGTTTTTGAAAGGAAGGTGATTAAAGGTATCTTGAGCATATTCAAGGTAATTTCTAAAGTAGAATTCCAGCTTTAGACAGTCCATGCTCCTTGATTTTCTCAAGCTCACCTATATTTTTGCATAAGCAGTAAGAGAAGAATAGGCACTTCTAGGGAGATACAGATGTGGTGCTCCAGGGTGCTGCATTTTGTAGAGTAGAGCAGAAAGGGGGAGTTGCAAGACTACTGCATGATATACTGGGGAGGAAAAGGTCATGGGCGTTACCCTATTCAGGGTTGCTATTGGTCTTTTCAGAAATCCACCTCATGGAAGGTCTGAAGCTTATTCCTTTACTTTTCTGCTGGCCCATGGAACGATGCAATGGAGATGCTTTCACAGGCTGCTAATAATGATCTCTTCTCTTGGTTAGAGGGAAACACCAGTAGATGCTACTTTTTGCAGCAAAGGTAGAGCTCTCTAGTGTCTGCCATGCAGCCTGTCAGACTTGGGCTTATTAGGACAGAATCCTGTGTTTGGCAAGTTTTCCCATACAGCGCATACAGTTGCAAATTTACTCATCATTGAGTATGTCTATGCTATTTAGAGATGGATGAACTTTGCCAGGTGCATCTTTCCATGAAACTGAATGTTTCAGGACAGGAACTGGTTGACAACAGTGCAGTCTCAGAGAACTACCCTGATTTGTGGGAGTGGGTGTGTATCAAAAGCGATGATCTGTTGTGCGTATGGGGAAGGGAAGCCGGTTTCTGATAAATCTCTCACACCTAGCATGTGGCTGGTGACTGTTGCTGTTGCTGGCATAAAATCATTGGGCAGTACTGCTACCCGCTGGCAGACGTACAGACCCCCACATTAGCTGAACAGAATTCTGAATTAACATAAGGCAGTACATCTGGTTTCTGTGTCTTTCCACAACTATATCCACTTTGTGCGTGACTAGTATTTCTACAGGCCTATGTACTAAAACTTGCACAGAGAATGTGCAAGCTAATCAGCTGCTAGGTTACAGGGTTTGTTGGAAAAATAATGACTGGTAGTTTATCTCTCTAATGGGTACATAGACCCACTAGTCTGGTGAGTGACTTTTTGAAATGGCAATTTTATTTAATCATCATATATATTTCAAATGAGTTAAAAATGAGATCGGCCTAGGCACGATTATGCTATATAATGCAGACCTTATATATGTTCAGAAATCATATGTTCGTTTTGCTACTTATTGTGTATATATGTATTTTGGTGGGCATATACATTTTCATACCCTTACAATGGGCTTCTCAATACCATATTCCGTATACAGAGAAGAGTACAGGAGTGGCGGCTTTGCACTCATGAAGTAATTCCACTCTGCCTTTTGACGCCAGCGTGCCAGATATCCGTATCTGGTGGCTGCTGGTGGAGGGCAGGCCAGCAAACGTGGAATGCGCGAGCGTCTCACATGCTCGCACAGCAATTTTCTTTTGTGTAGACCATGGATCAATTTGAATTCAGCACAATAGCACAGAGGTTAGCGTTGCTACATTGCTGGATCATGTGTTCATACCAATAATAGCCTCCGATCTGTGTGAGTTTAACACTAGTTTGTGCATCCATGTGATAGGGAATATAGACTGTAAGCTCTTCTGGGGCAGGAATGTACGTCTATGATGAGTCCATGGAAAAGCAATGTACGGTTAGTAAGTAATATATTTATAACCTGTTAAGTATGTACATTCATAAGGTTGATGTGATAAGGTACACAAGAGAGGTGAGATGAGCACATCTACAGTAGTGTAGACTTATTTTTTACTGTGTTTTGTTCTGCAAGAATGAAGATTATTTATAATGAATAGTCTTACACATAAATGCAAAATACTGTACCTGATACTGGCAGAGGCACGCTCCGTAACTGGCATCTCACCTTTTTACTTGCAGAGTGGGGGCGTATCTATTCCTCCCATGAAGATGGTAAACACAGTAGGCTCGCGACTAAAGAGTGTTCAGCAGAGCGGTGGGGACAAGAGCAACAAGCACTCCAAACAGAGAATGGAGTACATGAGGATCCAGGGCCACCAGCAGGTAGTTTATCTGTAGAGAAGATGTGAATACAAGGTTAGCACACACTGGCGCCACTCTCATTTCTCATCCTAATCGTGCATCAGTCTGTGTGTTTCAAAACCTTGTTACAGGAGTCATTCTCAGATAAATGCTGTGACAAAAGTTCCCAGGTATGCGGGATGGTTAAAAAAAAACAACCTTATATTTACAGTTCTTAGAGTGTAAACTGACACTTCATTCCACTCTCTTGATATTATCACTGCACCCCCTAATCTCGGCAAAATTGATATGCCACCTGAGAAGTGTATACTCATAGGTGCAGTGGTACATGTGTTTCTGTATGCTGTCCTTGCCAAGCAAGCTAAGGAGCAAATATATATTTATATACTTATATATTTACTAGCTGATATCTGGCTAAAACTCCTACAGTAACGTATGTTTGTGCTCATTATAAAGGCTTACTCGTGTTCTACACACGGTTAAGGCATCCATTTTGTGAGCTGAACCATTATTTCTTGCATCATATCACTTTTATAGGAATCAGCGACATCAATGAGGTATAACGCACACAAAATGGCGAAAAGGTAGAAGTCATATGTATTCTATTGAATATTTGTTCAGCCCACGAATGGTGCTGCCACTGTTTGTAGGCAAAGGTACATTAAGCTTCATATTTTCTGTGACTCATTTTTCTGCCTGTGCAACTGTAATATGACCATTTGTATTTTACCATGTATCTTTATATGTAATTTATATATCTTTACACCTGTTATAAGACATAGCTCTGACTGACTTTTTCTTTGTTTTTGTCGATTTTATATATTTTTTTTCCAATTAGTTTGTCAATGATGTTCAAGAATTAAATGTGACTGTTACTTGTATTTTAAGTCCACTGACTATTATGTTTTTGCATGTTTGCTGAGAGACTGCTGGAATGCTACTTTTTATTTGTCACATAATCCTTCCTGCTTTGATCCGGAGGTTGATTCTTAGCAGGTTGATTTTTAGCTGGTTTGTTTTATCTATCCCTGAGCGTAATCTCCCAGTTAATTGAAACAAATGGATTCAGTGAATTAACTGTTGCTCACACATTTTCACCCACATAATTCCTAACACATATCATCCTGTTTTATACACGTGATTATTAAACGTCTCATCTCAGGTATTCCTACTTCTTTATCGTAACTAGTTCTATCTCTATGTCACTTACCAGGAGGCTTCCCACCTCTGCCATGCCTGCTTCCGTTCCCTAGCACCTTTTTACCCTGTTTCTCCTGCATCTCTCATCTCGTCTACATCCTCCTTCCATAAGTCCCATTTCATTTGACCTTTTAGCTGCTCATTTTTAATGTTTGCTTAATCCATTAGTAAATTGGCATACTGCACATCATCCTCTTCTCTGTTCATTAAGTCCATAAGTCTTGCAAACCGCTTCTCATAAACACATCCATAATCTCTTCTCTGTTCTGTTTCTTTCTATTTTCCCCGTATTTCTGTTCATACTGACATGTGTCCTCCTAAGAGCTTACCATTGACATAAATTCTCTCATTGTTTTCAGTAGTTCTGTATATGTGTTGGGAATAATATTACTATCTTAATTTCCTCAGTCTGCTTCTCACTCTTCTTTCCAGGCAGCTAGACCATCTAAAGAGGCCGGTAGTGTGAATGAGACTAACCCAGGATCGGATAAAACTGCTCCTTCTCGAACCTCTATTCCTGTACTAACTTCCTTTGGTACAAGGAACTCCTCTATTTCATTCTGAATTATCTACTTTACAACTTTTTACTCAACTGTGCTCTACTCATCTGTATCCTCCTTCATGCTCCTTGAAGTGTGGACTATAAAGTGGCCAACTTCTTCTGGCTGAAAGCCCCCTCACCTCTTTTCCCCCTCTGCGTTTTATCAGCTTTGAGGACAATACTACAGCAAAAGGCTGAATCCGCGGAGAGGAGTGTGAGACACGCTGTATAACAGTCGATGCATTCCATGGTGCCTCCCACCTGCCCAGGCCTGACTGTTACCACACCTGCAGCTGTTCATCTTTCCAAATGATGTAGATAAGAATCTCAGAAAGCCAGGATACTACCAGACATTTTCTCGGGGTTCTGAGCATTGTATGTTGCTTTTGTTTCTTTATTTTATTTCTATGCTTTATATATTTGTTGTTCCTGTAGTTTCTGTGGAAGTCTAGAGATGTCAGGATGATATTATTGTGTTGCGTTGCCAGCAATAAGCAAAGACCTAACCCCAAGAAAGTAGATTGTATATTTGGATGTTTGCACTGCACCCATAATTTCAGAATATCCCAGATGTGTAATGTGAGAGGTTTCTTAATTGCTCTGGGGTTAATCGTACAAAGCACAGACAAGACCGTAAATGGTTGTGTTTTGTGTCATCACAAGTGTGGTATTAATGATCACTCACAAAGAGTGCAAGAGGTCAAGATTGGTGACACATACACTGTTATCTTTCTCTAGCAATATCTGTCCTCTGACCAGCCAGGGAGAGGAGCAGAAAGTGGACCCAGGGCACAATCTAAGGAAAACCTGAGGCTTTCATTGTCCAAACAGTGGCAGGACTTGGGAGATACGTGATCCCCCCCCGTGTGGTATTGTTATAAACATTCCATGAGGGTTATTAGGATTGTACTCGTAGGACATTCCCGTGTAACATTGTATATTATAAGCACAGAAACTAATAACACTAGATAATGTGAAGTGTGTGTATGTGTGTCGGTGAACCGTGTGTCTAAGAAAGTGTGTTCTATGGACAGAGGAGAGGCCCGGAGAGTAAATCGCTTTATTTTATTTGCTTCTGTCTATTTCGCACACTGATTGCTTAGCTTTCTGTTCTGTACACAGTCCAGTTTTGTACAAGGCCAGAGATGAGTTTATATAACATTAATAAATAAGCTATAAAGTCACTCTTCAGAATCTCAAACAGACTTTACATTCAGTGAAAGTGTCTTACTTTTTTTTTTAAACTGTATTGCGATAAACACATATACATATTATATATAAAAGAAATACCTAATATAAATATATATATGTAGAATTTTTAATTTCTTTGATGGTGCAAGAGTGGTTGTTAGAACAGGGTACTTCTGTCTTTGGGTTACAAACTGTCATACATGAAATATTATTGCTCTAATTCAGATGTTTATAGGTATGTACGGAAGCTACATCACCTGTCCATTATCTGTTATGCATAAAGGCAGATATTACGTCACAGTTATCTCTTGCACTGAAAGAATCTATTGTTTTATGTTTTTTAAATATTATGTTCAAGCCTAGACCTCCCATTATATATAGAAAACGGCACTATGGAGCTGCTGTTCAGTAGCACTTTAGAAAATAAATCTATATAACACTATAGAGTATACATGAAAAAGCATTATGCTATTAAAATATATATTTATTTTTTGGATGGTTCTATTTCACGTTAGATATTTATTTCAAATGATATTGCCAGGAGGGTTATGTCATAATCAAGGGCGTAACTACCATAGGTGCAAGGGCTGCAGCTGCTATGGGGCCCAGAGCTGAAGGGGGCCCATCTTTGCTGTTTAAGTAATATGTTTTACATACAATTATCACCATCAGTTGCTAAATAGGGAGGGGGCCCTTACAAACCTTTCCTATGGGGCCCTTACAAACTTTTGCTATGGGGCTCACTAATATCTAGGTACACCTCTGGTCATAATATATTAAGTACATAGTTTTACATTTATTTTCAAAAGGAAAGTGCACATTTGGCTGTTTCTGTGGCATTGAACATATATAGTGTCTTTATTTTTAATTCCATTATTCGTGCATTGGTATCTTAGGGTCATCGGCACTATCAGATATAGCATTAGTGATCTCTAAACCTTAAGCTGGCCATACACTAGACCAGGCTTTCCCAACCACGGTCCTCAAGGCACACCAACAGTGCAGGTTTTGTAGATATCCAGGCTTGAGCACAGGTGACTTAATTAGTATCTGAGGGATTCTGATTAAACCATCTGTGCTGAAGCCTGGATATCACTAAAACCTGCACTGTTGGTGTGCCTTGAGGACCGCGGTTGGGAATGCCTGCACTAGACCAACTTCCATCCAGCTAGAGGGTTGATTGTAATAAAATTGAATTTGTAGTTTGCTTCCAAAATCTGGAGACGGACAAAAGCTATCAGTCAGACAAGGTACTGTAATTAAATCAGTTTTATTTAAACAATTTGACCGAATGGTGTTTGTCCAGCACCAGATTTTCAGTCCAACCATTTGTTGGATGGTTGGATGAAAGTTGATCTAGTGTATGGCCAGCAATAATAGTCATTACTTTTTTTTTTTTTTTTAACAAAGTTTGTTCATGCTTAGAAATTCCCTAATTGACTGCACAGCATATTTACCTTTTAAAATACAGTTACATTTATTCGCTAAATATTTATGCAACCTGTCCATTAAAGTGAGCTGCTAAGTACATGGAAATCTATCATAGTGTATTAGCTTGCTTTTACATCTAAATTCTGAAAGTCTTGACATTTGAACAATTTCCAGTTATAGTGGATATCTCACATATGTATAGTGTGTAAAATGAAATTGAAAGGGATTTACTAAAGATAATCATAGATAATCATAGAAAGTTTGCATACAAAAATTATTAAAATGAGCACAAAGGCAAAATGGGACTATTTTGACACCTGTATTCAATTGTGGGGTTTTTCACCTGTTTTTAGTAATTTTATGCCCATCCCTTTTCATCTTTTTTGGATCAAACAGGCATGGGCGAAAAATCTACTTAAAAAAAAAAAAAAAATATATATATATATATATATATATATATATATATATATATATATATATATATATATATATATATATATAAAAAACACATGGATTTGACAATCCACGTTTTTTACCCATGCCAAATTTTTGCCTCATCACTTTTAATTTAATAGGTTGAAATTTATTTCTACCAAAAATTTTGCACCAGTTGAATACTGAAGCCCAGGAACAATAGTTGCAAATATCTATAGAATATTAAACATTAAGTTCTGACAGAGTATGGGACCTATAGATAGATAGAAAGAGAGTGTGTGTGTGTTTGTGTGTGTGCGCACATTAATAAAAATACATAGAACGCATTTGCATTCTATGAGTGGTGGCCCTTTATACATTATCTCTCCTTATTCTTTTTATTATATGTATAGCTATTTTTGCAAACAAAATGACTAGTTGGTAAAGCCAAGCACAAGTATTAGTATACTTTGTTTCCTTGATTTTACATATACCAAATAAATGGCACCTCATTTCCCATGGTATCTGATCCCTTTGTCGACAATGACTAGTTCAACAGTCACTAGGTCAACCACTGTTTGTCGACATTGATGGGTCAACATACCTTAGGTCTTCAATGACCTGGTCAACGCAAATTGTTTCATACTTTACTATCCAAGTGGGCATAGAGTGAAAATATAATAGTGGTGAGCCATGGGAGGGGACGCGCTACACTTTTACAGTGTCCATGTCGGCATAGGCACACAAAAAAAAGTTTTGAGTGTTAACCTTAAGCTTGTGTCTACCTGTGAATGTCGACATATGGTATGTGAACAATTATAAGGTGTCGCCCTAGTGGTTGTTGACCTAAACATTGTCGACCCATTATACCATAGCCATTTCCAGTGTACTGTAATAATTGTACATACAGTATGCACGGTATATTTGGGTATAGGCAAAATGTCCAAACTTTTTCTCAGTAGTTTATTGGATAGGCTGTACATATTACCATCTTGTTACATCTTCTGATTCAGGCCGTCTCGCCCCCCCCCCCCCAGATTCTGTCTGTCTCGGCCCCCTCCAGATTATGCCCGTCTCGGAGCCCCCCCCCAGATTATGCCCGTCTCGCCTCCCCCCTCCAGATTATGCCCATCTTGGTCCCCCCCCCCCCCTCCAGATTCAGTCTATTTGGAGGTACTCTCTGTAGACCTAATACAAATGATTTGCAATTAACTTGTACAGTGATGAAGGTAGTGGGATGGCTTTATTGCATTATCCTTTTCCAGAACAGTGTCCTAAATTCCCTAGTGTTCTCTGGAATTTCCCAAAACTTGAATTCACAGCTTTTAATGGTAACTATTCTAGTGTTTGTTTCGAAACGGATATAGGTGACATACATGTTGTACAACTGTATTAAATCTTGTGTATTTGACAGTGTTTCTCCAATAGCTAAAAGCTACCTCTGGTAAGTGTATGCAAAACATAAACTTCTCTAACAGTGCTGAGACGCATTGGATTATAAACCATTGAAAATAGTGGAATAAAATTTGACTTTCCTGAAAACACATCAAATTTAGCTGCAATGGGTCATTTCGGTTAAGCAAATTTATCCTCAAATTTGTACTTGATAATTTGACATGTCTGAGGCAGTTCTGCTGCTTAACCCCATACATGCCTGCTACTGATTAATATAGGGACTACACAACTCAGGGGGAGTGTGGGAACAAAGAGGCAACGTGTCATTCATGTCTCTGTACGTTTTACGGACTTCGCTTTCCTCTATCCATATCTTTGCTAAATCTTGGTAAAAGCATTGTTTACATTTTGAGAAGTGTACAACTTTCTTTCTTTGCTTATCTCATCAAAGCAGGTGTAACGCTTCAGCTGTCTGTGTTGTGCAAGGGCAGAGACACCCCTTGCACTTAGACAATAATCTAAGTAGGCTTAATATTTGCTTATGAGTATATCATGCTAACAGAGCTGCCACAATGATTTTTGGATTTTACGCAGTATACCGCATGTGACCCTATAGTCACCTGTACTGTAAAACCATCCCTAACTCCATATATACAGTAGCATGGCCTCAGCAATGCCTTCTTTCCACCCAGTCATGCTCAGTAACATGACAAATTACCAAAAACTTTCCTATGCGGTGAGTGACCTCCCTATACTCAAAAGGGCATATAATGTACATTTACAGTTACGATCTGGTTAATAGTTCTATATTAAATATTAATGAAAGTATTTAGAGAGCCATTTTGCCTTTGGAACAGTACTGTGTAACCATTTGGTTGAAATGGACCCATCCCCTACACAGCCTGGAATCAGCCATTTTGTGTACAGTTTATTGCTTCAGCTCACAGACTTGCTGCTTCCATTGTGTGTTGGCGGTGGGTCCACTTTAAGACCTACTTGAATATTTACTGTACAGCATGTAAAGTGTCCCTTGAATGTATGTAAGGTGTAATGTCTTACAATATATTTACATCCGCAGTAGTTTTGACAATTACAATGAGCAGCCGTTTTATTTGTAGCTCTCAAATTAGGAAAATCATCATTTGTGTTATTGTCTTAATTGCAAGTATTTCTTTTAGATGTCATATCCATGTTTAAACTTGCAATCTAATGTTGGTGTCCTGAACACAAAGTCATTTACAGCACAAGGAATTGGTTACTTGAGGTCTCCTTGCAAATGCTGCTGTCACTTTCACTGAATTGATTGTACACTAAACAGAACAGTGGCAGGAGAAAGCGTACTACATTCCTGTGTTATTAAACGTAACATATTTTTGTTTTCCATAATAAGGGTTTATAGCTGTGAAATGGGGTCCGTACTTTGGTACTAATTCAGCCTGAAACATACCATTCTGATTGTTACTGAAAGCCACATGCCACCCTTGGAAAATAGCATAAAAAGATGAGCTACATTATTTTGTAGGGCTTATTCATATTCTGCATTTATGCGCATTGCCTTATGGTTAAATCTAGGATATAATCCTTGACATTGCAAACAGCCATAGTGATTTGTGATCAGTATAATCATTGTAGGTTAGCCATCGTGCAGATCAAACATGCACACTCAGAATGTTTAACATGCTGCGTTTCTAAATGTCCTTCCTTGCTGTGAGAATGGGCACGGTTATTTCCGTGCATTGCTTATAGTGATCATTGATGCCTATCGGTACCTGCATGTTCAAGTACTTTTATGTTATTCCTAGAACCATAAGGTAACTGCAGCATGTGAATGAGCCTATGGAAAGGAGGACTAATTTGACAACAAGGTTGATGCGATGAAGAGGTTGGAGAAGCATGCAGGCACCTGGTTTTTGCATGATTAAATTTAGCAATATTGTCTCTTTGTTTGGGGGGGAGGGAGGAATGAAAATGTGGGGAAAATTTATTTGACTGGAGGGGAAAACATACATTTGGTTTTTGTTTTTCTGTTTTGTTTTTTTTGTTTACGCAAATAAACTGTCTTTGAGCATGGTTAATATTTGTGAAATGTTCATACCTCTCAAAGCGTCTCTCTTCGCAGTGATTCTGGGTAATTATGTCATTTTGTACATCCAATGCTACACTTGTAGAATATAGCTCTATGTATAAATATATGGATGCCATAAATATTCAATGAAAAATGAAAATGTATGTGTTTTTTTCTCTTTTGTGTGGAATGAAGGTTCTACTCCTAAATTATTGTATAGGTCTAATAAACTCACTGTTTTCTTTTTCTACTGAATACTCTTGCTCATGGGGTATTAGATTCTGCTTTAAATTACATTATATAGCTTTAAGGTGTGAGGTACAGTACTACATGCATAACTGCAACCTAACAAGAGACTTCTTTACTGCTGATCATTATGCACAAACGGACTAGCTTAGTTGTTTTCTATTTCAGGCTGTAGCAAGCTCAACATTCTAAAACAAGCTAACATACTGGCATATATTCAATGCCGTGGGCGAGCGGTGACTGCGAGCAGGACCTTTTGCTCGCAGTCACCGCTCACCCTGTCAGTATTCAACTGACCCCCCCTCATTCGCAAATTCCCCCTCGCTCCGTTTTTTGAGCGAGGGGGAATTTGCGAATGTGCCTCCAAAAGCTGCGAGAGCCGAGGCTAATTACAGCGAGTTTGCTGCACTAGCCGCGGCTCTCGCAGTTTAGGGGAATCCTCGCAGTTCTGTGACTGCGAGGATTCCCCCGGAACGTTGCATAGTGCGAGCGGGGGTTAAACTGCGAGGATCACTGGTTTTCTGTGATCCTCGCAGTTTAACCCCCTCGCCGGCCGCTCGCACCGGCATTGAATACTGCACATTGGGCCTTATTTTGGTTCATTCTTTCTGACAAAATCCTTCTTAGATGGACAAAACCATGTGCACTGCAGGGGGGCAGATGTAACATGTGCAGAGAGAATTAGATTTGGGTGAGTAATTTTGTTTCTGTGCAGGTAAAATACTGACTGCTTTATTTTTACACTGCAATATAGATCTCACTTTGAAGTAAAACCCCACCCAAATCTAATTCTCTCTGCACAAGTAACACCTGCCCCACCTGCAGTGCACATGGTTTTGCCCATCTAAGAAGGATTTTGTCAGAAAGAATGAACCAAAATAAGGCCCATTGTGTCCGATATACAAAATCATTGTACATAGCAGTTGTGAGCTTATACTTCATCTCCCACGACTTTATCATATTCCACGGCTTCCCCCTATAGTCTTAAAATTGATCCATCACATTCACATTGGAGACCTATACTATGGTTTCCTACTAGATTTATATGCTGCAATCCCTCTGATATCATTGCTGCAAACGACAAATCTTTAAAAAAAATCAAAGGAGTACCCAACGCGCAATCATTGGGATCCATTCTTATGTTAGATAAGGGCTTTATAAAGAAGTCTGTCTGTTTCAAAGACCTCCCACTGTTATGCAGAGTATGCTTAAAAACACGATCAATGACCCCAAGTGATTAATATACTTCATGTTGTACAATATGACACCTAATGCGGGGTACACACCAGGACGACCCGCTCATGATGCACATAGTGAGCAGGTCGTCAGTGTTTCTTCCGACCCGCTCACGATGACGCAGGGGGCACGACCCGCTCACGATGTGCACCGTGAGCGTGTCCGATGGCGACCTGCACCCGGGAGTATGGTCGTTTACAGATCCTACCTGCTGCAGGTAGGATCTGAATAATGACCGACCAACCCGCGTGACCGCGCATCGGATTGGTATCGGTCCACACCAGGACAGAAAAGGGCCCAATCGCCACACAATCTACATCCAATCGGTCGGAATTGGATCTAGATCGATGGGATCGGACCCTTGTCGTCCTGGTGTGTACCCAGCATTAGTGTCATATGACAAAGGGGGGTGATTCAGTTTCACTGACAAAGCACATTTAGTTTGCTTACAGACAAAACCATGTGCACTGCAGGTGGGACAGATGTAACCTGTGCAGAGAGAGCTGCTTTCAAATCAAAAGCCTCCCAGTGTGTATTACCCGGTGGTACATGCTCCTGCATCATCGCCGCCCGCCACCGCTCATATGCTGGTATTACCAGCAGATAAGCGGCGGGGTGGATGGATTTCCATAGCGGCCTTCTATGGAAAGCCTTCCCCCGGGGAGAAATCGTTTGGACGGGCTAAAATCACTCAGTGCGTATGCCCCTTAAGTGATATATGAGGAAAGAAGAAATTTGCCTTTACATTCCAAGTCAAGTGGTGCAGGGCACAGGGCAGTCTGCAATTACTCCAGGGATTATTTATTTTGTGATAAAGTATGTGGGATTTCAATTTTGCAACTTTCTCCATTAGGATTAGTAATAGCTTCAAATGGAAATATTTTGGACAGTGCTGCCAAATGGACTGAAGGTTTCCATAACTCGATATTCACTCCCACTAAAATGAGAGGACTGGAAAAGCATACTGCGCAGCCTAGATCAGTTCTAGTATATGCTGTTATCTAGATTTGTACATCCAAATTAAATACCTTATATGTACAAATAGTAAGTTTCATATGCATAATAAAATCATGAAAATACAATAAAAATACATTATATAGCACACAGAAAAGTTTCAGCAACAGACATGATGAGACATATGGTACATGTATCGCAGATATCATTAAATACCTCCTGCAACTTTTATCAAACCTCTGACATAATCACAGCAGCAAGGTTGGATTCTAAACACCTGCTACAATTTGGTTATAGATTGTAGAATTTGAGTGCCAGCATCTTTGTTAAAGATGTGCAAAATATCTGCTAAAAAGATAATATTTCCAATGTAAGGTAAACATTAAAGGTCATTTATGAATAAAAATGTTTGCAATTTTCACACCACACAAAGGGGTAGATTTATTATAGCGGCGCTAAAAGCGCTGCTATAACACTTCCTGCTTCGCCTCAGTAGCGAGGCGAAGCAGGAGGGGAGAGCGACAAGATCTACTAAGATCTTGCCGCCGAAGCAGGGGAGCGTTAACTCCCCCCTCTGGCGATGCCTCCTCCAGCTGATGGTTCGTCAGTTAACACTGACGCGCTGTCTGCTTCTCCCCGGCCCGCTGGACTGCGCATGCGCGGGATCTCGCTACTCACGCAATATCCCCAGCGCAGCTCAGAGCCAGCAGCAGGGACAGCTCAGCGGGTGTCATAGATCAGGGGAAGCGCTATCCCCTGCCATAAGGCACGGGGATAGCGTATATTCCCCTGATCGTTTGTTAATAAATCTACCCCAAATTCACTTGGCACCCAGATGTGTGTGCACAATGTGTGCCAAGCAATTTGTTTGGAAACAAAAATCTGGCAATATGTGGGAGCAAACGACAGCCACCCATTTGCAGGTAAACCGGTAAATACAATTGTGTGAATACATTTGTTAAATGGCATTAACCAATTTGTCTAAATGGCTGATTGTCATTTGCACCCATACATTACCAGATTTTTGTTCTCTTTTGTTTGACCTGCAGGGATTACTGTTTAACCCCTGTTGCGCTGGGGGCATGGAGCTGCTAAAGTCATGATTTACATGCAGAGCTGTATGTGGGAGCAGTGCCGCCCGCTGAAGGACTGGCCAGCCCCATGTGCATTGGGGGCCATGTGATGCCCCACATCCCAGAACACCTCTGGAGGCCGCACATAGGGGGGGACTGGGTGAGCCTAGTAGCCCTTCCGTGGGCCTGCTGGAGCTGAGTGTCAAGCTCTGGAGGGGTTAACCTTCGGTACTCTGCAGCACTGTGTCAGAGGAGCCCAGTGCTGGGCACAGTATTAAACAAATCCCTGTTTTAAATGCATTTATAATTAAAGTGCCCACAAAGTATTTGGATGTATTTTGAGCAAAAATGCACCTATTTTGGCCTCTGTGGGCAGGAGACTCTGCCTGTGTACCATGGAATTAATTTTGGAGGGAACCTTCATTCCACCCCAAATGACCTGGTACCTGGGCTGTGACAAACTCATTGGTGGGACAAGGCAAAGAGGAGTGACCACTCCCCTCTCCATAGAACACAATGTTACAGATGATAATGCCTTGCGCATGCATTTTTTTTGATTGAGTAAAAACAATAAGATGGAATTACCCCCTACGGTATTGTGGTGAAGTAAGAGGAAACCAAGGAGGACTGTGAGCCTTAAAGGTATCTTATGTGACATCTTGATATGTGTGACTGCTGTAGCATTATATGCTGTTACCGCTAATGCTGGGCACACACCAAAACGATTTCTGGTGATTTCTACCGATTGTTTGTAAAAAGAGCAGAATTGGGTATATTTTATAGCAATTCCGATCCTATGTGTGTCTCCGCTGGTCATTTGGAGATTTTACCTGCTGCAGTAAAGATTTGACATCTACATTGGATTGGGTACAGATCATGAGAAGATTGTTTGCAGATCGTGAGCTCCAACAGATCATGCGACCATTGTACGATTTCAAGGGAATTATTGCACGATCATGGCCGTTCTGGTGTGTACCCTACATTAGCTATGCTTGCAAAAGGAAGATTCCTGGTTTGAGTTCAGTATCGTCAAGCTCTGCCTCAGCTACTAATGGGGAGGCCTGGTCAGGGTGCATGTAAACGCCTACACCGCAATACATGGTCTTCAACTGCCGGTGACCATTGCCACATGGGCGGCAACATCATAAATGCTCACTGTGCAAAGAGTGAAGTCTGTAACATTCTCAGTATTACCAATAGCCCAATATCATGAATCCCAATTCTATCTACTATGTATATCAATACATTTACTGCTATCGTTCAGTGTGTACACTCAATATCAGCCAACCACAGCCACGGCCAATATTGTTGATTAAATAAATATAGTAATATATTTTCATAAATATAAGTCCATATTGCAGCTGTTCAGGAAATCTTTATTTCATGATAGAAATTACCCGCACTGCTACATGGCTAATGGTCCATTTAAGAGAGCCGGAGTTGCGATTTTAATTTCGCAACACTGGACATTTTCCCTCTCATCCCAATATTCTGACCCTGAAGGTAGACTCCTGATTTAACTGGATCTCTCGAAAATAGAGATGTAACTATTGTGTCCTGCTATGCCCCTAATACTAGGCAACTCCCATTTTTCAGAAAGCTCTGCACCAAAGTTCAGCAACTGCTCAAGGATGCCTTGCTGCTCTTGGGAGACTTTAATTTGGTCCCAGATCTCTCCTATAGATCGTACACGTGTTCGGTCCATGTCCTCCAGTCGGCCCCACAATCACTCTAAGGGTCTCCACCAATTGCTTGTGGAATACGACCTCTTTAATATATGGCATGTCAAAAAAACATTAGTAAGGGACTATACATTCTATTCTCACATTCACGGCACTTACTCGAGAATTGATCTTGCTATATCAGACAAATGGTCTTTAGACTCCTTTCACAAGATCAAAATCTTCCCCAGATCCTGGTCGAATCACTCCCCGGTATTTATTGAGTGGGAAATAACGAGTAGGAAGACTGCTCCCAGACCATGGCGTCTGGGTTGTCAAGAGTCTTGTTCAGCTGGAGGCTCAGCAGGCTATCCGTTCATCAATAGAATATTATTTACAGGAGAATTCATTTGAAGTCACATCTACCTTTACCCATTGGTGCGCCCTTAAGGCGGTTGTTCGTGGTTCAGCAATCCAAACAGCCGCCAAAATGAAAAAAGATTATAAGAAAACCTTAGTGCAAGCAGAACTAGACCTTACTACTCTTGAGGATGCCCATAAGTCCAACCCAGCTGATAAATCTCTTTTTATGCTGTTAAATGAAGCAAGAGATAAAGTTGGCAGATGTCCAACGTAATGTCAGTAAGCTAAATCAGAAATGTTATCAACTTGGGAATCGTGCAGGTAGACTGTTGGCTAGAAAGCTAAGAGGAAAGAGAGCAAAATAAAAAATTCACATGATCTATTCTGACCATGGTTCAAAAGTATACGACACAAATGAGATTGCCAATGTCTAAACTTTATAATTTAAAGGATGATCCTTCCACTTGCCAACCTCGCTATGAGAAGATCGAAAGCCTTTTGAATAAAATCAATCTCCCTGCGTTGTCCCCGGAGTCGTGTCTGTCTCTTAACGCACCCTGGTCGCTAGAAGAGGTCCAAGTTGGTATTGACTCCCTACCATCTGACAAGGCCCCCGGACCAGATGGGTTCCCATCCAATTTCTACAAGACTTTCATGCGATGCGCGTCCCCGCAGGTACAATATTGTAAAGCACAAAAAGTATCTGCATGCAGTACTTTTTGTGCTTCATTTCATCGCATTGCATCAGTACAGGAGTACATGCGATGCCATGTACATTAGCAGCTATCAATAAAAAAAAAAAAAAAGGCATCGAATTACATCGCACCCGCACATGTAGGGGCATCGCATCCCCCTACAAGTGCCAGAATCGCATGGCACATTTTAAAGCACAAAGTACAGCCCCATATCTCAACGTGTATGGGCACCTTTAGTTATATCCAGGCTTGAGCACAGGTGACTTAATTAGTACCTGAGTGATTCTGATTAAACCATCTGTGCTGAAGCCTGGATATCACTAAAACCTGCACTGTTGGTGTGCCTTGAGGACCGTGGTTGGGAATGCCTGCTCTAGCTGAATGTATTAGATGTAATGTCTCTATTAAAGGCCCAGTAATTGGTAGCTCATCCCATGAAATTAGCCTTTTTGCTGATGATGTCCTATTATGTATTTTAGATCCTGAAAACTCTCTTCCTGCTCTTCATGGGATGTTACAGGATTACTCTGTCTTACTAGTGTTTAATTTATAGAATGAGACTTCAGAGGCTCTCCCCCTGGGATCCCCCCAGATATTGTCACTAGATTGAAAGAAATGTACAAAACGTACCAGGAAAGACTAAAAGATCTTAATATGTATACTTTAGAGCAGAGAAGGGAAAGGGGGGGACATGATAGAAACTTTCAAATATATCAAGGGTTTTAACAAGGTACAGGTGGGAGACATTCTTCACAGGAAGAGGAGCAGCAGAACACGAGGACATGCACTGAAACTAGAGGGAGGAAGATTCAGGGAAATGTGAGGAAGAATTACTTCACAGAAAGAGTAGTAGATAAGTGGAATAGCCTCCCATCAGAGGTGGTAGATGCAAATACAGTAGTACAATTTAAACATGCTTGGGATAGGCATATAAGCATCAAATATGGTTTGAGGTAGCATGTTTAAAAAAGGTGCAGACTAGATGGGCCAAGTGGTTCTTATCTGCCGTCAAATTCTATGTTTCTATAAGCGCTTATTCACATAAAGGTGGCATTTCGTGGTGGTACTCCCACCTACTCTCTACCAATAAAAGTTGTAAACTGAAATCCCAAGCTCTGTGAGAGAGATATGAATAGATCTCTCAATGAGGAAGACTGGGAGAATATCTTTAGGTCTTGTTTCAAGATCTCTCTGTGTATAAATCCTTCTTAAATGTTTTTCAAGCTTATTCATAGGGCCTACTTCACCCCAGCCAGGCTGCATAGAATTTGTCCATCGTCCTCTAATTCCTGTTGGAGAAAATGTGGTAACATCGGGGACATCTTCCACTTCTTTTGGGCGTGCCCACGCCTGCGGCCTCTCTAGAGGGGAAGTGTTTCAGTTGATGAGTTCAATATTAATCCAACCCATTCTCCCTGACCCAGCTTTTGCGCTACACCATGTTTTCCCAATACAATTCTCAGTGGCAGACAGGTATATTTTGGGACATGTCCTTATAGCTACCAAGGCTATTATTGCAAAATTGTCGAAATCTGATATAATACCGTCCATAGAGACTATCCGAAATAAGGTACACAACCATTTTGTCTACGAGACTGCCGACGCCAAGTATTTTTCTTCCCCAAACTCAATAGTTATGATATGGCTTAGCTGGTCTCTTTAGAATGAAAAGTTGGGCCGCTCGACAATATATACAGCAGCCCTCCCGATTTATCTAAACTATGTTCTCAGTAGATAAGTGTTATTTTGCTATATAACAATTTATTGCTTTATGTGGATGCAATTTTAGTGTATTTTTCTGATCTGACTTGTAAGACAATTATAATTTGTCATTTATTGTTTACTTTCATCCCCCCCCCCCCCTCTTTCCTTTCTATACCGTGTTATTCTCATGAAAAATTCACAATAAAAATGTAATGTTTAAAAAATAAATAAAGTGATTACAGACTAAGGGCCTTATTTTGGTTCATTCTTTCTGACAAAATCCTTCTTAGATGGGCAAAACCATGTGCACTGCAGGTGGGGCAGATGTAACATGTGCAGAGAGAATTAGATTTGGGTGGGGGTTTTCTTCAAAGTGAGATCTATATTGCAGTGTAAAAATAAAGCAGTCAGTATTTTCCCTGCACAGAAACAAAATTACTCACCCAAATCTAATTCTCTCTGCACATGTTACATCTGCCCCCCTGCAGTGCACATGGTTTTGTCCATCTAAGAAGGATTTTGTCAGAAAGAATGAACCAAAATAAGGCCCTAAGTTTGGGTCTCACGGGGCCTTGCTATTACTGAGTGGTGCTAATTAGTGGTAATAAGATTCTAGTAAAAAGATTAACAGTGTTCAAATAAATAGTAATGATAATAATAGTAATTATGAATCCTGACACTAGTTATTTTGTTCCTCTATATAACTTAGCTGGGCTGCTAGTGTTCCTACTTTCACTGACAATAATTACAACCATGGATGATTCTGTGTCCCATGGATATCTGGATTGCAACTGTGTGTTATACAGTATGAATTGTGGGTAGTTTATTGGCATATGATGGACTTTATCTCATCGTCAATGTTGAGTCCATTTGGTGAGTGTGCCTATGTTTATCATGTACTTCAATTCTTCACTGTTAATGTGTTTAATGTAATCTCCACCCCTCCATTTGGGTTTCACTTCTTACAGTCCTGTGAATTCTAGTATGGTTGTTTCGTAACATGTTGTTTGTAGTGTGCAGATAATGGTTACTCTTCTGATCCTTTTTTAATATTACATATGTGCAGGGGCGGATTTAGGGATGAGGGTGCCCCTAGGCACAACAATAATGTTTACTAAGTAGGACAGTTTATAGGGGCAGTATCTGCATGTCCTATCCATTTGCACTCTATTTAAGATGGAATATAGTACAGTACAGTGGATATTTTGCAGTTATTGGTACATTTTGGGCTGACAGTACTATCACAGGCATCCAAGTGCCGCCCCCAAACATGTGCCGCCCCTAGGCCGGTGCCTCACGTGCCTAATGGGAAATTCGGCTCTGCATATGTGTTCTGTTACTTTTAATGGACTTCTGGTTCTGCCAATGTACTGCTTGGGTATTCAAGAGCCGCAGTGATAGAACCCTTTGCTTTCTACTTTGTCAATGGTTGTTTTGGTGGCATTTATTTGGTGCAATGTGGTCCTCACTTGTTTAGATTTTTTTTTTTCACTGGGGTGCTGCCCTGAGCTTTCTGGCTTATACTGTTTTATTGGTGTGCTGCACTGTCTTGCAGATTGTGTAACAAAGTGGATGTCATCGTACATCTTATTTCACTATAAGGATTAAAAATAGCGAGAAGCCGCTCTATGCTATTATCCACTTAACAAGACTGTGATTACACAAGATTAAGACTGAGAAATACGTGTACACACCATCCAATTTATTGGACACCAACATATAATTTCTTCTATATATATTTTTTGATTTTTTAGTTTTTTTCCTCTTTCTTCATACTTATATTTCCTTAAAGAAACTTGGTTTCCATTAAGTTTTAATACAGCATTGGGTACTTGTGTATTATCACGGCACCCATCGCATCGCATACCACTAATTAAGGTATGCGATGGATCCGAATGCAGCCTTCTCCCGGGCTGAGTATACAATTTTAAAATCTTGTTGCATCGCATGCCATTACAATTTGCTATTTCCCATTGATTCCCATGTTAAATGGCACCCCCAGACCCGATTTTTAATTGTATATCCACCCTGATGGGTAATGAGTATGTTAAATGCCCCCACATTGTTAACGGCCCCCCACTATGAACGCCAACCTGAAGCGTGGCGAGCGGCGGCGGTACGCATCCTCCGACCTTTTCATACCTCCACTATCCACGTCGGCGTGGAGTTGATTTTATAAAGTGTGGCGAGCGCAGCAAGCCAGAAGCATGGCGAGCGGACGCGGAATACATGTGAAGTTATCTGCGTCCGCTCGCCACACTTCGGGCTCGGTGGCACGCTGCACTCGCCACACTTTATAAAATCAACTCCATGCCGACGTGGATAGTGGGGGTATGAAAAGGTCGGAGGACGCGTACCGCTGCGCTCACCACGCTTCGGGTTGGCGTTGATAGTGGGGTGGCGTTAACAATAGGGGGCATTTCACATACTCATGACCCATGGTAACATGGTAATAAGGCACCTGGGTGCCTGTACAATTACAAATCGGGTGAAATCGCGTCGCATCGCATGCAATGCGATTTTTCATTGTACAATGGCCTGCGATGGAAATCGTGGGCGCCGTGATAATACACAAGTACCCAGCATTGGAGCTAACCCTGAAGGAATCAACTGATCTAGCAAAATAATCTGGACAGCTCATTGGAAAGTTTATCCTTTATGTACGATCACACTATATGCATGTAAATCTAGTTATTTGTTAATGAGTCAAATGACAAATTCAATCATTTTATGTTTATGATAAAACAATTTATTTTCAAAATCCGTGTAGAATGTCAGTGACAGAGCGCAGCATTAAAACCCACGTCTCTACTTTATTAACCAAACTACTATTGTCACTTATCCAACTTCACTAACCCAACCTTTCTCCTCTGCGTTTCTTATCCACATGGATTACTTGGTGCTGCATCCACTCTATGGAGGGATGGAAAGCAGTCCACAAATACTTTTGCTGTCAGCATTCCCTGAACTGAACCACCACATTATCAAATTCCAGAATTACCCGCATGGCCTCCATAATGTATCCTACCCGGTTGCATTCCGTCGACACAGCTTTTTTTCTTCACTCTCACATCCCCTTGCATCTTGGCCAAACTTAACTATGTGACTGCAAATTTGCTTGGTAGGCTGTATGATACAATGCAGCTGGACGAACATGCAACAGGTATCACCTATCCTCGTAAATCAGTGCCTACTTCCCTAAGCTTGCAATCTTACATATAATAAATATATATATATATATATTTATTATATTTCAATACTATATCTTGATGTTCGAAATGAGTACTGTATTTTGACATCTGCTGCAGCTCTTCCACTATTCTTGGCAGAATAACTATTGGGCTCTTTCTAGAGTTCTAGTGAAATGTAGCTAAAAACTATTTGCAGGTGTCAGTTCAGCATCATTTTCCATAGTGTTTGGGGATTGAGGTGACGTGGGAGCAGGATTGCCTGTGCATACTTCTTGTCCTGTGCAAAATTGTTAGACGTTACAAACTGGGGTCTCTCTCCACCCCCCCCCCCCCCTTTTAATATGCTTTCTACAGTATAAATGTTTGTGGCTGAGCCAGTTGGTGAACATTTTTTTAGGTGCCTTCTAAATTTAGACTAACATAGGGGGTTACTCTGGTTGATTCGTAAGGCTGTGAATTCGCAGCCTTGCAAGTCTACCAAAACCCGGCCGGCGAATGCTAGTAAGCAGGCAGCAGGCTTGGGGATGGATCGGGGGACTCAGTATTTCAGGCGCCCGACAACTCCTGAGCCGACCCGAACATCCCAGAACCTGCCGCCTGTTATGAACAGCAGCTGGGGCAGAGGCAGGGCTCAGGTGCTCGGCGTATGATCGCCGAAGCAGAGATGAGATGTAGGGTCAGAGTGTTTGTTGCATCTGCGGAATAGATCTGGGGGTATCTACCCGGCTTAACTTTGAATCAGGACAACAGTATAATTGAGGTAGGCTGCATGTATTCTAGTGAAGTGAGCTAAAGACTGACCGACAGAAGTGACCCACAAGTACGGATGGGTCAAATCATAACAGGTACAAATTAAGTCACCTGTACTCAAGTATGGCTATCCTTAAAACCTGGTCTGTTAGTGTGCCTTGAGGAGAATGGTTGAGGACTCCTGCTACACACAATGGCCCTTATTCTGGTTCACTCACAAAGGCAAATTCCTTCTCAAATGGACAAAACCCTGCTGCACTGCAGGGGGGCATATGTAACTTGTGCAGAGAGTTATGGGCCCTACACACATGCCGATGTGTGTAGGTTGACCTAGCTGTGCTAGGTCGGGCCGTTCTGCTCCGTTGTCCCTCAGCACACAGAGCTGACAGCCCACATACAGAGCGAACGGTCAGCTCTGTGTGCTGAGCGAGCTGACAGCGCCAGTGTTCTCCGGTGAGAGGATCCTGGCGATGTCGATAGTCATGGACACTGCTCATCAATCTCGGGCGGGGACGCGCATTGCTGTGGCTATAGACCCTACACACACTGATGTAGGGGCATTTTCTAAGCGATTTTGCCAAACTAAGCAAAGTCGCTTAGAAAATGCCTTATTATCGGCACGTGTGTAGGCCGTATTAGATATGGGTGAGCTATTTTGTTTCTGTGCAGAGAAAATACTGACTGCTTTATTTTTACACTGCAATATAGATCTCACTTTAAAGTAAAACCCCACCATGGTTTTGTCCATTTGACAAGTTATTTGCCTTTGCGAGTGAACCAGAAGGTCAAATATTCTGCCTCCAAATGTCCCATATAATTTATGCTTGTTGATACCAAAGCTCAGTGAATTAACAGATATCTTAAAATTATAATAGCACTTTTAAATTTCTTAAATTTCCTGCTGAATTGGCAAGATTAATGTGTTTTAATAGTAAATTATATTTGATAGAATCGATATGGAACCCCAGGCTACATGCATAAAGGGGAATACTAATCCAGATCCAGTTATATAAACAGCCCAGATATATGCTAATATTAGATTTTTATTTATTTACAGATAATGTAAAAAAAATAAGTTTGGCTAATATTGACGCTACAAAATACATCAGTTTTGCTTCCATACACGCACTGTATACCAGAAGGGTGGTGAAGAGACCGGATCTGATTCTGGTTAAGGCTGCCGGTTATTGTTTTCCCTGTGCCCGGACAGCGGGCAGTCTCACATACTGTAGCACGCAGCACACTATAGAGGTCACCAGCACATGCAGAAAGCTTTATTCAGCACTATCTCCAATTTAAAAAAAAAAAAAAAAAAAGCAGGAGAGCAAAACAAACATTAAAAATTCTTATACATTTTATATTATGTTACACATTTAGAGACCATATTTACAGAACAGAGAGAAATAATACTTTACATTATATGCATAACAGGATTATACATTAGTCACAATACTAGTTTGGAATGGCAGCAGTCTGTATACAAAAACACTTTTGCTAAGCATTTGGGTCGAATAAACCTCTATTGCCAGGAAGGCTTGTTGCAACGCAAGACTGCAATGAGACACATTAACCCATCACAAAGTAAATCAGCAGATAATGTAGAGAATAATTTAACCCCTCTGCAGATAAGGGATCACATCTTGCAACAAATGGGATTTGATGAATGGTCATTGCATGATTCCAATGGTAAAACATACATTGTAGCAACAAATTATTAACAGTTTGTTAGCAGCACCAAGTCAGTACAATGTAATGGAAAGTGTGGGCACTGGATTTGAGGTCAGGTGAAGTACAGGTCAGTCAATATACAAAAATATGGTTATAAAAGCTTGGGAGTAATGCTGCAATTAATTATCACTGGTGTGTATGTACAATAGGTATTAGAGGTAGGCAATCTTGGCTGACAGGGCATGCTGAGACTTCTAGTTCAACAACAAAATGAGAGCCAAATGTTGCCCGTTTCTACTATAGAATATGTAGGCAACAGTGAAGCGGTGAGACATAGCACAAGGCTTGCAGGCAATGGTCAGTGGCATGGAAAGGCAAAAGTTGTGCAGCCTGGTACAGGCAATATAGATGTGGCATTTACAGCAGAGAGATCAACACAAACAAAGGGAAATGAAGCATTTGTTTAATTTAGTGCACACCACAACTAGTAACAGTCTATACATTGCAGTGACCTGTAATAAGATCACTTTTGTCAATTTTCAATGTAAGTGCATATATGGTGTGACTACTGATAAATAACACGTGGGGGTGCAGCGTTAGACATGCAAGTGTTGCACAGTGCATCTGTGGCCCACACAATTCCGTTACCTTGCTGGTGACCCATGTTTATGGTGCATAATCAAAAGAAACCCATGTTTTACTTACAGCAATCAACTAGTTGAACACTTTCTTAGGAAGTACTGCATGAACGCTGACAAATGATCAGTAAGCCTCTGCTTCATGCACTGTCCCCCATGCACTTAGACACTATAGACATGTCATTTAGTTTGGATTTTTAAGTAGCAAGGATTTAGAAGACAAAAATCTGGTTTTGATTTTTAAATTATTGCGGTTTTAAAAATATGAGCCTCATTGCCAGAATTGTGCTGGTGTGTGCACCTTGCAGACCCCATATACAACCGGTTTCTTTTTGCACTGTAACCATTAATGTTCACAGTACGATCCTTTACTCTCCACAAAGCCATGTTTTGGCGTCCTAGGACCCGATTTCTATTATATATGTAACCCTCTGGGCCTGGACAAACAAGCCATCTGTGTAGCAGTTGTCCTTTAGTATCTACTACTTGACAGAGTTATCAAAAAACTAATTTTGCCAGATTTTGTAGCATATTATCTATTGTCAACTGCAACATAGACCAACTTGTGTTAGTAGGACCCTGGGGTTGCTCGTTGTCTGTCAAAAAAAATGTCTGTCCAGGCCCTTAGGTTGATCCTTTACACTTTAAGTTCCCTTCAGACGCAAAAACACGTTTTAAACATAACTTTCATACACATCACTTGTAACCATCAGGCCGCCTCCTGCTTTCCAGCAGTATTATATTCTCATACATAACCATTAAACACCAATACACTTCAGTCCACTCATCTGTCTGCTACTATCATGTGTGTCCTACAGTAGTAAAACACCATACATGGACAGATCATGTGACTAGTCAGTGGCCAGGCTTGTGCAGCTTCCAAATACTATTCTGATCATTACATGAAGCAGCAGTATTTCTATATATAAAGCAAATTACTACAAATTATTCTGAGCAAAGCAACTACTATAACTTCGTAACAGATCGTAACATACCATTTCAACCTATGCATGGGGGAAAAGGTGTTTTTATTTGGGGGGGGGGGGGGGGGGTGTAAATCCAATATTTCTGAGAATGTAGTCTCTTCATTCATTTGGAAGATGGAACACTACTGAGGCACAGAGGAGGGGGGCTTATCACCAGGTTTTTTTAATGTTGGTAAGTAGTGCTGTTGTTTCTAATGATTGACGGGCCACATTCTCATGAGAATTTGATAGGCTCAGTGTGTATAAGCAATGAACACCTTCATCACATGAGGTTTGCCAAATGCAAGTTATCTTAAGATTTAATTTGACAAAGTTGCTAAAATGATGCATGGTATTTTTCACCATAAAGGTGTATTTTAAATAACATAGTGCAGCTAATTCGGTACTTATGTAGTATCTGGGTGTCCGATTTTGTGATTGTATGCCTTACCTTAAGGCATACAATCAGATGCGATGCGATTTTGCATAGGATTCAATGTTAAGAAGGTCCTGTTCATTTCCCCACTATCCAAGTGGGCATAGAGTTGATCTTATATAGCGTGGTGAGCACAGCGAGCCACCGAGCCCGAAGCGTGGCGAGCGAACGCATATTTCTTAAAAAGTATTCTGTGTCCGCTCGCCACGCTTCGGGCTCGGTGGCTCGCTACGCTCGCCACAGGTTTATATCCAACTCCATGCCCACTTGGATAGTGGGGAAAGGAAAAGGACCCCTTTTTCCCATTGAATTCTATGTTAAAATGGAATCCTATGGAAAAATCTTGACCATCGCATACGATTTGGTCGCATGCGATCCGATTTCTAAATCGGATGCCCAGATACTACATAAGTACCGCTAATTCTGTTGTTTTTAAATGTTATTTTTCTGTTACTTTCATTGCTGGGAAAAAAAATTCTTAAAATTGTACATACAAATTCAAAGTAGGCTTGGTTTTACATAATGTTATTCTTGCTTTGTGATCTGAAATAGTTTCCAGATTTCTCCAGTGAGACCGAAAGGTTTGGCCAGAGACTCTGCAACATCTAGGTGCATATCCAATTAGATAGGTTTACTGCACAGGGAAAGTTATGGGTTTAACACCCAGAGCTAATGAATTATTCTCCATTTCTCTTGCGTGGTACAACAGAGTGAGGCTGAACTTAAGAATCCTCCCCACTGGGGCTTGACAGGTGGGGTATTGGTAGTTACTGAAATTGGTCAGCAGTGACAATTAGCTGGTTGAGTAAACCCTGTGACTAGTTGCATATACGCCCCAAAGTTATTTTTTGATGCAAATAGTTACCCCTCCCAACAAATGTAATGTACTACATAAAAAGGAGTAGTCTAGTTAGATAGTTTAACAAATAAACAATTTTAAATATAAATACGTGTGTTTATATACAGTGACAGTGCATGTTTCACCAACACAGTACAAGGACTGTGAGCGTAGAGGATGTCATTCCTAGCTGGCTGTAGAGAACTCTGCCTGTATCACACTGAGGTAACAAGAGTTTCCTGTCACAATGAGGTTTCATATTGTGATAATGGCACTTAGATGAGGGAGTCACCTTTCTCACATTGGGACAGGCAAGAGCTCTATCTGTGCAATGAAATGTCAGCCAAGTGTCTGAGAAGGGTATATGAAGCTCAGGCTCCAGTAGATCATTTGGGAATGCCTCCAGCATGTGCTAGCGAAGGCCAGTAACATTTGGGTCATTTTGATTGGAATCAGAACCTCTGTAAATCCACCTATTACGTGTAATCTACATACAAAACACATTATACTATAATGCAAGTGTTGTCCTGTGCCCGAGGCTGGTGGTATAAACAGGGAACATTCGATTTAGATCATACAGATGATAGACAATGTATAGGTTGACTACTAATGGTCAATAGTGCCTAGGTTGACACCTAAAAAAAGTCAAAATACCTTAGGTTGACACTGCCAAAAGGGTGACACAAATTTATGGTCGACATGAGTTTTTTATGATCTTAGGGTGGCTATGTAATCGTACGTCAGACACTATATATATATATATATATATATATATATATACACACACACACACACACACACACACACACACCGTGGCCCCGCACATGGCTGCCCATGCTTTGGACACGGTGCCTCACTGCACTCAGCACTCTATGCCCACTTGGATAGTAAAGTATGAAATACCACCTATTTTTTTTTTAAATCATGAGAAACTTATGTTGACATTTTGACTGTCTGCCATGAGCTTGTGTCAACCGTTTGGCAGTGTCTGTCACCTTTTTAGGTGTTGACCTAGTGACTGTAGCTTTTTTCTACAACAAGAAAAATTTGAGGTCAGCCACTACTGCTTATTTGTACATTATGAACAACGATACAAGATAAATCTTGTAGGCAATGATCTGTATTGTTAAGCCCCATATAGACTAAATGATCCCCAGTAGGTAAGGAAGTGAGGAGCAGATTTATTAAGCTCGGTGAAGTGATAAAGTGTCTGGTTTTTATCACTGGCCAATCAGCTTCTAACTGTGAAGTTACAGGCTTGGGTTGAAAAATAACAGGTAGAAGCTGATTGGCCTGTGATAAAAAACAGACACTTAAGGGGAAATTTACTAAAGGAAATTTGTAAAAAAAAATAGGTGTATTTGTATCCAGAAATACACTTACTTTTGAAATTTACTATCCCGAAAATACAGCAATTCGTATTGATAGCACATCAATACGAATACGAATTGCCGTATTTTCAGGATAGTAAATGTCAAAAATAAGTGTATTTCTGGATACAAATACACCTATTTTTTTTACAAATTTCCTTTAGTAAATTTCCCCCTTTATCACTTCACCGAGCTTAATAAATCTAGCCCTGAAGGAGTAGAGGGGGGAGCTGCAACATGGCCATCGTTAACTAGGATATCTCTCATCTGTACATGTTCAGACAAAGGAGGGGGTCATTATTAATGAGCGGGAGTGCACATCGTTAACAATATTCTGTATACACATTAAGCAATATAGTAAAAGGACCCTTTTAAGTGAAATCTTTTACTAGATCGTCTCTTGTGTTTGGGGATTAAGGTTTTTTTCCCACACGGTTTCTGTATGTACTTTTTATGCAGCACCATATAAATGATAATAATGTACTGTAAAAATCTGAACTAAAATACAGCACATGTAACAAATACACATTATATGACAAGATAAGAGACATTTGTAAACATAGCTCAACAATGCTGCTCTACCATTGGCCAGAATAAGGGGCGTAAACATGGGTAAAATCCTGGAGAGCACGGTATATTAGTTCTAGGTCTTCTCCCTCAGCAGCAATTGATGAATGCAAATCTCCCAGAAGCAAGGTACACAAGTTTCATTGTACCCCTTGGGGACTCAAACCCTGCCCTTTTCATTTTCCTTTGCATTGGTCTAATAAATTAAAAAAACATACATGCATGCATATTAATAATAATAATAATATGCATCATATGACTATTATACATGAATGTGTTCCTAAGGATGCTTGTTTGATACATAATTTGGTAAACTGTGTCATAATAAACTCTCCATTTAAGTTCCTTCAGGTCTATCCATGTGTAATACTTTGTAAATGAGATCTAAAAGCAAGGCGTGGTGATGACCTCAGTAGGGATGGGTATGGCATTATGTGGGTTGTGATCCCAGAAAAACATAATATAGAGCAGGCAAAGAAGTGGAAGACAAGACAAGGTACGCTCATTGCCTGTACAGTGGAATACCATAACAAGTCTTGTATAAGCATTCCCCACTAGTGGGCAATATGCAAAGGACACATTTGAGATTATAGTGCTTTTAACATTAAAACTTGAACTGAAGATTCGTGATTGGTGATAATATACTTACATCTAATCACAGATTCAGTTTTGGACATGGTTAAGGGATTAAGTTGGAGATGGCATGGCCTGGGCACTCTAGTATCGTAGGCACTGACACTTGCCTATTAGTTTGTCAGTGGAATTTCTAAAATTATGACTAAAGTTGGAAGAAGGACATAGTGGGTGAGATTTAATAGGATGAGAGATTCAGAAAGTGAGAGATTTGGGAAGAAATCTCCAGGTTTTTTTTAAAGGGGCAATCATTTACACTGCAAAACCAGTTTGATTTTGTAGTGTAAATGATTGCCGCTTTAAAAAAAACCTGGAGATTTCTTCCCAAATCTCTCACTTTCTGAATCTCTCATCCTATTAAATCTCACCCAGTGTTTCCTGCCTTTTGCATTCTGTGGTATAAAGACAAAGCTTCTCCAAATCCAAAAGTGTGACCATACAGTGTATCATTAGTGGTCCACCAATATTGCAACAACCAGGTTTTTGCTGTAGAAATGGTAGTGCAATTATGACAGTCGCTCTTCCTTCTAATTGTCGCTCTTCCTTCCTTCTACGCTCACCTTATATGTAACATCTCGCTTTCAGGAGGTGGCCCTACAACTTTAACACTTTTACACACACACACACACACACACACACACACTGTAACCTGAATAGGAAAAGAAATGGAATATGTTAAAACTATGCAATAAGGCACAATAGTACATGGAACAATATACATATGGGGGTCTTGCTGCAAAGTTCTAGGAGTCATACACATACCCGCTGTATGGAGTGATGTCTGCTACAGGATAATTATTGAGTATTCTGTATATGACAATAGACAAACAGTTGTTCTGTTTCTGTGGGGAGACACTGACCCTGCTATCTCCTTTATTGTATTTGGTCAATGCCAATATGGATTAAGATATTTGCTAGGAAAGAAGAGGTAAGGAACTATTCTGATGGGAATGGAACTACGTGGGCAAACATTGTATTAGAACAATAACATAAAAAGCCTCTGCTGTAAATAAGAATCCTTCGCACACTGCCTAAGCCATGACAGATGAAAGTGATGCATGATTGCAGGCTGTTTGCTCACGGTGTGAACAAACCACCCACATCTGGTTCTAGTAAAAGCAGAAGTTTGCCAAATTTGGTTACAGATAATGGCGGAGCCCAGGAAGAGAAGGATTTTGCGATTTGGGTCCCTTATTGGCTACAGATTCTTGAACTGCTGGGCTTTTGGCTTTCTGGGATTCCAAGCTACTGAGCCCAGAATCCCTCCCTTCTGCCCAGGCTCCACCACTTAATCGGGCACTAGGTTCAGAAGCTGCTGTTGCACCAAGGATAGGTTCCTTCCAGTCATTGAAATTGAGATCCGTAAGCTGCCCTGGGAGCACCACAGTGTGTCGACGCCAAGCACTCTTCCTACGGCGAGTTTCTGGAGAGCCAGGCTTACGCATTGCTGCCATGCAAAGATCATCTGCCGCTGGTCTTAAACGTTGTGCTGTACGAGAGTTAGAAGACACTGGTTCCTCAGCAGATTCAAGTTTACCCTTACCAAATTTTTTGCGAGCTAATGTGTCCCCAGGAATTAGCCTTTGAGAGGTAAACGAGTCCTGCGAACGTGGTCGTTCTGTTTCTCTTCCTCCTCCCAGCTCGGTGTCCGTTTCCATGTGGCTGAATTCACTTCGCTCATCATCTGCCTCATCCCCACCCCTGACACTTGAGGCAGGCTCTGAGCACAACGTAGACAGAGTGGAGTATCCAGAGACAATAGAACGAGCATCTGCAGGGATCCTCTCCTCGACAGGAGCCACCCACCTTTGCCCAGGGTCTTTTCTCTCAACTTCAATGTTACCTGCATCAGGCAACTTTTGATCTGGGGACTTTAAACACACTGGCTCTTCGGATTCACTAGCCTCCTTTTGCTGTTCTAGGACCTCGACATCTTGTTCAGGCTGCCCCACCCGTATCACTTCCTGCTCAGAGTCATCCTCCTCTGTGCTGCTCCCAAAGCGCTTCTCATCTCTCCTCTTCCTACGTTTGCGGTTTACTGCCGAAATGAAGGGAATTGACAGGATGTCACGAGCATAAATCTCCTTTCGAGAGGCCTGAAAACAGACAGTAGGATTATTTACCAATTTAAATCAAACTTCATCACATAAATTAATTATGACCATAAGTACGAACAAAAACATTCGTTGAATATTGACCCATTTTCTTAAGTCACTTTAAATCAGGGAGTGATAAACAACTGAATTCCACCAGAGAGTGTGCAGTACACAGAAAAACACTTTGTTCCTCCCAGTATTCTCACCTTGGCTTTGGCAGAATCACTGTTGGTGGAATCTGAAATGAAAGCAGGAGAGTGTGAGGTTTGTGGCTTTGTGTATTATCTTGCATACTGATATTATAACTTTCTATTTTTCCATTTCCTCATTAAACTTTTCACTTAGACCATCATATTAAACACAGCACAAATATATCACCACCAACCAACAACATATGGTTAACACAATACAGCACAGACACAACACAGAAAGAGCTTCCCTGTTAAAAGTACTTACCTGAATGTGTATATTTTACAGGTTTTTTATATATATATATATATATATATATATATATATATATATATATATATATATATATATATATATATATATATATATATATATATATTCCCATCTTTACAATAAAGCCATTTATTTTTTACCTCTATTATCAGAAAAGTTGACAAGTTTAAATGAAAATATACTATCGCTGGAGTAATGGGGTTATTTTTTGCCAAGGTTTGGAAAATGTAGTTGATTTACACAATGTTTAGTAGCAATTTCAATGGATACTAATCTTGTATTTTCAGTACTGCTAGTGTTCTCTACATGGGAAAGCCCATTCACTTAAAGCAGGGGTGGCCAAACCTGTCCTCAAGATCTACCAACAGTGCATGTTTTCCAGGCAACCTGTGGATCTATAGTAGGAATGAACGCAGCATGTTTGAACATGTGACAGTAATAACTACAGCTGTGCACCAGCTAGGTAACCTGGAAAACGTGGACCGTTGGTAGATCTTGAGGACCAGTTTGGCCACCCCTGACAAAGCAGTCATAAAGCTAGCACTAGGTATCCCATGTGATATTCTGGAAACTAGATTGCATGCGATACATCATGTGTGGTCCTTTTACATAAGCGGCATCGCATGCGCTCCTAGTTACTGCTACGGTATATGACAAATGCTTGTAGCAGCCATGACAATTTCCAGATCCGATGTGCTGAGCATCAGATCAAAATCAGAAGTAAGAGACATACGATTTTTAATTTTTCCACACAATGTATTGGCCCGATACATCGAATTGTGTGAAAAGGGCCCAAATTGCTCTACAGTATGGGCACCTTTAGCCTGGCTGCCCAGCAAACAGAATTGAAATTGGATGCTGGATCCAGTGGCACAAGATTGGTAATTAACCCTTTCATGCATAAAGGCCACTACAGTGGACAGCTGTTTCAAAGTCATTATACACTGTTTTCATATTTCCACAGTTCTCATAAAAGGATATGCCCACTTCAGCAGACATCGTGAAATAAAAAGATCTATACTGCGTGCTAGGTTTAGCCTGGTGTATAGGGCTAACCTAAATATTTTGCTCATGAATATGCCTGTTTTGACAGCCTTATATGTATCATTATAGGTGATCACATTTTTTTTTTTTAAATGAAAAGGATTTCAAATTAGCAGCATTACTAACTGCAGCAGTAATGGGGGACACTATTAGTACTGTTTTTATTTTCTCCACGCATCAAGAGCATCTAGCCACAGGGTTAGGCACGGAGTAATGTAACACGTACAGTGGAGAAATGGATCCCCTAGTTCAGTGTATGGCAACGTACCCATACAGACGCAAAACTGGGAGATGGCACATTTGGGTATTCTTTCTCTTTCTTAATGGGACTTGTGTAAATGCATGTCTCCTGTTTCAAATGTAGATTCAAGACAAAAAGGAATTCAAAGCATCCAGCTCAATTGAGCAACATTTAAGTAGAAGAACAAGTGAGACATTGGAGTTTATTTACTAAAATGGGATGTTGCCAATAGCAACCAATCAGAAATTACATATTTATTTAGCACCTTCTAGAATATAATAGAATCTCATTAGTTGTCCATAGCATCATCCCATCTGCAACATAACTCCCATCTTAATAAATAAACCACACCATATCCAATGAAGCAGGTTCACTATGGGAAATCCCCAGCCAAAGCTTACAGATGCAAAACATACTAAGAGGTGCCACAATGCAGTGTGTACACGTAAATCGAAGTACAACTCTATTTAGTGTCTTCAACCCTTTGTGTCCAGGCCGCTTTTACAACCGTCACACCTACATAGGCTTTTTCACAAACGGAATATGACGTAACTTTTGTTTGCCCAAGTATAAAATTCAGTCAGCAACTAAAGAAGAAGCTGGAACCATACCTGGCTTTTTTCCTTCTTTGATATGTGATCGATTGGTTGACACTAATTAGGTCAACACTCAATAGATCAACAGGCAGTGGGTCAGCACCTTTAAAAAAAGGTCGACATTGCTCAGATCGACACAATCAATAGGTCAACATGAGTTATTCATGTTTTTTTTTGCCAGAACAGGTGTTTTTTTCATACTTAACTATCCACGTAGACATAGAGGGAGAATATAATAGTGTGCCCGAAGCACGGCGAGTGAAACGAGCCATGAGAAGGGGTGTGGTACACTGGTACAGTGTTCATGATGACCTAAGTCGACAGACACCCAAAAAACATTTAACTCCGGTCCATGTCAACCTATTGCTTGTGTCAACCAATTGTACCTGTTGACCTAAGCCATGCTGACCTTTTTATGGTGTCAACCTTAATTGGTTTGTCCTTATGACTTATACCCGTTTGTTTTTTTTGGTTTGTTTTTTACATTACTCACTTTGTGCAAGAAAAATAAAAATGGTATGGTAAAAAAACTTCCATGACAATAGGGCAATATTTTATGTTGCAAATGCATGTTGTCCACTCAAGAGGTCATGGGTATAACTTTTTAGTTTTAGTTAATAAAACAACAACTCAGAAGCCCTGAAGACTAAAAACAAAATAAAAAAATATATAAATCTTGTATTGGGTCATCATAATTCATGCATGAAAGGGTTAAGGTCAGATGGGGCATAGGTAATTTGGTGGGCTATGATAACCACACACTTGCCATTCTTTCTCGATAAAATACTTAACAGTAATGCCAGATATTTTGGGCACAGACAATACGCAATTAGGGAGTATGTGTATGTATATGATATACTGTATATTAAAAATATAATTCTAAATGCGGCTGGCACTCCCTTGGCTCTGGTATGTAATATATGCCCTGGAGCCCTCACCGGACAACGTTTCAGTCTTTTATTAACCTTCCTCAGGCTGAACGTTCAACCTGACAAAGGTCAATAAAGACCGAAACGCTGTTTGCTACTGTAAGACCTATTTGTCTTTTCTGATTAACTGCTGATGAAGGCCCATGAGTGCCGCTGCCACCCCCTAATCTATATAAATTAGTTGATCAAACATAGACACAAACACGGGGACAACACGCAAGGGAACAATGCAGGCCCCTCCAGCATGGATGAGTTCTCAGAGAGAAAAGAGTAGGAAAGGGCAGAATAGTGAGAATATAAATAACATGACACAATGGGAATAATTTAAAGCGGGAGAACAACAAAAAAAGAAAATGCAACATTATAACAAAAAATGAGTGAGTGGATTTTGTCTCTACATAATTAATTTGTAATTACTGTAGCTCCATCCATATGCACATTCAGTTGTATTTTGCAGAAAGTGTGCGCACTCCTCATGCAGACCACAGAACAACAGAGCCACTAATGCAGGCATGTCCAAACTATGGCCCTCCAGCTGTTTGCCTTGCCACAGATGTGCCATTAAGGAATGCTAAAACTCTGGCAATGCATGCTGGGGTGTGTAGTTTCAGCGCAGCTGGAGGGCCACAGTTTGTATATGCTTGCACTAATGCATCTAATAGGAGGCTTAATCTTTTATGCAATCCTGCCTTAATGCAAAATACGCACTGATGATGATGACGACAATCAGCAGCTGCTTCTGACTGACTGAGTGCATCAGGGTTGCTACTACTGATACTCTAATCCTGGGGTAGCCAACTCCAGTCCTCGAGAGCTACCAACAGGTAATGTTTTCCAGGTCTCCTCACAGAATTACAAGTGAAGTA
The DNA here is from genome assembly GCF_055691185.1 of Crinia signifera. Classification (NCBI taxonomy): domain Eukaryota; kingdom Metazoa; phylum Chordata; class Amphibia; order Anura; family Myobatrachidae; genus Crinia; species Crinia signifera. The sequence continues at coordinate 127,947,157 of NC_139222.1, read as the reverse complement.
ATTAGCTCCACCTGTGGATCTTTGAAAATGTTTCAGCTAGTAATGAGTGCACCTGTGCAGCAGCTAGGTTGTCTGGAAAATGTGAACTGTTGGTAGCTCTCGAGGACCGTAGTTCATACTTGCCTACCTGACACTCTCCATGAGGGAGAAAATGCTCTGCTCCTGGACTTCACTGGTAATGTATGATTGCCATCACCTTTACCTAGCTCCCCACAGGTGATGGCAATCATACATTACCAGGGAAGTCCAGGAGCAGAGCATTTTCTCCCTCATGGAGAGTGTCAGGTAGGCAAGTATGCCGTAGTTGGCTACCACTGCTCTAATCAATGTTATTCATTTACTCGCTGTGGCCTATTTACCAATACCTGATATTCCTCATTCTACCATTTGAGATTTATGGATGTTTGCAATATGCTTATGATAGGTCATTAAAATACTATATTGTGTATGTACTAACTGGGTACTGTAACTATTTTCTACTAAAATATCAAGCTGCATAAACAGGCACATACAGTATAAGGGCACAAATATGCCCTCCATCAGTCCCTCTGTCTCTCCCTGTGGTATAGATTTCTGGACTCATGATGCACACACACAGTAATGTTTTTTTTTTTTTTTAAATCCTGACCAATCGGAATGACCTTTTTAAAATCTTACAGGGGGTAATCAGTGGTGTGGAGGTGGGGCAGACCCAGACACCCCTGATCATGGCCACACTGAACGACTGAGTAAACCCTCTGATTGTTTACTCATTAGTTCTGTGTGTGGCCATGATCATGGGTGTTCTGGATGTCAAAGGAAATTAGATAGATATTGGATCCCGCCGCCCCCATGCTGCTGGCAGATGGGAGAAAGGCCGGGGGCTGGAAGAAGATTTGAAAGTTCCTATTCATTTTACTAGGGTGGTTGCTGATTAAGAGAGCTCTCAGCCAATCACCGGCCGCCCTATTCATTTGAATAAGAGTTTTGATGTCTCCTGCCCGCCACCGCCGGCCTCTTTCTTCTTCAATGGTGGGGGTGCTGGGACATGGCAACATCATTCACCATGCCTACACATGGAACGATGTGGCCATGATCCTGCAGGGCGGATCATTCATCTTTCTGCCTGCGGAAGGGATTAGCAGGCACGATGAACGAACTTCGGGCTCCTGCATCAGATTGTCATGAAGCGCACATACAGAAAGTTTTATTAACGATTGGTTGTTCCGATTGATCATTAACACCCACATCATTTTAAAAAATCTTACCGTGTGTGGGCAACTTTACAGTGAAGGGTCTGCTACAGACTCTAGGATTGATTGGGGGAAATTCAATAGTTTTTCTGGTACTTGTGTAATATCTGGGCGCCCGATTTTTGATCAGTCGGAAAAATCGCGTTGATCGTATCGCATCGTGACCAAATCGCATGCAATGCGATCAACGCGATTTTTCATAGGATTCAATGTTAAAACGGTCCTGTTCATTTCCCCACTATCCAAGTGGGCATAGAGTTGATTTTATATAGCGTGGCGAGCCACGGAGCCCGCGGAATACATTTTAAGTAATCCACGTCCCCTCGCCATGCTTCGGGCTCGGTGGCTCGCCACGCTCTATAAAATCAACTCTATGCCCACTTGGATAGTGGGGAAATGAACAGGACCATTTTAACATTGAATTCTATGGAAAATCGCGTTGATCGCATCCGATTTGGTCGCGATGCGATGGACGCGATTTTACCGGAAAATCGCGTCCATCGCATCTGATTGTATGCCTTAAGTTAAGGCATACAATCAATCGCATCGGGCGCCCAGATATTACACAAGTACCGTTTTTCTCCACAGCTGCCACTAGAAGGCACCCAACGGAGCAATGACATTTTTTGCTCTACTCGGTTGCGATTAGACACGGAGAGACACATTTCAGCTCACGGCCCCTTTCATGTTCTGCCCATTAGTTTAGTAAAAACCAAACCATTGACTATTGCACCAGGCCATGGCCCGAAGTGATTAGGGATACGGTCACTAGGTCTACAACACTAGGTTGACATGACTGATGGTCAACATGGGGTAAGGTCGACAGGGTCATAAGGTTGACACAAGCATTAGGTTAACATGGGGAAGGTCGACAGTCAAAAGGTCGACATGGGGTTTTCGCCTTTTTTGAGCCAACATGCGCCGACCGGCGGTATTTCATGCCCTACCATCCATTAGGGTGTGGTGGGAGAATAAGTGAGCCATGCGAGGGGACACGGTGCACTTAGTGTCCATGTCAACGGTTTCGACATTTGGGTAAGAAAAGAAAAGTAAAACAAAAACCCCATGTCGACCTAATGACCCTGTCAATCTAACCCCATGTCAACATTCATGCATGTCGACCTAGTTGATGTCTATCCAATGATCCATACCCAGTGATGGATAACAACTGCTGCAATACCATGCAGAGATGTTCAAATGTATTTGAAATCAGAAAACGATGCCCATTCTTAATACTTGTATCCATTTATGCAGTAGAGGACAGTGAAGAGAAAATGAAGGCGCAAGAGGTATGAAGACAAACCATGGAAGGTAGCGTTAGTGAGAATGGTACGAGTGGCACGGTGTACCCGTACAGGGTGCTTTGGAGAGGCAGTATGTTCAGAAGCAAGACTAAGGCTGGGCAAGAAATGATGGGAGTTTGAAAAGAAAACTGGAAAGAGTTGTAAACATACAATATATCTATACTGTATATTGTGGAGGAGCCTGCAGACATCTTGCTGGGGCCACTCTGTAAGTGTGTGAGAGCCAAGTAACACAGGACATCATCGTGACACAACGCCACATAGTAACAGCCATAAGATGTGTTAAACCCCTGGGCAATGGGTGGAAATAAGAGAGATGAAGAAATTCAATCATCTATTTTAAGATCTCTACTGACGTGAACCATTTTCACTGTTCTTCTTGTGATAAATGGCAATACACTCATTTCTCTCATATTTATCTCAGAACAGTCACATCCCCAATGTAGACTCTTCTAGATAAATGTCTCACCAGATTAAGCTTCATCCATTAATGGATATCTGTTCCCATCTCCACCTAGCCGTATGTAGTACAGCTTCCATCTCTCTTACAACCACCCTAGTGATTAGAAGGAGAAGCGGTAGAAACCAAACCATACCCGTTCACTGCTGCAGAAGATCCGCTGAGAGTAGAGATAGGAGGAGATGAAATAGCAGATTCAAGGAGAAGGAGGAAAGGAAGAAAGGCTGGGAATTATTTGCGGTCACAACATGCCAGGGTGGGTCAGGGTTTTCGGCTACACCATGAGTAGACTCTTAAGAGGGATGTGTTTTTCTACCACTAGTCTACATTTCCTACAGTGTCACACATGTAAGGGTAACGGACACCAGAAGGAAATTTAACAAAACATTTATAAAAGTGAATCTTATGCATAAAACAAAATCTTGGGTGTCTGCCTCAATGACGGCTAAGTGCACATAAAGGTCTATACAGAAGAAGGAGAATAATCGTTAGGCTATACACTGTAAATATCACATCAAATTCTAACCCCTTAGTACCAAACATTTCATTTGAGTAGTTTGTTTTCCTCTTGAAATGCTGCTTGGACATGGGACATAGGGAATGTGTATAACATGCATCACATTTCTGCGTATGAGACTTGATATTCCTAGAAATGCTTTTCTCTGCTGGCATATATGTTAATGCCACCCAATCAGCAGAGAGATTCAATCATCGGTACATTGCCTATCTGTAATAACAAAATGAGTTCACAGTGTACAGAGTGCTTTCTGTAATTCCCCACATTAATATCTTACCCAGCCTCAGAAGTAATCTTAGCTGTTTTCTGTCCCAAAGAGACCATGATTTCCCCCCTTCCACAGTAAAAACCAGCCCCAGAAAACATACACAGCACAAGTTCTGGCCTCTTTCCAATGTCCTTGGCTTTTGCGCTTAGGGCAAAAAAGAATATTGGGAACCCTAGTGTTGAAATACGCCCCTGTGGTCCCTTAAACAATAGTGGCCCAAGACTTCAACTGCATAATGACCAATTCTTCTCCTCTGCTTGTGCAGATGTTCGCTCTCCTGCAAATTCAGCCATTTTGGATTGAGAAATCTATAACCTCCTATAGAAATCTAGGTACATTTCAGAAAATGGAAACCATACACCTAGTCCACAGCTGGATTTGTGCGTCATAAATGAACTCCTGCAAAAGATCATTGTACTTTCTTGATTTGTTCATCAACCTAATCACTTTAGAAGTTACCTGAGGTGTCTCCGGGTGCTATTGTACGTCCAATATTTGGCAGAAGGTGTTCAATATTTGGTACAGACTGGGAATCTGACTCGTCCACTGGAGTCTAAAAACACACAAAACATTTATTAAAAGTGGTACTACAAGTCAAATGTGGAAAACATGGGTAAAAACATTTCAGACCAAGGACAGGGTTGTGGGACACCGATAAGATGGCGAGATCTATGGCAGGTGAGAATGTGAGATGTTGGATAAGTAAAATAATATTACACTAAAAAAATTGGTGCGGGGTAGAAGAATCAGGTGTAAAAATGTCAAGTACAGGACAGGTAAGTGTGAGGGACAGGGTGCAGATTATGTATGAGAGACATAGGTCATTATGTGTGAGACACTGTCGCGGCCATCCTGGTGTCTTTAGCGTAAAATCACGGACATGACCTTGGCCAATGTCACTACACAGTCCTTCCATGCATCCACTCGCAGATGCTGCAATACTGTCCTGTGGGATATTACGCGCACCATCAGTCACCAGCCCTAAGATAAAGTAGGTGCAGCTTCCCTTATCTGCATATGGCCTCCCACACAGTGGAACATCACAAATACAAATTAAGATAGATTTTAAAAAAAGTCTGTGTGATTTAAAAAAAAAAAAAGGGGGGAGACTGGAGTCATTTATTACATCTGTCAAAATAAGCATTTTTCCACATTCTGCAGCAATGTTTTATTCCCCAAAATTTTTACCTTTTCAGTTTTTTCGTGCTCTTCACTGAAGAACCAGTCAGACTGCAGCAAAGAGAGGAGGGCGGAGTTATTGGCATATGCTTGATGAACAGCTTACAGGATATTATATGACACAAAGCATATGCATAAAGGAGGAGAGACACGTAATGCTGTCACACTGCATGTACACTCACCCAGGGCGCATAGCTGTCCATTACCAGAGAACGCATGGTGGCTTGTAATGTACTTCCTCTAGTAGGATATAATCCACACTGGCACATTTACTGCATCCACAATATTTACTCACATGTTGGATGAGGGTTTCTACAATCTTGTAGCGATCTGGCATGTGTGTCACCATGTCTGTCATGTTGTCCTCAGATGTGCGAACCAGTGTAGGGCCAAAGACCAAGGCCAGATTTCGAGGCTCCATCTAAAATTAGAGAGAACATATAAAGTGTATTCATCACCTGCACACCGTGAGCGCAGCTCTAATGTGCACAGATCAAATAATCACTGGAATGCAGGATATTAATTCAATATAAACTAGTGATGTCATTGCATTATTTAAGCTACAGAACTGTTGTGTTTTTAATGTGGAGGCATTTATGAGCAACACTGCTGTTATTAGTATCGTCTCCTTAAGCACTTTTATGCTGGCCATACATCAGAAAGATCGATCTTAAGATCGATTGCGCTCACGATTGTGTACAATTTCCCTTGAAATCCCCGGCAGTCCTTGGTGGTTTTTGGACACACAATCTACACACAATCCATCATACAATCAGTCATACAATCCATCTGCTGCTTGATTTTGTACACAAGATGTGCACACAATCTGCATACAATCCATCTTACAATCAGTCATACAATCCATCTTATGATTGTATGATTGTGTACACAAGATGTGCACACAATCTGCATACAATCCATCTTACAATCAATTGAGATTGTATGATTGGGTACAATATCTTTCTGATGTATGGCCAGCTTAAGATGTTCTTATTAGGTATGTACAATGTATGCAGGATTTTTATATGGGTTGAACACTGTAATATAGATCTCACTTTGAAGTAAAACCCAACCCAAATCTAACTCTCTCTGCACATGTTACATCTGCCCCACCTGCAGTGCACATGGTTTTGTCCATTTGAGAAGGAATTTGCATTTACGAGTGAACCAAAATAACCCCCATTAAATCTAGCCCACAAAATGCTGGACAGCTGTATTTTTAGACTTGAGTTTCTCATTATATTACATACACATAGGTCTGACCACCCTGGACATGTTAAATGTTCCCGACCTGCAGTGCAGTGCTTTGCTCCCAATGTTGTCCGCTCTGTGCAGTGTGTACAGACGTCAATAATATGCCGGCTGGCATTTTAGCAGGGAACACACCACTCTGATGTGTACCCGGCCAAAGACACTTTGTGGGGACATGCATAGGTTTTAATTAACTCTGGCTTTAAGTTTACACCATTATTGTTACTTTTGGGGGGGGGTTTAAGAGCATGGTTCGTATATACGTTGTGTCGCTACTGTTTCTTTTACTTTGGGGGGGGGGGGGGTACAGTAAAAGAGCTTGTGCTGATCATGTATAAAACATAAGGGGAGTTACAGATATGTAATATTTCCAATTAATTGAATATGAGGGGAGATCAGAATTTACTTTGCAAGTTACAGGGCATTATATTGATTTGATAAGGTCAATTTGTTACCACCCAGTTTTTTTTTATCATGGTTTCCAATTGTAAAGCTCAACAGAATATACTGCGCTATATAAGAAACTGTAAATAAATAAATATTGTGTGTGTGTGTGGGGGGGGGGTATATTTCAGGCAGCTTCATAATGAAATGCATGGTACTTGTTTCCTAGCACGGCGCCCATCTCGTTGATTGTATGCCTTAACTTTAAGGTACTTAAGGCATACAATCAACGCGATGGACCCGATTTTCTGTCAATCATGACGCGATCAACGCGATTTTACATAGGCGAATATGGCCAATTTCACATTGAATATAGTTGTAAAGTATGTTTAATGCCCCCGTCATTATTAACGCCACCCCGCTATTGACGCCAACCCGAAGCATGGCGAGCGCAGCGAACCCGCGAGGGGCGGCGGTACGCGTCCTCCGACCTTTTCATACCCCTACTATCCACGTTGGCGTGGAGTTGATTTTATAAAGTGTGGCGAGCGCAGCGAGGGGACGCGTATACCTGTGAAGTTATGCGCGTCGCCATGCTTCGGGCTCGGTGGCTCGCCACACTTTATAAAATAAACTCCACGCCGATGTGGATAGTAGGGGTATGAAAAGGTCAGAGGACACGTACCGCTGCGCTCGCCACGCTTCGGGTTGGCGTCAATAGCGGGGTGGCGTTAACAATGGGGGGGGGGCATTTCAAACATGAGGGGGGGTTTGGTATTAAAATGGGGGGTTTTGGGGCTTTTTACATTGAAATCAATGTAAAATCGGGTCTCGGGGACCATTTTACATTGATTCCAATGTAAAAATCGCGTCGATCGCATCGCATGCAATTTGGTTGGCATGCGATGCGATCGACGCGATTTTTCCGACCCGATGGATACAATCAAAATCGGTGGCACCGTGCTAGGAAACAAGTACCAAATGGATTATATTTGTACAGCTTAACACTATGGGGGTATTCAGTTAGTGCCCATATTTCTGGAAATATCAGCACTCTTCCCCATTAATCTGACTACCGAAGCTTTTCCGACTGTCGCATAGTCCGCAGATCGGCTAGAAGAGTCGCAAATTCTACATTTTACCATCCGTTTTCACCAATGTAGATTCGGCCTTTAAAGAAGCATTTTTACGAGTTGTAATTTTCTAATTAGGTTTATTTATTGTTTTGCTCTGAAATAAAGCAGGAAACCTCCCTCCAGAAATCTTCTGCTTGCCCCAAGAAGGCTTGTGAGGTGTATATTTTGTGGTAACAACATATACATACAGACATCTGTAAATTATAGTGCTCCTGTTATTTGCAGTACTACATCAAATGGAGCGAGACCCTCTTTTTCTCATCTTCACTATAAAGATTATATGGATACTATTTTTATTTACACCTTCACAAAATATTTTAGGTAATTTGTTAACCATTTTGCATAGTTTTGGTAAGAAATTAAAATTGCAGCAGAGGTTACTATATGCCAGCATCTACGCCTTCTCTCTTCACTGACTATAACAGTTATCATGCACTACTGTACATGAGCCATAAACCCTGTTCTGCCAGGAAGACACCCCCAACCTTGTTTTTCTCTGAGTGGTCAGCTACGGTCTTCAGGTGGCGGACAAGGAAGCGCAGTGTCTCGTAGTAGTAGGCAGGGAGCGCTCTGATCTGTGAATAACAGAAAATATCTTTCTAGTGGGACCAGAGAACAATACAGTAGTACAGGAAACCAAACAAACGGAGAATAACTGCATTTTAACATGTGTAAATTTAAGTCAGAGCAATAGTAGAGGGAAAACACAGGTTACCACATTAACAAGCTTTATAAGGAGAATTGTTTTGAATACAGTAAGTAAAAAAGATTTAGAAGAAATATCTAAAAATTGTATTTGTCAGATTTCAAAGAAACATACAAAAATGTCTATCAATTCACCTGCAACGGAATTGTTTAGCACCAGTTTTTTTTTCTCCAATACACCAATAGCCAATATGCATCAATGCTGGGGTTTTTTTTTTTTTGTGATTTGCCATTTATTCATCCAAACATCGAATCAAGAAAATATACATTTTACTAGTACAAAAACTAGTAACAGTCTCTAAATTTGCTATTTTTTGCCATATACTAACACTCTACATCCCCAATTAGTCTGAAACAGTAAAACCTGATTAATGGTCAGAATCAGCAAGCTGTGAACCCCATTCATTTATTTTTTCATAATCATCTGCCAAACGCAGAATTGCCCCCAACTGACTGATGTATGGGCCCCCTTATGACAACCACAACATGTAAATTGAAATGCTAGTTTTCTCTTTATGCCTTGGGTTGCAGTGATAAACCACCTTAGGATGTATAGGCCTATGCTCACCAGATGGTGATCAAAGTTTTTATGGAATCTGAAAACCATCAGTCTTTAGTGAAAACATACATTCAGCATGTGTCTGAATTTAAACACAGATGACAGACATGGGTGAAAGCCATAAGGCCTACACATGGGTTGATGGTAGTTGAGTGAGTGCTCTAGTTAAGCTCAGATCGCTCAGCATGCAGCGCTGCACCAGCAATGTGTGCTGAGCGATCTTTTTGGCCAGTGTTCTCAATAGAGGGAACACAGGCGATGACTAGATATACTGCATGCAGTATAAATCTAGTCCGATGTGCATTGCCATTGCTGGGAGCCCTACATACACAGCGATTTGTGCTTATTTTCTAAGCAATCAAGTCCAAAAAAAAAAAAATCGCCCAGTGTATAAGACCTAATTTTGTGCAGTAGGCTTCTAATGAAGCGGATTTGTCTTAAAGTATGTACTCTTCAGAGATAAAACTTAGGCACTATGTTTAATAAAAAAAAAAATCATATTCCAATAAAAATATACAGTTAATGAGTTTTAGGTTTCCTTGCTGCCGATAAGCTTGCTCCTTGCAGTGACAAGTAGTGTAAGATATGTAAGCAGTGGTCGAAGCGTGCCAGAATGCAGCGGTTTGGCAAACTGGCACTTCGATTTGAACTGCTCTGGAAGTCCCACCACAGTAAAGGGTGCCAGCAGTCGGCAGCATTACGAGTTACACTGAATCATATATGCGCTGCCCATCACCATACAGTCGGATGGAAAGGAGGGCAGGCGAGAGACTGTCTCTGGAGAAAAGTGGAGCACTCTGATGTAGGCAGCCACCCCATGTCATACCAGTTGTGCATTGCAGGACACTGACCTCCACCAACAAGGAGGAGCCAGTGGTCAGACCAGGCCCCAAACATGCCACATGACTCTGGATATGGCAAATCAAACACTGAAAGGCAGAGATGGATTGTGGGAAAAGTGAGGAGTAATCACTGTATAGATAGAATGCTTCTGCCTCCTATAACACCTACTGTAATTATACAGCCAGGGATGCTATATACTGTCTGTCTACTGTTTAATATATGTTCCCATGGGAGCTGTAACTGTGTGAGATGTAACCCCCCTCCTAGCATCCTTTCCTCAGCTCTCATGTTAAACACCCTTGTTTTTTTATGCTGGTCTCCCCCACTGATACTTTCCCTTCATGTCCCAGTAAACCCTTTCAACCCAATTTCCATTTTTTTCCTATAGAGAAAAAAATGGAAATGCTTCTACCATTCACCCTCTACCTATCCATTGCCTCTCCCAGTGACCCTCCTCATGACCCACTTTCCATCACCCGGTCTCTCCGTCACCTCGACATCACACCCTGCATCTCTTTATGCAACCCTCTCCCTATAACCCTCTGCTTCTCCCCGTCACCCTTTCCCCTCTTGCCACTCCTTTTCACCCACTCTCCGTCACCCTTTACTTCTTCATATTATCCTCTGCTTGTCACCCTCTCCCTCTTAAGGGGCCGACACAATAGCGATTTTTAGCCATTTTCGAAGCGATCTGATTGCTCAGAAAATGACATAACATGACTGTGTGAGTAGGGGCCAGCAATATAGGTGCGCAGCACTATTGCCAGTAGAATTAAGAATGAGCTCACTCAGCACTACATATCGCTGTGTGTGCTGAGCAGATTGCTCATCACACTCGCTATGTCTGTAGGCCCCTTTACACTCCACCTGTCACCCACTGCTTGTCAGCCTCGCTCCCCAACACCCACTGGCATATTGAGAACCTGTGGATCGGTGCATATGTGTAAGCATTTTTTTTCTTCATGCAAAGCTTATGTTTCATTATTATCCTGTGGGAAATAGAAAAGGGTGGCGAGAAAGAAGCACCAATCAGCTGCTAGTTGCCATATTCAATTACAGACTGTAAAATTAGAGTTAGACTCTGATTGGTTAGTGATATATATATATATATATATATATATATATATATATATATATATCTATCTTTTCAGGCTGTGATAAACACCCCTTTAATTTAAAATGTACCCAACCTCATGGCCTACCGCAGTGTATAAAAATGTTCACACAAGCGGCTCAAAAGCATGGCTTTTAGTTCTTTTTAGTATTTCTTTCTGTTCAGTAACAACCAAGATTTTTCTGTGGTCCTGATAGAATACATAATGAATAAAATAAACTGTAACTAATATTAAAAGGGTAAATTTAGTGTGAAATTTTAGAAGTGAAATGTTTCCCATAGCAACCAATAAGATCATACTGTACTTATTTATCTAGCACCGTCTAGAGCAGCGGTTCTCAAACTGTGGGTCCTGACCACCTCAGCATGTGGTCACGACTCTATGTTGCTGAACATCAGGCAAATGTGTCTTTGGAGGGAGGACAGGGTATAACTCATTAAGTAAACACCCACTGCTTCCTTCTTCTGTCCCCTGTCACACCCCTCCCCCCCATTACCCACTGCCTTCCTGTCACAATAGCGGTCACTTCACTGACCACACCTGTAGCGGCCATTCAGTAGTAACTTGCCGGGGTCCTGTAATCATTTTTATTGTCTGACGGGGTCCCAGAGCAAAATAGTTTGAGCACCCTGGTCTAATGGATAACAGCTAGCATCTGATATGTTCCTATAGGCAACATCTCTCACTTCTAAAATCTCACAGTTTAGTAAATTTACCCCTAAGAGTGTTACAAAGATGGAATGGAACATATAAGAGGTGTGTAACTATGGTAACATGTACACTACCAGTTTGCGAAGCTTTTTCATCCTCTCCCTAGAATCGTCCAAACGATTTGCCTCAATAAACTCGTTGTATTTGTCTGGAAAAGAAATGGATAAAATACATACATCTATTATGAACAAAAAGGAAAAAGTACTGGGAGAGCAGACAGTAGAATTGAGAAATGTAATAATAAATGTAAAAATATAGAATATATCACAAAAAAAAAAAATATATATATATATTGATTGGTGGGGTTGCGGCCTGGCACTCTCCACAACGTGACAACTGCCCCGGTGCCTTCACACAATATAGATATCTGAACAAAGTACAGGCGGCACTCGGAGGTCTTTGGCAAAAAAGTGTATTTGAGTCTCACCTACCAGCTTTTGAAGAAGGAGCGCTGCTCCGAAACGTCAGCTTTATTTTTCCAAATACACTTTTTTGCCAAAGACCTCCGAGTGCCGCCTGTACTTTGTTCAGATATATATATATTGAGGCGGTTATACCACTTTGAGGTCAGCTCCCCAGCACTTGGTGAGCAGCATTCAGATTTATTTTTATATATCTTAGAAGCACCTGGTAATTTTTTAAATACATATATTAAACTTGTTTTATCTTCTCCCACTGCCATAAATTCATACATGATTTTTCCTTCTAGGGCCCTCATTTTGGTTAACTCGCAAAGATGCAGATTTTGCAGCTGTTGTTGCTGGCCGAGAGTGATGGGCAGTGTCCATCAATCTCGCTGGTCGCCAGTGTTCTCCGCTCGCTCTGTGTGTGGGCTGTCAGCGATGTGTGCTGAGCGGCAGTGGCGCAGCACTGCCCGATCCTAGCATAGCTAGGTCGCCATACACACATCGCTATGTGCGTAGGGCATGTTAAACACAGTGGTTTACCAATGAGTTGCCAGGAACCTGTGCTCACTAATGTTAAAAGGGTCTTGCCTTCATATACATGGTTGTTTTTGCATTACCAATGTATACTCACTCACTCTCCATTTAAGTTCTAAACATCATAACAAAACTAACCTCAAGTCCATCAGATGCACAGATTTATAGGCTTAGGGGCCATAACTAACAGCAGTTACAATAAGAATAATGTTTGGTATATTTTATTAGACGCCTACAAAGGTCTCCATTGAATATGTGATGGTTGTAGTATTTATGCCTTTGTTCTCCTTTACTCTTGGTGCTTTTACAGATCAAGTACCCACCCATCACTTACAGGTAAGGCAATGTTCCACAGAGAGCACATTTCATACCCATTTCTTTAAAGAGTCAAGCTTCTTTTACCCTGAAAGGTTTACTGGGAAGTTCAAGGTGGCCTAGGTGAGCCTAACTTTACAGTTTATTAGAACCCAAGCACTTCTAATTGATCGGCCTGTTCACATTTATACAAATTAAATTCTCATTGTCAGCACAGTTCATTGAGGTGGAAAGCCACTTACAGCATTATTTTCAGAATTACCTGACAATTACCGTATATACTCGAGTATATATCGACCAGAATATAAGCTGAGGCACCTTATTTTACAACAACAAAAAACTGTGAAAACGTATTGACTCAAGTGGGACCCTCACTCGAGTATAAGCCGAGGGGGGCTTTTTCAGCATAAACAATGTTCTAAAAAAGTAGGCTTATACTCGATTGTATATGGTATATATTTTTTGTCTACAGATGTGTCCACATACATCTATCCTCCATGCGATACAAGTCGCGTTATAAATCACATGCGCGTATCGGGTGACTCTGTAGCACCAGGCGATGTCCATTATTCTTGTTTGCTAAATTAAGTGAATAGGGTGCACAAGCACCTTCTACTGATTAAAACATGCCGCAGGTCTATATTCAGTGTGTGACTGCCACTGTATCTGCATAACAAATGGAATGCTACAGGGTTATCCTGGAAAATATAACAGTGGTACATGGAACAAATTTTGTATAACTAGATTACTAGATAACTAGATAACTTGTACTTTTGGATGGAAAGAAAAGCTAAATGTTTACAGGTTGTGATTAGCAGGAATGTACAGTGATGTTCTGAAGTTTTCCACAATGAGCATTGCCATAAGGAGCCCCTAATTTCCAGGAGCAATTACTAAAAAGTAAAATGTGTGACTGCACAGTGAAATGCTTTGTAGTTGCATATTTATCTAGCTCCTAATGGAAACAAGTATCCACGACGTGCCATATTATCACCCAGTGTAGGCATTGCACCCAGCGATCACAACGTACACAGGCCATCATACTTACTATCAGTGAAGAGAGGCTCAGGAAGTTTTCGAAAGAAAGATTTGAGCAAACTGCTGACAACATTCAAGTCCTGCCAACGCTGAAACCAGAACACAAACATATCAGTAAAAAAAATGCCAGATGTGAGAGTTCTGACGGCTAGGTTTGCAAACGGAAACATACGATGGCTAGAATTGCACACAATGAAATAACAGCTTCTGGGCTAGATGCACTAAGCTTCAAAAGTGATAAAAAGGAGAGTGATAAAAAGCCAGCCAATCAGCTTCTAAGTGCCATGTCAGACTGTTTGAAAAATGTCAGGCAGGAGCTGATTGGAGGGTTGTTTATCACTCTCCATTTTATCACTTTTGAAGTTTAGTGCATCTGGCCCTCTGTATAGGATTATTTTCCAATAGAATACAGGGGAAAACGTAACAGCAGTCCTGTTCAAATGATCCGATTAACATTTAGTGGAAGGAGTTAAAAGTATGTGAAATTCACATAAATATGTGAAGATCTGTATGAAAATTTGAGGAATTCACTACTGCCAGGGGGTAGTGCATATTTTGGTACTTGTTTCCTAGCACGGTTCCCATCGCATACCGTACTTAGTGGTGTGCGATGCGATATTCCCGTTAAATTAACAGGAGTGCTTGTACAACGAAATATCGCATAGCATTGCATGCCAGCAAAAGACATGCAATGCGATTTTTTATTGTACAAGCACCCTGATCGGTGCTTACAATGTTAAATGCACCCCCATTGTCAACGCCACCCCCACTATCAACGTCAACCCAAAGCGTGGCGAGTGGACGCGGAATACATGTAAAGTAATCCGTGTACGCTCGCTGCGCTTTGGGCTCGGTGGCTTGCTGCGCTCGCCACACTATCTAAAATCAACTCCATGCCGAAGTGGATAGTGGGGCTATGAAAAGGTCGGAGGGCGCGTACCGCCGCCGATCGCCACGCTTCCGGTTGGCATTGATAGTAGGGGTGGCGTTGACAATGGGGGTGCATTTAACATTGTAAGCACTCATCAGGGTGCTTGTACAATTAAAAATCGCATTGCATCGTATGCCGCTGTATTGCATGCGATGCGATTGTATAAGATGCACTACGATCAAAATCAGAGGCGCCGTGCTAGGAAACAAGTACCCATATTTTATTTATTTATTTTTTACCCACTCAGCTTGTGTACCCATATTTTATTATTATTATTTTTTACGTATATTTTATTAGAATAGCCACATCAAAAAGGCCAGTACATATTTTATTTTTATTTTTTATCAACAGTTTTTTTTATTGACATTAAATAACAATACAATTAAACTCCAGTATCCATCTATCACAGTGGTTCCCAACCCTGGTCCTCAAGTACCCCCAACAGTGCACGTTTTCCAGGTCTCCACAGAGAATCACAGGTAACATAGGCCCTTATTCAGATCTGATCGCAGTACAAACTTGTTCTCAAAATGGGCAAAACCATGTGCACTGCAGGTGGGACAGATGTTACATGTATAGAGAGAGTTAGTTTTTTGTGAGTTATTTTAGTTTCTGTGCAGGGTAAATACTGGCTGTATTATTTTTACACTGCAATTTAGATTTCAGTTTCAACACAACCCACCCAAATTAAACTCACTCTGCACATGTTACATCTGCCCCACCTGCAGTGTACATGGTTTTGCCCATTTTGAGAACAAATTTGTACTGCAATCAGATCTGAATAAGGGCCATAATTAGCTCCACCTGTGGATCTTTTAAAATGTGTATGAATAATGAGTGCACCTGTCAGGTGACCTGGAAAACGTGCACTGTTGGGGGTACTTGAGGACCAGGATTGGGAACCACTGATCTATCTCTTCATCACATTACATTTTGTTATACCATTTAACATTTTTCAAAAAGTTGACTTATTTATATAAACCATCTCTCCTTCCCTCACTGTTTGCAGTTGACCCTTTCTTTCTCTAGAATTGGGGTTCGTTATTTAATGTTTCTTGTATATACCAGGTTGTATCTGCAAAGGAATTTCTGAGCACTATTTTTAAGGATAGTGACATTGTTTTTATATAGGGTAGCCATATTCCAAAAATGTTCTCTTTCTGGAGTGATGTCTCTGTCCAGTCCATAAGGAATAGGTGTGTTACTCTCG
Source organism: Crinia signifera (assembly GCF_055691185.1). NCBI lineage: Eukaryota > Metazoa > Chordata > Amphibia > Anura > Myobatrachidae > Crinia > Crinia signifera. Next base: position 127,931,058 of record NC_139222.1, on the reverse strand, counting down.
GGTGGACTAGAGTCATCGGAGCTGGCGTGGTTGTGTCCATTGGGCTAAGGTTTTTATTGTTACTGCTGCTATTTTAATAAGTAATTTCCTATTGACTGGTGTAAGTTTTTTTGATCTTGTGGCGAGTACATTCCCCAGAAAACCCATGTTTTGGAGATTACAAAGTCCAAATGCAGACCCTGTTTTATATATTCTTGTATTTCTAACCATTATGCTTGAACCACCTTGCATGACCATATACAGTGTACCAAGTCTGCATTTGGTTCTCTGCATTTGTAGCAGTTATCGTCTGTGGCCTCTCCAATCAGCCTTTTGAGTTTTGGCGTGAAATAGGCTCTATGTAATAATTTTTGGTGCATTTCCATATATGAAGAGGACACCAAAGTTTTATTTTATTATTTTTAACAGATTATTGGCAAGTATATTCTAACATTGTGATGGACACAAGAATACTGAATTAAACAAAAAGAGTATGGCTTATACTTGTTAGTTGCCATGTTTTCTATAAGTTCAACCGCTCACCTGGTCTTGCATGTTGGGGTCACCAAGGCCCTTGTTGAGATGATCTTGTAGACTGCATACTACAGCATTATTTCCAGGAACACGGTATATTCCCAAATACTCCAGACCCTTTTCTTCCACCAATGTACAGCACAACTCCACTATCAAAGGAACCCCCTGCGGGTGATACAATAAGACCTTTAAGCACAGTACATATCATTTTAGTTCAAGAAACTCACAGCAGGTGGCGCCACTGGACAAAAAGACATATGCTCTGCTTCATATATAAATCAGCATATACAGTACAGTGCATTCATTTTTTGGTGACAATAATGACAGAAACACACAAAAGAGTGCAGTCAAGTTGTACAAATAGAAAATAAAATGTAATACCAGGCCTTAGATAAAACAGCTGCCAGTCTCCCCTGATGAAGACTACATACATATACACATTATATTATATTATATAGATATACACACACACCTCCAGCACTGTGCTCTATATAAAATACATTTATTAAAAGAAATGTAAAATAATCTTGTAAAAGGAGGTTTAACGTTAATATGTTGCAGGGCAGTATCACCTTGTTCTCTGCTGCAGGCTGACAATCCTCAAGCCTTACACCGAATGCCCGCGGTGCACACTTCTTGTTCTTCTTCATAAGGTTGATTCCCCAAGGAACCTTGGTAGAAGGCCCTTCCTCTGCTGAAAGAATACATAGACAACATAAAGATCTGTTCTCTTAGTGCAGAGCACACTACTGACTTAAGCTGGGTACACATCTATACAATCCCTGTTTTCTTGCGACCATTCGACCGACCATAGTCGCGTCGGACCGTCCACAAACTAAAGCCGATACGCGCGTACACACCGGTACAATTTTACTTGCGACGTCCGATGTACTCCCATTCAAACAGTCGCAAGAAAAAGATTGTACCACCGTACACACTCTCTCGATGTGGGCTTTTGACATGACATATATAAACAAAATGATCATAATGGGCTGGGTTAAGGGCATACCAAAACAAAGAGGCGTGAGCACAGAACCTAAACAAAAGTGATTTCCTTTTTACATCAGTGCTGGCTGTGCAGAGAACACATACATTCGTTCATTTGTTCCGTTTGTTTCCTACCACTTTCATCATGAGCTTGAGGAAAAGAAAGGTTCATGCTTGCATTCTTGCTGCTATGGCCACAACATTGCAGTCTATAAAGAAAAAAAAGAGGAGCAAGAAACGCAGCTGCTAAACCAGAGACTGGCTTCTGCGGCGAGACACCTTCTCCCATATGCCATTGGTACAGGAGATACAGGAGAAAAACCCTGATGACTTCAGGAATTATCTTCGTATGGATGACCCTACCTTCATGAAGCTGCTGGCACTAGTCACCCCTTTAATCCAAAAAGAGGACACCTATTTCAGGAGACCTATTTCAGCTGAGCTTCTTGTGCTGTAGCAGAGACGATGCAGCTATGGAACGCCTACATGGGCATTCCAGCTTTGGCAGTATAGTCGCAAGAACGGACAACATATCGATCGAACGTGCGTACACACTGCACTTTTGTTCCGAAATGGGCCCGTCCTGTCGGATGAAAATTAAACCGCACTGAACCTTCGGCCAACCGAGTATGGATGGACGAGACCGTTTATCGCTCGTATGGGACAGCGTACACACCTATACAATTGAACGGCCATCCGACACAGAGAGGAAGAACGGCCCGACGATTGTATGTATGTGTACCCAGCTTAAGGCATTAAATCAACACAAACAATATGTTACAACATAGTCCTACAATCCACGCTACCTTTTCCAGCAGTGTCTTGCTTTGGTGATCGAGGGACAGCCAGTCCTGCTGCCCATAGGAGATCTGATCGAATTCCTAAGCTCCTTGTGCCCTTAGGGGATGTGTCAGGTTTGGCCACAGTAATACTACAAAAAAAATACACATGTGAAGCTACACTGCAAGATCCATGGAATGCAAAGCAAAGGGCATTTCTACAATAATAGTAGGCATCTTACCTAAGTTTGCGGTAGTCATTAAGCTTCTTGTTAATTAAAGCATGGCTGGCAAAGCTGGGGTCCTAGAAGAAAAAGGCTCAGTCTAAATAACTTTAATATGATCAAGATCAAATTGCACATGACCAGTTCCTTACATACCCCTACTAGTAGCTTTACTCACAATACCCCTGAATTACCTCACTCCAAATCATTATTTCCCCTTTTTGCTGTACAAAAATAAATACTTTATATTGACAAAAGTAGCTCATCACATAAATAAGCTCAATATCACATAATTTGCTACTCAAATATCTACTCTGGACCCTGCTTCCCATCATTCACCTCATGTCCACCACTTTCAAGCATCGTAAAAGTCTCCTTACCTCCCCCTCAGTCCGGCTGTTCTCCCTGATAGCTTTGACCCAGCCCAACATGTCATCCCGGTCCTCAGCCTGAAAGAGATATTCACAGAAGTCAGGTGTTGTCAGGCGGAAAACGTGCTTCCTCTTGGTCTCGCTGTAAGAGATGTCCACCAGGCTTCCGAGGATGCTGATTGGCTGCTCCTCCTCACCTGGCCCAGGGCCCTGTAACTCTGGACGTTCTTTGTGCAAGAAGAGAAGGTGAGGGCGCATGATGGAGTATACACGCTTCCATTGACGGAGCCCGCCGCCAACCTTCTACAGAGAAGAACGACAAAGAGAAACACAGTTTCTATCGTGACACAAAACATTGGGCATGAGCTTATCAAGAAGACTTCTTCAACTGAGCTACAAGAAAGGTCAAGTCAAACAATAAGTAATCTATATTAATAACGCGATAAAAAAAAATACTGTATATTCTCTACTCCTAAGTAAGGAAAAATAATAGTACACAGTGGCTAAAAATAAAAAGCAACCACTTTATATGATTATCAACCCACTCATTCGACAAATTCTTTCCGTCATACCTTGCCTTTGTTAGTGAGAATTTGCTTATAGAGCAGCCAGCCTTCCCTCCTCACATCACTAAACTCAGTATCAGAAAGCTCAGAGGCGGAATGACGTTTCGCTCGTCCCTCCTCAGAAGCAACCAAACTATCCAAAGACTGTAAGGAATACAAATATAAATATCACTATCAACACAATTATTCAGCATATGAATACAGAATGTTATACCGGAATACTCTGAAATGATCACATAAAAACCTTTTATCCCTAGTACTGACATAAGAGAAGAAACACAAAAGTGAAGAATTTCATTAAAAACATAATTTACTTCAGTGAAAGCCAACAAAATAAAATGGCATGGACAGTGTCTAGGTCACCAATGGTCGCCACATGAATGGATATAAATGGACGACAGTGTCCTAGGTTGACCACTAATGGTCAACAGACAGAAGGACGGTGCATGAAAATGTCGATATGCATAAGGTGGAAAAAGGATGTTTTTTGGTGTCTATGTCGACACGGACAAAATGTTGATGTGAAATAAGGACGTCAGGTGTTGTTGTTTAAAAAAAACAAACAGGATTTGTTCATACTTTACCATTCCAGTGGGCATAGAGTTATATTATAATAGTGTGCCAAGTGCAGCGAGGTGCCATGCCCAGAGCATGGTGAGCGCAGAGTCACTCGAGAGGACACTGTACACTAAGTCAGTGTCAATGTCGACATAGGCACCAAAAAAACATCCTTTTTCTATGTTGACCATGTCGACATTTTCATGCGCTGTCCTTCTGTCCATTGACCATTAGTGGTCAACCTAGGGCACTGTCATCCATTTATACCATAACCAAATAAAATGGCTACTATGCGACGAGTTACTCATAGCAATACAAACTTTTAAACCTGGAACAGATTACTAACTTAATCTACACATTCCCTACTTACTTCAGGACATTATGCACTATTATTATTCTATATTTACATTGCACCACAGGAATTCCGCAGCACTTAAAGTATATATAAACAAATGAGCACAACAAAACAGTGACCTACAGTACAAATACAATGCAGCACATGTACGTAGTATATAAACTTTGCTGTATCAGTAGTCATGACATTGAAATAAGCATCAAAGGTTAGAGGTCATTGTAGGGAGTATGGAGTAGTCTATTTAGTTTGACGCATCGGGCCAATAAACCGTATGAAATTGTTCAAATCGCATGTGTTTTATTGGAAGAATTGCACTAAGGATCTGTCTGACCCGCAGCCCTTGCTGGGATCACATGTGATAAATCATATGCAAAAGGACTGCGTATGATATATCGCATGCAATACAGCTGCTGGGGTATTGCATATTAAAAGTGTATAGGGCCATTAGGATGCGAGATGGTGGGGTTTGAAGAAGTGGGTTTAGAGAGCCCGTTTTAAGTTTTGTAGAGAGGTGGAGAGTCCTATAAGGGGAGACCATGAATTCCAGAAATCGGGAGCAGCATGGAAAAAAACCTTGGGAGGAGATAGTCAGTAGCCAGGAGAGGCGGTGTGCATCAGGAATATGGGAGGGCTTTGTAAGCGAGTGTGAGAAGCTTGAATTGTATTCCGAAGGGGAAGAAGTATAGGACTTGATTTGTAGGAGATGGAAGGCAGATGTAGTTCATTTGTAGAGAAGGATGAGCTTGGCAGCAGTGGGGAGAGGTGGTAGTCAGGGAGACAACGTAATAATAATTCTATTTATATAGGCGCTCTTACTCCCATAGGACCCAACACGCTTTACAGCCATCAAATATATGTCATATTGAACAAGGATTTAGTATTACAACAATCCAATAAACAGAAATAAAAAGAAACTAAGAGAGCCCAATAGGTAATATGCAGGGTTGGTGCAGACATTTTGGGAATGAACTTCCATGGGTTATATTATATAATACACCAATAAGAGGTACCAGGCTTGTCAGCCATCTTGAGTACACTACATAGGATTACCCATGGTGGAATAGGTCAAGCCTTGAAGAGATGACACAAACTGCGTGACTGCAGCACCCAAAATAGGGTCCCCACATAATCATTAGGTCCAGGTATTTTTTATCCATTCCACAAGCATACCCATGAGGCAGCCATGGTGGGCGCACTATCTGGGGAGAGACCAGCCATACTAGGAACATGGAACAAAAGGGAAAACTGGCATGTGGTAAATAGGATATACCCTATATGAATAGATCAGCATGTATCAAAATATAAGGGAGCAAAACAGTGTGGTAAAGAGCAGCATTGACGTAATGGTGAGACAGTATAAACATTAGCCTAGCAATATAAAAGATCATAATAGTGGGATCAGATATGGAGATGGAGGGGCTCAAGCATTAAAAGTAAAATGAAATGAAACCGCATGCTCAGAAGAACCTGCCAGTCCAGATGTGTCTAGTGCGTGATGTCTGGTTAGATGCAGCATGGCCAGGCAGGGGTGTGGCTGGCAGGATAGTGATCAATGTATCTGAAAACCTGCCGCCAGGAGTCAGTGGCTAATGCTGGCTGCTGAAGTGGTAATGGAGCAGGAAAGCATGTGGCAGGGCCCAGAGAGCGGGCGACAAGATAATGGCACACTGGCAGTAAGGTAGGATTCCAAAGTGCAAGATGGCAGCCGTGGCCCATTCTCTAGGATCTCCCCATTGGATGGAGTGGAGTGAAAGGTCTGCACCTGAGGAAGAAGCCATTGGGGAAGAAGTTAGTCACCATAAATGCCTGCTCCTCGGTGTCCTCCAGCAGAAGACAAGGAGCCTGTGGCTTCTGGGTACACATCTTGGATGGTTGACAGTGTGCAAAGACAGGACAATGGTATGGAGACCATGATGCTGTGCTACAGCCGACAGGCAGCTCTGGATGGTGGTGTTTGGGCCGCACAGTGCACTCTCTCTGTATACTGATCCAAGTTTAAAGCTGTGATTAACATGCCCTAAATCATGTGAGACTGAGAGATAGCTTTGGGCTAATAGGAAGGTTAGATTCTAAGAAAAGCAAAGAAGACAGATCCCGAAACGCAGAACTCTCCTAACCGAGAATGTAGCCAACAGGAATGCAATCTTTCATGTAAGGAACGTCAAACACTGAACCAAACTGGTTAGAGAGAAGGATGCTGCTTGGCACAAGGTTGAAATCTGAATGAATTCTTGGTGTTCCATGTACAAAGCTGCACATGGGTTTATCCCTGTAAGAAGATCTGAACACCAGGTAAGAGAGCAAGTGGCGAGTTTTAAATCCCCTTATAGACTCATCTTACATAAACAGTAACAGGGCCAGAGGTAACAAACCTGTTTGTTTCACATAAAACAAGGTACATTTTCCAAACCCTGTGGTCATTTTTGTCTTAAATAGTTTTTCAAGCCAGCTAAAGTAAACTCTGCTGAAAGTGTCCCCGACTTGGGTCTTAGAGGCAAGTGCAACACTATCAGAAAGCTTCTGTAGCTGAAAGCATAGCTAACAGAGACACAGGTAGATTAGATGGAAGCTCTAACGGGGCCTACATAGAGATTCCTGGGCATTTTCTAAGAGATCTCACTAGATCGCTTAGAAAATACCCGTCCGTATATGACGTACTGCAAGCTGGATTAATCTAGTTAATGGCTGGGGTCAGAGCCAGTGTTCTTGCCGGAGAACACTGGCCCTGACAGACTGCTCAGCGGCACATAGCTATGCAGAGCTGTGTGCTGAGTGTTCTTAGCCATCTAGTATTGCTCTTGCAGCACATCTCCCTGTGTGTAGGCCTCATAAGAAACAGATATGCAGGCTAAAGAAACACCTGCTGTACTTCAGGAATTCCCTGAATGAAGGGTTTATCTGCTGAGGAAGCATAGATTCCAACACAGGGTTGTAAAACTCTACAATGGCTAAATATGTTACTTCACATAGACATAGGATCATGTCCTGGAGAAGTAAAACATTTAGCCATTGCAGAGTGGTTGCACCACTAAGTATTGAAAACCAACAGATGGACATGATTCTCGGGCGTACCCAGGTAAAATGTCTACCATCACACTGGCACTTTGGGCCCGATTCAGTGCTGCTCGCTACAGCGTATATTCACTGCCTAGCAATCAGATAAACAGTGCTCGCTAAATGCACGCACACACACACACACACATACACACACACACCCTGAACTAATCCACACACTAACATGTGAGCAGATATTTACACTTACACATCCGCTCGCATGTGGTCGCACAGAGGGGGAATCATTCGCTGGCCGCACTGCATCAAATGATTTTCCAGCCTTCGTTCTGAAAAGTCAGTCTATACTTACCGTTCAGATAACCACTTTCTGCCAAATTGGGGACTGGCGCCAACATCATGTGATCCCAGCCGCCCCGCCTTGAGGATGCATGGGCATCTCCTAGTGTTTCTATGGGCATGTTCACCGTTTTTGTGGGCACACCATAAAACGATGGGTGGCTAAAGCTCAGATAAGATTTGTCGGTAGGATCGTATTCAGTCCTTTCACATGCGATGTATCGCATGAAACCCTCTTCCCGCCACCTGAAGGGGGGGGGGGCCAAATCGGAGGTCAGACGGGCAGCAGGTCAGACTTCCAGCTCTAGCCCAATGCGCACAAGACCGTGCATCGGACCCGAGGGGGATGTCAAACACATCCGATTTGGGACGGTTTTGGCACGATTACACATCCGCCGGTCAAATTAACTAGAGCATCTGATTGGTTGCCATGGGCAACTTTTCCACTAGCTAACTTTTCCTCTCTTATCGCTACTTCATACATCTGCCCCAGTGTGTAGCGCTGTTCTGTTGTGGTCTATGGTTGGTTATTCCTAATTGTATACATTATTTCCTTGCTATCTCTTCAAAATCTGCATAGATTATTATTCATGATAATTAAAATCAGTGAGTAGTGTGACACCGCTCAGGTTTCAGCTCAGACTTCACAGACTGCATTCTCATGAATGTTGGTCCCATAGAATGACTGCCTACAATGTGTGTGGGATGGGTAAAATCTTCCTAGGAATGTTTAGAATCCGGTATCTCAGGCTTAAATTGATATTATTAAACTACTAATGCACAAAGCCTTTTCCCCCTCCTCTCTAAAACTGAAAAAAAAAACCCCAGCTCTAGCATATATCTGGAGTAGTAGGCATCTATTATGTTTGCATTATACAAACTCATGTGATGATCCATAATTATATACACAATGTATTTTCTCACCCCATCAGTGAAGAAGCTACGCAGCATCCTAAGACTTGGCACTCGGCCCACAATCCTCCTGTGGTTAAAGGAAGGGATAATTATCAGATTACATTTCCAGCAGAGACATTATGAGCTTTCAGCGCTTCAGCATTAGAACTCACCTCACTAGCCAACCTAGCTATAGAATACCGATAGCATTTTCCAGCTACCCATATAGTGTCTACTTAGACAGCACAATGACTGAAGCTCTCATACCAGCTCTAACTCTGCAGCTGTAATCTAAAGTGGTGACATCGCCATCAGCCGGATGTAAGCTACAGATTTCGCCACCAACCATCTAGTGTTCACTCAGAGCATGCTCACACTCACCTCTGCAGTCGCCCTTCATCACGGAAAGTGTTGAGTCCGTCATCGCAGGATTTTGACCGTTCAGTGGTGATTGCTAGGAGATAAGAGGAACGCCGACTAGACTTAATGCTACCTATGAGAGACAGAGCAGTTAAACTATTATGTAATGGCAGAGTGGAAGATTGAAAGAGGTGACTACAGATACAACCGCTAGTGCAATTTCCTCAAATTATACTTAAAGCATTTGCACTGTACAAATTTCAATATAACCTGAAGCTTTTAGAAGTGTTAATGGTAGGTAAAATACAATTCATTATTTTGGGAACACCAACTGTGGGCACATTATAGTGCAGGAAAGCATTGTTAAAAACCAGATCTATGCTCTGAGAAAGCCAGGTACACAGGGGTAAATGTATGAAGCAGTTATAGGAGTGGTGAAATGTGCTAGTGGAGAAATTGGCCATGGCAACCAATCAGCTGCTCTGTATATTTTATGGTATGCAAATTCTAAATGTTACTTCAATGCTGATTGGTTTCCATGGTCAACTTCTCTACTGGCACACTCCTCCATTGTTACCACCTCTTCATACATTTCCCCTGTGTTTTAACTGGTCCTGAATTTAAGTCCCAGGTATATGTGCCCTAGGTCCCCACCACATAATGCTTTACATGTTTTATCTAGATCTAGAGGTGTAACCAGATGTTTATATGAAAAGTTTATAATGGCCTCTATGTATAGCCCAATGGTGAAAAATGTACATAGTACAAGTTACTTTGACAGGGAAGATGGGCCCCTCTCAGCTATGGGCCCCCATAGCAACTGCATTCCCTGCATGGTAGTTCTGTCCTTGTTTAGATCCCTATAGTTTAAAATCTGCATAATGCTACCAATATGTACAAATGGTCTCCCCACATCTACAGACCATATCTCTGTTCCAATCATCTTTAGATAAACATAAAAGACACAATTTACAGTACATATTAAAACGTAAAATAATAACACTATGAACTTCAGAGATGGAAATAAAATGTTAAAAAATACATATCCATTATTTACTTCTTAATATTCATTATTCTCTGGTTCTAAAAAAATAGGCTAGAAAGTAATTAGAAATTGGTTTCAAGTAAGGGAAATCTCAATCCTTACTGCGAAACAGCAATTAGATTTTGGAATTCTAAGATTGTTGAAGGCTACTTACTGCAGTCTTGTGAGTAATGACGCCCAATGGAAAAACTAAATGTTGGTGAGGAAGGGCTATCAGAAATCAAAGGTGCGGAGTTGATGGCACTGGAAACAACACAGGACGCGGGGACATGTTTTGCACGCAGGTCAATGCTGGGACTCGTCGGCTCATCTGTAAATGAAGGCGTATTCACGTCAGAGGCTAATAAATTGCTGTGACAATATGAACATGAAAAACTCCACATATATGTACTAATGTACAGGAGACTATTTAAAACGAATTGTAGACAAGAGGGTCTATAAAGGACGTAAAAAAAATAAATAAATAAAGTGGGACACAGAAATACTGGCCTATCTGTGGCACCGACATACCACAGAATTCAGTCTTACCAATAAAAGGGATCGATGCCAGAGGCTCCTCAGAAAAGGGTAATGGGGGTATCCTTTGTAATGGTGGCTTGCTAGATGTCTCCTCACTGCCTGCAGGAGAAGGTGGGAACTCTACGTCTTTGTCTTCATCTGTAAAGAGTACATTGACTTGTCGCACAGCAGCAGGGAGCTTGCGCCCTGTTGGCGGCTTCTGCCTTAGGACCACCTCATCTTTCCTCTCCTCTGTGGCACTGCTGTCATCTGTGGAGCTTACACTTACAGTTGGCTCCCTTCTTTCTGGTGGGGAAGGGGGAGAACTTGCATACTGTGCTGTCCTAAAAGTTGGAAGGCCACTAAATCCGGTCTCCCTAAATGAAATAGCATGGAGAAGCTCAGTCCGACGCTGAAAAGAGGGGCTATAACTTCGATACCCTATGTACCCTGAGTCCCCAGAAGCAGAGTGCTGCATTGGAGGTTTTGCGACATCTCTAGATACAGATGGAACAGTTTGACACGGAGGTGGACAAGACACTATTTGAGATGTCTGTGGGGGTCTGTCAGATGACCAAATACAGCGTTCATATGAGGGAGATATTAAAGCATTCAAATCCAATTTCTCCATAGACCTTCCATAACGAGGCAAGAAATTGTCCGACTGTGCCCGGTGACCCCAGGAATCATTATCAGGCGGATGATGAAGGGTATCCTGAGACACACTATGAGGCCAGTTACTCTGATGAGTGACTTCTCCTAGCCGGTCTTGTGAGGCACTACGTCTTCTAGGGGGCAAGGCTGATCCCCTTCTACGAGGCGTCTGCTGGGACATCCAGCTGCACAGTGCCTGATGTCGCTCCCACTGACTTACCCAGCGAGAGCCAGTTGGCTGCTCCCAATTATCTACAGGAGATTTATTTGATGTTTCTGGTTGATGGTGAGAAGTCCAACCATATGCAGAATTGCATGGAGGTCCTGGGCCCCTGAATCTGTCAGACACAGCTGGTGATGTCATGTAAGGTCTGGGTGGAGGGAGAGGATTAACAACAGGTCGTGAGTACTTGTCACGGTAAGCAGGACTGCTCCTCGGCACGTCACCATGCATGGGACTTCTAACTGAAGGACCATCCTCACAACTAGAACGATGGAATACAGAGCTTGCTGGATACCCAGATGATGATTCTGGATGCTGACTCCGCCATGGGTAATAGACAGGGGGCGGCTCAGGAATGCTATGTGCACCTCCCCGGTATGGCTCATTCCCTTTCAAATAAGCATCCTGGGAGTAGGCCTTTGTGAGTAGAAGAAATACAAAAAGTTACAATTGAATCACCTTCATCTGTCATTCTTCATTTTATTACGCATTATATGGGCCAAATGTAATAGGGTGAGAAAATCAGAAAGATACATTTTACCCATTTTTTTTAAGCAGCAATTGTTTGCACTCAAAATCCAGTTTGATTTTGCCATGTAAATGATTGCTGCTTTAAAAAAAAAAAAAAGGGAAAACGTTTCCAAAATCTCTCACTTTCTGATTCTCCCACCCTATTACATTTGACCCAATATCTTATTGGATGGCCTAATAAAACCATTGGCAGATAATTGGATACCCCTTTAATGTGAATTTGTAGCTAACTGCAAATGAGGTGCAGCCAGGAGAAGTCTGGGTGTGTGGGTGCCACCCGGCCGCTTACTGACAGTGTCGGAAAAAAATGCAGGTGTGCCCAAGTGTTTTCAGGGAGGGTGTATAATGTCAGCTATGGCCCTGATCTGTCCGTTTATATCGCACTGGCCGAGTAGGTCCCGAGTTACACACAAACTGCACACACTAGAAAAATCATTCGTTGCGAGTTGCAAATGGATTTGCAGCTAATCAAAGTGCAGCAATATTTTTGTGGGCTTATTGCAGCCTTGCACAGGGCGGGATTTCTCTCTGGCTGGGCAATGATTACCTGAGCGCAGGTCTCTACAAATTAGCAGCCCAGCGATTAGTTCTGAAACCACCCCCAAGAAGATGTAAATCAAGGACGAAGAGATATGTCGCTCCACCCTTTAGTAACTTGTTCTGGTGTGTACCCAGGATCTAGCGGAGGGTAGGGGGGGTTAGCAAGTGTTAGACTGTAGGGGGAAGGGGGTTAGGCTGTGGGAGGAGACAGTCATGGTTTAAATATTCACTGTAAACCATCAGGATTTTGAATGTCAGGTTGCCATTGTCTGCATTCTGACTGTCGGTACTCCAATACCATCCCATGCAAATTATCAATTAGGACTCATTTTGGGTTGCAGATCATTTTGTTTGAATACATACAATAATTTTGAGGGACAGTTTAGTTTGGAGCCAATGATTTTGCCATCCAGATTCCTGTGTACACTGTAATGTTTAGGGGTAATGCACAGTACTATTACCTATATTTGTAGGGCAATATAAATATAAAACTACTAGCAATTGTTTGTGGCACCCTAAAGAAACTACTGAATTAGTAAATAACATTAAACATATAACCTGGGTACTGGCAGCATTAAGAGTGAGAGAAGCGATTACACATTAATAATGTTTGTCAGTTAGTTACAGTATATTTGTTGCTTACCAGTTGTAAAATATCTTCATCCCGTGGCATAATGGAGAGCTCCAACACATCATCACTGCAAGAGTCAGTAAGTGGGTTATGTGACAATAAATCCCTCAGACACCCCTCTCCCAATCTGGTGTGTCCCCTCTCTTCCCTCCTACTTCCCTATGCACTATATCTCACCTGTTTTGAATCAGAGCAATGACCTGTGAATAAGTTTTCCCGATTATACTTTCTCCATTAACCTTTACTAGTCGATCACCTGAAAATGTTAACAGATTGTAAAATTAGTAGATACTGTAGTATAACTCATTCTTTAACATTCTATAACTCATTCTATAACTCATTCCTTGCATCCTCAATACTGTATATATAGGCTTATAAAATACTTGTACATTTTCCTACTTATATTTTTATTCTAGTGCAGTGGTTCCCAACCCTGGTCCTCAAGTACCCCCAACAGATCACGTTTTCCAGGTCACCCAGCAGGTGCACTCATTATTCAGGCACATTTGAAAAGATCCACAGGTGGAGCTAATTATAGCACCTGTGATTCTGTGTGGAGACCTGCAAAACATGCACTGTTGGGGGTACTTGAGGACCAGGGTTGGGAACCACTGTTCTAGAGAATTATTTTAGTAATAGATTATTCTTGCTGTTTAGGTAATGCAAATTAATATAGTAGTAATCATTACTAGGAATAACTGTTCAGTTTAATAATTTGAGGAATATTTAGCTTACTATTCCTATAAAGTTTCATTGAAAAAAAAAAAAAAAAGAGTCTTTATTATACATGTTACAGTGCATAGCACAAGTTACTTTGACAGGGAAGATGGGCCCCTCATTTTCTGTATGTGTGTGTGTGTGTATATGTGTGTGTGTGTGTGTGTGTGTGTGTGTGTGTGTGTGTGTGTGTGTGTGTGTGTGTGTGTGTGTGTGTGTGTGTGTGTGTGTGTGTGTGTGTACGCTCTGGACTACTAGCATTTTGGATAAGGGATTTTTTTTATTTTGGAATATATATGTATTTTTCATACTTACCTGGTCTCCTGCTGTCCACAGCGGCAATTGGAATCCTCTCCAGCGGCATCCCCAGTCCCAAGGATGCATTGCGCGGATACACCGGTTACGTCACCGGCACACCCATGTAATGCATCCTTGGGACTGGGGATGCTGCTGAAGAGGATACGATGGCTGCCATGGACACCGGGGGACAAGGTAAGTATAAAAAAGTGCGGGTAGTGCCGGAACCCCCTTATGTTTATTACCATGTTATCTAAAATGATAAGGGGGTCCGGCATTACCTGCTCCTGTCTGCTCAGCAGTACAATGTATACTCGAGTATAAGCCTACTTTTTCAGAACAGTTTTTATGCTGAAAAAGCCCCCCTCGGCTTATACTCAAGTGAGGGTCCCACTTGAGTCAATAAGTTTTCCCAGTTTTTTTGTTGTAAAAATTAGGTGTCTCGGCTTATTTTCAGATCGACTTATACTCTAGTATATACGGTACATAATTATTATTATTTTTTTTAAATGGCAGTGAGCTGTACACTGAAAATCCACTTTTGTCCAGGACTAGAACATAGAATGTGAAGACGGAATAGAGCCTTAAGTCATGACAATATATTGGGATACTACTTTGAAATCTGAGGTTGGTGGGAATTGTATGTAAAGCTTCCTATAGTGACCAGGCCATGGCTACCGTCAGGTAGAACCTGACACTCCCTGGTTTTCTTTCCTTTTACGGTTTTATTTTCTTCTTTCCAACAGGGTCAAAAAGTTCTTCATTACAATCCTAAAATCTCCGGGGTAATCTGTTTTCAATACCCAACTTAAGAGTCCAGAAACTTGTTACTAATCTTTATTATTTTTTACTATTCCCCTGACTTACACAAGTAATGTATTATTAATGTCATATCAAATTCACTAGTTTACCCAAAATGTCTCTTCCTAAATATGGTAATACAACATTCAGGTACTCCAGCCACCCACCATGACATGCACCAACATGGTTCTAAGTTCATTTGTATTTCAACGGGAGATATGTTAGATTACATTATAAATCCCCCCAAAAGAAACGTCTTTCTAATCACTGTAGGCTATAGAGAGATGACTGCGGTGTCCTTTCACCTGTGCAGAGTCCGGCCTGCTGTGCAGGACCACCCTCTTTCACGTGCTTGACAAAAATGGTGTCCATCGGTTCCAAGCGGCTGGATGCAGCGCTATACTCTGAAATACATCACAGATAGAAGGAAATTTGTAAATTGAAATGAATTCACAAGATTAGAGTTATTTTGTATTCCAAAACTTACATCTTAATAAAACTACCAGATATTGGCATGCTTTCAAAGCTTTGCAATCTTTACCAAGATTGAACGCCCATCATAAGTAACAAGTAATATAGTCGGATATTATTTTAGAATAAAATCAAACTTCAGAACTAATCACAATGTAATCCTACAAGAACAAAGTGTATGAAAGTCATTATTTTCTCCCAGGTCAACTCAGAAATGTCCTAACAGCTATTCATAAACAGAAACCGGTACCACTTCACAGAGGGCCTGATTCAGCAAGGCTCGCTAAGCAGCGGTTGTTCGCTGCTTAGCGAGACTATAAAGCAGCCCGGCCTATAAAGCCACCAGCCATCGAATGATTTCTCTCCCCTTCGGAAATACAAGTCTAAACTGACTTGTTTCCGTCGGGCTCCACCGAAGCGGGAGCAGGAGCTGACTTTGTGCCCACCCCCGACAGGCAACAGCCCGTCTGCTTTCCCAAGGGAACGTCCAGCGTTTTCATGGGGACGCCCATAAAATGCTGGGCATTCCTCCCCACTCCGGCCCCGTCCGAACGCCTCGGCAACTGTGATAGTCGCTGAAGGTGTTCGCACTGCCCTGCACATGCGTAGAGCCACACCATTGGTCCCTGGCCAAAATACAGTAGGGACCGATTCAACCTGAATCACCCCAGAGTGCACACAAGACCACTACATCTCCTAGGAAACATACCTGAGCTGCCATTTTCTTCCTGCAAGTAAACAAGAGTGTATATAGTTAGTATGGCACTCATAATCCAAAAGGTATACAAAGACAAATACATCTACTTTGTACACCCTCCAATTATTATTATTTTTTAAGATAAACCAGAATGACAATGTTACCAAAACCAATGTAAGCAGAATGGTAGCTACCTTATTGTCAAGTCAACTAAAATAGATTTCAAATTATTAAAAGAAACGTTTGAGGTTTTAATCACCTGTTTTAGTTTGGACGTGTAAAATGTGTGGGTTCTCTTTATGACCCCTTGTCCATTTAAAAGGACATTATTGAATATACATTGCATATAGACTGTATTGTAAGGTCAGCTGCCATTCAAATCCCAATGTCCATTTAAATGTATGAAAATACTGTGAACATTTCAGATTATCCAAATACTTTTTGCAATTAGAACAAATGGCAATGTACGAGCTAAATGGAAATGATGCATCTCTATTTCGTGTGTAGCTACCCGGTATGTCAATCATGCTGCAACTTACAGGGCATTGCGATCAGCGTATAAATGGTATCAAAGGCACATGCACACTGTGGGGGTTATTCTGGTTGGTTCGGTCGGACCGCGTTCGCACGGTACAGAGTTTTTTTTTTTCAACTGCGCATGCGTACCATTCGCAATAAGCATGTGTGGCGACAGCACACTGCACACGAACGGACCACAGTGGGCATGATGTGGGCGTTTTTCGGGGAGGCCAGAAAAGTGGGCAAAACTGGGCATATTCCTGGGCGTAAACGGGGATGTGCACTAAAAATACACGGAGGGACAACCGCCTCGCTCGGCGAGCGCACAGTGCATTTTTGGATGCCAAAGAGTGCTCAATACCACTCTATTTGCAGTATTCAATGCCGGTGCGAGCGGCCGGCGAGGGGGTTAAACTGCGAGGATCACAGAAAACCAGTGATCCTCGCAGTTTAACCCCTGCGCCGGCCGCTCGCACTATGCAACGTTCCGGGGGAATCCTCGCAGTCACAGAACGGCGAGGATTCCCCTAAACTGCGAGAGCTGAGGCTAGTGCAGCAAACTCGCTGTAATTAGCCTCGATTCTCGCAGCTTTTGGAGGCACATTCGCAAATTCCCCCTCGCTCAAAAAACGGAGCGAGGGGGAATTTGCGAATGAGGAGGGTCAGTTGAATACTGACAGGGTGAGCGGTGACTGCGAGCAAAAAGTCCTGCTCGCAGTCACCGCTCGCCCACGGCATTGAATATATGCCTTAGAGTTTCCGCCTGAGTACGTACGCCCTGGGTCTGCTAATTAACGCCAAATACAAGTGAATTACATACACCTGACTGCAATATTATCCAATGCTGCAGCCTATTTAGGGAAATAACTAGTTTCAGTACCTGCAAGCCATACACAATGAAATACATTGCAAGGTTCTCTTTCTACGCTTCTCACCATTTCAAGGTATGTTTATTTTTATGTTGTATTAATCCAAATACACATGTTTCAATGTGTCCATTTAGTAACTTTTTAACCATCTACACCCTTAATGCAAGTGTGCTTTTAATGTTAGGAAAACAGGATACACAATTCATAGGAGTCGACATGTGTCAACTTTTTCACTGCACCACAAACATACAATTCAATAAATTTATTTACACAGCTCTATTTCCCTTTGAAGTTGGATTCTACCAATTTTCACATTAGCAGACCAATTGCTAGTCCAGACAAGTGACGCGTACGCTCCCGTGCTCGGGCGTACGCCACCTCCTCTGATCGGAGCTGCGTTCTGTCTCCGATCGATGAGGCTGTGGACCGTCCATGCACGGGAGCATACGCTCATATGAACGCCACTCCCCATTGTCGGGTGCTGACTCCGTCCGTGTGGGGATGTGTTGTGGGCAGAATCACGCTCGCCCGAAAGAATGCAGTGTTTGCTCGTATGGACCTGTACGTACGGCGGTCCGCCCGCATCAACCAGAATAAGGCCCTGTGTCCTCAAACCTTTGGCCAGCTGCGCAAAATCATCCACCATCAACCCCACTGCCCAATGAGGGCAAGAAATAGGAAAACATTACTACTGAACTATACCTGGTGTGGAACATGGACAGCAGACTCTGGCGGATACACAATGAAATGGCGCAGAGTGAACCCAAACCCTTGTCGGGTCTTCCTGATGATCAGCGTCCTGGGTCCAACCCACGTAAAGGGTTCATCGTGCGGTGGGGAATTATTGAGGTGACCCCCGTCTCTCGGAGCTAAGGGGGCCTATAAGAACAACAAAGAAATAAGCTGACGATACATATAAAACTAAACACTAATAAAATAAAACAAAACATCGGCACACACCACATAAGCATATTGCATACCAAGCACACTATACAACAGGATACACAAAGTGGTGTTTTATGTGGTGCAAGTTGCCATCTCTCGTAAATTAAGTACCTTAACTATTCCTTTCAAAATATCTTGCTCTTAATTGGAACTATGCGGGTACGGATTTACTTGGATCTCAAAACAGCATCTTATTGGCTATCGGCTCTCACATGTTCTGGATAGCCAAAAAGACCAGACAAATTCAAGTGAGATAAATGTACAAAAAAGAACGGAGTAAATACAAATCCGCAGATCTCTATAGGTTCATCAAAAGTCCCGTACACATGGTGGCGATTTGTGTTGCTGAGAGATCTAATTAGCACAGATTGCTCAGCACATATCGCTGGCTAGACCGCCAATACTTACATAGTGATGTGTGCTGAGCGATCTGTGCCAACCAGTGCTTTCTTTAGCACATGCAAGCGATCTCTCTAGATCTTGACTGCATCAGTTAAAGATCTGAATGAGTAATGGGGATGCATGTGGCTGCACATCGCCATATGGCATACACACCGTGTGACATGTGCTCAATTTCTAAGTGATCTAAACAGAACGCTTAGAAAACAAAAATGAAAAAATGTAAAATCGCCCCGTGTGTATGCTCCATTATGCTATTTGATTTACAGCTTTAAAAGGCCCCCATGTCCGACTTCTACTATTGATAAGTCGGACCCAATTCCTCCTGAGCTCCCCGGGAGGCTCACATACGATCTGTCTTATTTACATGTGATAAATCGCATGCAACTCATGGCATAGTAAAGCTCCCGGGGAGCTGAAGGTTGGAGGCAGTAGAATTAAATAAAAAACAACAAAACACACATTCAAAAGAATGGACAGCCGCTGATTCTTTTGAATGGGGTTTTTGGAATTCTAGAACCACCTGCCGGGGGATGCAGAACAAGGAGTGCACGGTGCATGGTGCAATACATTATTATGGGTGCTAAAAAGAACCGCGATGTGCCGCTGACGGCTGCACATACAATTTATCTTATGTACAGCCCATCCGACCTCTGACTCCGATCCACACATCGGATGTCAGTCAAATCCTATTTGGGCCCGATCTGTCAGGATCGAGTAAAATCAGGTCCAAATCGGACAATTATATGGAGGCCTTAAGAATACTATGGCTTTGATCAGAGATTTAGGGGGGTTATGAGCAGGACCTGGAAGAAACCCTCCCAAACACATAGAGGACATACAAACTGTACACAGATTGCTCATTCCTGGGAACTGAACTCATAACCTCAGCGCTGTCCCAGTCATACAATAATGCTAACCAGTAGATTAACTGTGCTGCCCCATAGGCAAAAGAAAATGGGTAGAGATGCATGGGAAGCCAACAACACTCTAGAGGAGTGTCAACAATGCATATGTAACATTTTTTATGTGTATAAAAGGTAGTGTTCATTCTAGCACCCGCCATCTTTGAAAACCCATGCAGTTCCTCTTCCCTGCCTGAGGTGTCGCTGTCTGCTGTAGTGCTTCTAGCACAGTGTGGTCTGTATATAAGCACAGATATGCAAACCAGACCTGTGCTAGAAACAGCACAGCAGACAGCGACACCCCAGGCAAAGTTGGCGGGTGCTAGAATGAACACTAAAAAGGTGCTATTGTTAATGTGCAATTAATGCATAGAAAGAGGAAAAATCTGAAATATTAGAATAAGCTCTTAATATATGGCTTCAAATAACCCTAAAATGACAATTTCTAAAAAATGTATCTGATAATAGTAATATTGTTCAGGTTTGTTTGATTTAAATATTAATAAGCCCTTATTGAAAATATCAACCTGGGTGAGTATATAACTCAGATAATATTGACACTGCCTTCATCAATGTGCAAAGCATGACACGAACACGCCTGCAGTACAACATTAGAATACATTATTCCATGGATTCTTTTTTTCCTTTATCAAGCCATTTACTGTTGACTTGCGGACATATCACTGAGATGACGACATGTTTGGGGGGCTGGGGCTGTGACAGACGGAGACATCCTGGAAATGAGTCAATTCCACATACAGCTGATCTATACGGGAGGGGGGCAATGAAAGAGAGAGGGCCCCAAGGACACAGCTGCGAACAATGCCCGACTGGCACAGACAGTCTTACAGACATACAGGGAGAGAGGGGGGCAGCCTGGCCCCAGGCATGACCACGCCCACCTGAAAAATGACATCTATACACACAGAGGTACTGTCTTACATTTAGCTACATCACCATGATATATACACACACAGCAAAGACATACAGCCCTGGTCAAACTGCCTTGTCCTCAGTGATGTTAATGTCTCCTCCCAACTCTAGGAACAATACATGCAGTGATCACACCCACATATGCACATCTACATTGCCCTATTCTTGCACTACTTATCACATTACATGGGGTGGGGTGTGCCCTGAGCTTCCTGTGATCTGTAATAATGTGCCCGACACAAACAGAAGCTCCCAGCTGTGTTACAAAGGACTTATGAAAAGGTGGGTGGGCAACTGAGGACAATCAATGCTGGAGGTGCTGCGTCAACACTGTGATCCAACAGAATTGGAAATGATCTAATGCTCATACATTACAGCATACGTACACAGTCAGCCCACTACAAGACAGCTATGTCCATGTTCAGTACTGCGCTCTCTCCAGGTTCTTGTTCCAGGACCATAATCCAGATCACGCCAGACAAGTACAAGTCACAGTATTTGGGACAAACTACACATTCTCTAAACTGTCACAGTCATTTAATGTCATGTCCCACAAGAATGCACACTACGTCATACAGCTCTGTACAGTCTGAGTGACTGTATCTTACAGCTCTGTCTACAGAACGATTACATATTGTCTGTATTGGGAATGGTGTGATATGTATTACATGGTGTGTAATGTATGTATGTATGTGTAATTTATCACACTAGGAAAAAACGACATGTCCTACAGTTCTATCCGGTCTATTTGACAGTACTAGAAAGTGTCTGTGCTGGGAATCGACACCATTAGCTTGAGCTGGGTTGGAACACACACATTTATAAGTGCATACCATCATACACCTATGTCACCCAGCTCTGAGCTGTCTGTAGTGTCACTGAGCTAGGGACAGACTCAGTGGCTCAGAAATTTATAGAAAGATTAGATGCTTAGGATCTGCACAGTAATGTGTCAGCCGATGAAGGGATATATTGGGAAAGAAAGCAGCATGCAGTAGGAGATTACAGAAGGTTACACAGGCCACACACAGAGCCCTACATCTTTTGTACATGACAGTCCTAGCCAGACAGCCACACCAGCTCCATATTCAGTCTTCCACCTTCTGATAAAACAACTGTATCACTAGACTTATAGGTGACGGAGGGTAGGTACACAGACACATGCTTTTCATATATTCCTAAAGGGGTAAAAATGCACGCTTTAAAAAAAAGTAAATCATCCCTTGTTAAAAAAAGTGATCATCACATATATTCATTGTAACATTATTGAATACAAACACCAAATCCAATGAGCATTGCTGTACGTCCAAGGCAAGCACGCACCGCTAGACACCCAGCAGTTGGTAGCAAGGCAAATGGAAAAAAAACATTGCACCTGGACAAACTATTTTGCATTTCAAGAAGTGCAGATACATTTACTAGGGCAGCACGGATGCATTTATTCCTTACACTGCATTATAGATATCAGTTTGAAGTAAAAGTAAGCTGCACTGGGGCAGGGACTGATATGAATGTTCAAATACCCTGTAAAGTACTGCAGAATATATGTGTTCGCTATATAAGAAATTGGGGTACTTATGTATTATCTGGGCTCCCATGTTAAATGCACCCCATTTTTTCATACCCCTACTATCCAATTACGCATGGAGTTGATTTTATATAGTGTGGCGAGCGCAGCGAGCCACCGTGCCCGAAGCGTGGTGAGCGCAGCGAGCCCCGCGAGGGGACGCGGTCTCATAAGAAAAACGGGAGCCCAGATATTACATAAGTACCGAAATTGGTAATAAATAAATAAATGTACTTGTATATTTATTTAGAGCTGGGTAAATACTACCTGAATGGATTAAATCTGTCCCAGCATGGGTAAAGTTCGTTGTTTGTTTTTTCCTTTGATCCAAACGTTGAAATGCTCAGCACCCAGCACATGCATTGGTCAACATCCTAGTAAAGATGGCTACACATCTATATAACCAACACCGTAGTCAACCTATTTGTATGTTACCCAATATTGTACATCAAACTCAACCATCATTCTACACCAAAATCAAGCATCACTGTTCCCTGAGCACCGAAAAATGTTACACTATCATCAAAGTACATCCAACTATCGCTCCTTACTCACATTCCCACCGTGTTCAAAAATGACAGAACCTGGAAAGGATTATAAAACAAAGAGAAAAGTGCCAAAACATTTTTTGCATAATGACACCATATATTCTGATCTTATCTCCCTCAAAAAAAAACCTCCGTCAAGCCATATTACTTGCCACTTGGTACAATTTAGAACTCCTCCCCACTGGTACTCCACCATTCTGGTTTGTTGATTAACTATGACAGGTGTACTTAGTTTATATGTAGGTTGGGGTTGAGCGGCTCCACTTTGTTTGCAGTTGGCATATGCTTATTGTAATGATTAGATATAATAACTGCCTTTTATCCTGTATGTCTGTGCAGTTCTTCAACAAAAGTTTTGATTAAAAAAAAAATGACAGGAGCTGAATGGTTGGTAGTGTATTTCTCTATAATCCTTGGTACATCTGCCCCATGTGCTCTAGTATAATCTCTTAATTAAATGGCCAACATCTAGGTTTCAACTACACAATTACCACTGGAAAACAATATACAATAAAATAGGTTTGAATCAGCTGAACTCAAGTGTAGTATTTATAGGACTGAGGTAACTAATGTATGGTGAAAAGTCTTCTTAACTATGAGGGGATGGAAAGCACACCGTCATCTATTAGACTGCTGAATTCATAATTGTCTATATAATACCCCTTTCACATCGCACCTAATTACCGGGTTCATGCTGGTTTGACCCGGTAATTGGTGTGATGTGAAAGGGGTTACCGGGTCCAGCAAATCGGTAGCAACACGGCAATACGAACCGGTAAAAAAGAAGGGTTGCTGGATCACACTAATTGAAGCACTGCCTCGTCCCCCACCCCCCGATGGTGCTCCGCCGCTCTGCCCCGGCCACACATGACTTCAGCAAACCGGCAAAATGCAGGGTCACACCGCAAGTGAACGGTTTCAAATTTCCAGTGCGACCCTGCAGTTTGCGATGTGAAAATGGCATTAGACAAAAGGAAAGTATAACTTTTTACCAGAATGTAAAATAGAATTATATTTTAACATGCGGCAGAAGCAGTATTATCTCTACCAGACATCAAATAAAACGCAGTCCACTCTATACACACACACACAGCGCAGTGGATAACATAGCTGACTTGCAACACAAAAACACTGTCCATATGAATATTTGTGGGGTTCAAGTACATTCTACTTTATGTAAAGGTTAATAAATGGTGGTATACAGTGGACAATGTCATAGTGAGCTGTGGATTACCAGCTATAAAATATCTACTAGTTTACTGTAGAATACAGTGCTTTATTTTGGTCTTCTGATTTCACCCAAATCCCCTCAACAGGGTGGCACGTTCCACTTGCAGAGAATGGTTACTGGGAGAGCAGATCTTGCCATCCAAGGCAGTAATCACTGTAAAGTATGATGTGAGCATGACTTTCTGGGTCAAACACAAAAATGTAACTGATAAATTAGAAAAATAGTTAGTAAACTCAGAAGTGGGGAAAAAAAAAAAGCTCTTAAATTAGAATTTAGCACTCAAAAAAAAAAAAAGTTCTAGGAATTGTTCCACAATCTTCAATATCACAAAATGATTATAAACCGTATATTATTTACAGTATAGTATCACAGCTATGTCTATCTGGATAGTTTTCTATAAACTACAATTTCAAGGCAAGCTTAGAGATCTGCAACACATGCCTAAATGCAGGTTATAAATATTGTTCTTTGGTTTATGGTTTCTTTGGAAAATCTATCCTTGCTCTTTACTAGGGAGCAGCAACACAATCACATACACCCAAGAACACTAGTGTGCACAGGTCAGCAGTTCCTAAACTCAAACTAAGTAAACTATGCAGTTTTCATCCAAGCGGAAGCAGACACTGCAGGAAAACATAGCTGACCATCATAAAACTAGCACAGGACCTCATCCACAGCAGGAGCCAGGAGGAGTGCCCACTACTGATAAAGATAGCAAGCACACATCTAGTTGTACATATACATAGGCCAAATACTCAGCATTGCTCATGGACAGTCTATAAGTAGCACCAGGCTGCTCTGCATACTACACGTTTCTGTGTGGATATAGATAGAGATTATATATATTAAGTTAGAAATTGTCTGCATATTTGCCTTCAGCATTGACCTGTTTAAGCATGCAACCATACATAGTACTGCTATTAAGGTAATCATCCACACATCTTACCCCTTGCTTTAAACCCAAATGGGAATTCCGTTTCCGTGTTGGAAATGTGGCCGAACCCAGTGCTCCATTCCTTGAGCTTGCAAGCCATATGCAGCGTGGCTCTGGTGAGCTGCAATCCACTCCCACTACCTTCTCCCAGCACCAGTTGGGCCCCCAGGGGCCAGACATAGATTGTTGCACAATAGGCATTTCCATCCCCACATTCCCATTATCTGAAATGTCTCTTCATATGAAAGTTAATCACAAACATACAGGGGGAGTGGGAGCAATAGCTGAAAAGAGCCAGCGGAGGTGATAGGACGGACAGACACAAAGCAGGATCACAGTGTCAGAGCTGAACTGTCTGCATGACAGATATGCTGCATAATATGCTGAAACACAAGGGAGAGGGATGCCCAAAGGCCACAGAAAGAGAGTAATCACAAGACTGGGAAAATAGAAAATTATACCAGCGCTGGAGATGTGACATGCAATTAGAGGGAGAAGGTTAGCATACCAAAGGGAAAAAATAGAAACACACAACAAATAGGAGGGGAAGGCAGGCACAGAGAACACAAAGAAATAGTCACAGCTAGGCATCCACAGACACAGGGGAAAACTCCTGGCCGCTCAAGAGGCAGCTGCCACGGGCTCCTACCCCACCCTGCATGTGCCTCTCCCCTTCACCACTGTCCCTCTCCACACCCCTCCACTACCAGACCCAAAGCTGACAGCAGCACAAGGGGGAGGGTTAGCTGGGGGACAGGAGGCTTAACCTGCCCATCAACGATGACCAGACTGTCTGCCCAGGCCACTGGCTGCAGGTATACACAGTATGTTTATCTATGGGTACTACAACCGTATGCCTCTTCTTGACAGTCCAGCTGTAGTACTAACTTCCAAGGATGTGCTAAGTTATGGCAGAATGGCATCTTACAATAGGTCAGCCAAACCATATGTCGGACAGCGGCAAAGACTGCCCACCGGCAGGGATGTGTCAGAATAGGGTCAGTCAATTTCACAATGCCAACAGTGCTGACTCTGTCATATGTAAATCAAATGACCATAGTTGTGAAAAAGGAAAGAACAAGCACAGTTGGAAAGTTATAGAATCACTGTCACTTCCTCTGTATACCTCTATCACTCACATGTGTCCCCTTCTCTGTTCTCTATAGTTTTCCGTCTGTCTCACATTTCCTTCCTTCCTAACCATGTTCTCAGCTATCAGGGACACTGGAACTGTAGGAGAGAGCCCATCCAATGGAGAGGGGGGCCAGCGAGAAACGGGTTAGGGAATTAAAACATAAGAGGACAAGTCATATGAAGGGCAGAGAATGTTGAGGCATCTAGGAAACAGGGAAGCAAAAGAGGAGATGCAGCATGGGAGACCATCACTAACAAAATACAAGGAAGAGCAGATTCCATCGAACTGCATGATGTACTTATAGAGAAGAAAAATAAATAGCATGTGCCCTGACTCAGTAAGGTCACTGCTTGTTTTAGAGTTAGTAAGAGGTTTCTGATACAGCCCATAGAATGTCTGCCTCCGCTGGGTAATGGTAGATTGTCTGCACAAATTTAGAACAGACACTGAGGCAAAAGCACTAGCTTGTTCAAGTGCACTGTGCGGGTCTTGTGCACACCACAGAATACAACCCGCAATGATTCCTCACTCAGTAATGCAGAGTGCACATTTACCAGGGCTGTGACAAGTTTTAAAACTCCAGCAAGGAGACTCCAGTGAGTCCACATTTCACTGCAAACACAACACAAAGACAAAAGTGGGTGTTGAAATTAATTATTCATACAAACTGAAGACAAAGACCATAGAGTGGGAGTGGATGAGGTGGGCCTGGAATATTAACCCTTCAGGAGAAGCAGTGCATGGAATCCCACAACACAATACAGCAGTGATGGCTAACCTTGACACTCCAGCTGTTGTTGAGCTATACATCCCAGCATGCCCTGCATTAGTTTTAGCATGGCCAAATAGTAAAACTGTAGCAGGGCATGCTGGGATGTGTAGTTCAACAACAGCTGGAGTGTCAAGGTTTTCCATCACTACAACACTGTGTACCATCCAAAAATATACACTATATAAACCTATATGTATAGCTCTTGGCAAGAACGGTTTCATAAGGAAACTTCGACACCAAATAATAACATATATTCATCACAGAATTCAAACTGTATTTTCTAAAAAAATATATAATATATTACTCCTATTCATGCACAGATTGCCAATTAAAAAATTTGGCCCAGACACACAGTAATATATTAAAAAAGCACTATAATTTGTCCAATAAGCCTCTTAGGATACGCTGAGCTCTGTGGACATACCAAGCAGGTGTGTGTGTGTGTGTGTGTGTGTGTGTGTGTGTGTGTGTGTGTGAATCAAGGACACTGCCTCAGTATTGCCCCAATAATTACCAATGACGAATATATACGAATTGTACGTCAGAAGCATAGCCACACTGAGAATACTGACTACTTTATTTTTACACTGCAATATAAATCTCACATTGAAGTAAAACCCCACCCAAATCTAACTCTCTCTGTACAAGTTACATCTGCCCCACCTGCAGTGCACATGGTTTTGTCCATTTGAGAAGGAATTTGCATTTGCGAGTCAACCAGAATAAGGGCCAAGATTGTGTTTCTCCTTAACAGTCACTGTTCACACAATAATGTCTATAGCTGCTTTATGATTGGTCAATATATAGCCATTGTGGTGCATTCTTATTGGTAACGGAGTGATATATCAGCACTCTACTGTTAAGTAGGTACATTTTTATAAACACCATTGCTACCAGCTCACTGTATCAATTTTAATAATTGATATAATGTTTTGCATTTTTAATGACTGCAATAACATTTTTAACTATTTTCCATCTTTATGATATTGAGACAAAATAAAAAGTTTTATTGGGCAAAATTGCTTGCTACTGATGTATACTACTGAGCAGTTTAGTTACTGCTGCATTACATATTACTAGGCAATACTACTACTGTTGTTCATGTTACTAAGGATTACTAATACTGCTATCCTGGTTCACGTGTGCTATTAAGCAGTAGCTTTGAAATGCTGGTGGCTCAATGGGGTAGTAATGGCCTCAAACTCAGCCTTGTCCTGCACCCCAGGTGCAAATGAAAAAAATATAAAAAGAGTTTCGAATAATATATTATTAAACCCTACACAGAAAAAAAAAATCAGAGCCCAGTCTGGTTTAATTTCACAGAACTTCAATGATATTTGGCCTGCTGTTTTCATCATAGCAATATAATAATATTTTTTTTTGTACCAATTACACCTTTTAGACAGCAGAAAAACTCAAAAAACCCAGGTATTTCTCGGATACAAAAACCCGGGTCGGACTCCGCTAAAAGCTCTGACCCCCTTTTACACAGCACAAAAAACCTGGCAATTTCCCATGTCGACCTCTTTCACACAGAATCCAGATTAATGGAGAGGTGAGGTGAGAGGGGGCGTGAGAGGCAATGAGGTCATGGGGGTAATACCCCTTTCAGACAGAAAATCCCCAAAAACCCAGGTATTTCCCGGATACAAAAACCCGGGTAGAACTAATGCTGTGTTCTCACTGCGAGTGAGAAAGACATGGCTTTTACCCAGCATTAAAATGCAGAGGACTGACACGCTGGACCCCCATTCTCACTGCAAGGCAAATTCCCGGGTGAAGAAGTTCTACCCGGGAATTTGCCTTTAAACACGGGTTTTTCAGCATTGTGAATGGGTCAACCCGTGTCTGCATATCCGGATCTCAGACGCGGGTAAAAAGAAGGGTTTTAACTGTGTATGAAATCCGGATATGCGACCCGTTCACACTGCCAAAAATCCTGTGTTAAAAAGGAAAATTCCCGGGTCTACATGCTAGACCCGGGAATTTGGCTGCAGTAAGAACGGGGTATAGGCTGAAAGGTGCTGTCCCCCTTTCAGACAGCAACAAAAACCCAGGTATTTCCCATGTCGACCCCTTTCACACAGAAGCCGGATTTTTCCTGCAAAAATGTGTGTAATAAGAAAAGGACAGTTTTAAAAGGCACACAGAGATGAGGTCATCAAAAGTGGGTGGTGACTGCTCACTGCATAGCATTAACCATGGCATGACACAATGATATGTTGTAAACAAGTTTTATTGTTTTTATATACTGGAAGGTACATGTTACCTCACATGGCTGTCAGTATATTTGCAATGTTTGAGTACACTGTGGCATCTTTGACTGTCCCAGTCATCTGTTTGCCTCCTCCCCTCTCACCTCTTGCTTCTTCAGGTGGGCCATGCTATCCTTTCTTCAGCTCCCTAATGACCTCAGAGGCCAGCCCAAATTGCCATGCCCTCCCAGCCAATCAAACAGGCCCATCCTCACAACCAATCGGCCAGCACCCCACAAGGAGAGCCAATCAGTGCCTAACAATGTGTAATAATCCCAAAAACCCGGGTCTTTTTCTTTCACGACCAGGGTTTTTGGAATTCAGACCCGGGAAAAACCCAGGTAAATTCCTGGGTTGAAGCCCTGGTATTTTAGACCCGGGTTGACCCTTTTAGACCGAAAAAAACCCCAGGTCTACCCTCCTGGACCAGGGAAATTCCCAGGGGTTTTTGTCTGTCTGAAAGGGGTATAAGATTGCATGATGGCGCCAGCTGATGGTGGGTGAGGTGAGGGGGTGGCAAGAGCGAGTGAGGTGGGGGGAGAGGAGGCTAGCCTCGTCCAGCCTCCTTTCAACCAGTGCCAGACTACCTTGCTACCCTGCAGCATGCTGTCCATCTCCAGCTGATGCAGCTACCCATCACCTGTTACCAGCCGCTGCTGCTCCCCCATCACCTGCTCCTGGCCCCTGCTACCGCGCCCCCTATCTTCTGCTCCCGGCCGCATCTACACAGTGCCTTTCTGTAATCCCAAAAACCTGGGTCGCATCGTTTCAGACAGCCGGCGACCCAGATTTGTGGCATTAAGACTGGGAAAAAACTCTGGTAAATTCCAGAGTTGAAGCCCTGGCATATTAGACCCGGGTTGACCCTTTCAGACAGAAAAAAACCCCAGATCTACCCTCCAGGACCAGGGTAATTCCCAGGTTTTATTTCTCTCTAAAAAGGGTATAACTATTTTAACTTTAGAATCAACTTCAAGCTTTAACGGAATTATGATCTGCTCCAGAGGAAGTGCCCATCGATCACCACCGAACGGACCTGGGATGCTGGGAGCCGAGAGATCTGATTGAACGAGGGCAACTGCTGTTCTTGAGAGGTGACTCCAGATCCGCTCAGCACTTGATGGATCCAGCACCCTGATGGGTTTGATGCTTGTTTTTATTTGTATATTGTGAGTGCACTATTAAAATTGTTTAATCCTTTTTATTAGACAGTATTGCACTTCTTCAGTTCTTTTTCAAGTTCTTCCAGGACCATTATATAAAGAAGAAGCCAAAGAGAGACAGGATTTGTCTGATATGCCTATTAAGCTCGCTTATATGTGAGTGTACCTATTGAATTAAACCAGCTTAAATGTCCAGACAATATTGCACGATGGTCCTCTTTTTTGTCTTCTGAGTCATTTCAGATTAATGTTATGCTGTGACATTGTTATTACCTTTAATTATTATGTAAGTTTCGCCAGTGGGTATACACAATATTTACCGCTATTCTCTGCTTGTTAAGCTTTTTTGGTGAAAACTTTCTGTGTGTCACCCTGGGCTGAAATTATTGTGCGCTGTGGCTATCAGTAAAAACTCCAATTTGTTTAACGTAGTTATGACATAATAGAACAATTCTAGATTAATTATTCAACCTTATTCATGGAATTCCCATGGACATCCTTCATTACATCATCTAGTTTGAGCATACAAAACGTACATAACCATGCACAGTAACGTAGAGCAAGGCAACAGTATCCCATGACAATAGTGTATATGAACACACATTCTTATTATCCCAATTACTTAAAATACATCCACCTGTGTACCCTCCAGGGCACATACATTCACATAAAAATGGCATGGTAGCACATAGTTTTGACATTGCTATAAATGATAGTCCCTAACTTTAGTTTTCATGCCTACATTTATTTTGTCTACCCTCTTTGTCTTTCCAGTTTGTATTAATAATATGAGAAGAATAAACTGTAGACCATCCCTTATTATTTATAGTTTCTTATATAGCCCAGCATATTCCGTTGCACTTTACAATTGGAAACAACAGTGATTAAATAAACTGAGTAGATACAAACCGACATGGAGGTAGGAGGGCCCTGCTCGCAATTGCAACATGTGTGGAGTTTGTATGATGATGGGGATAAATCGCTCTGCTGAAAGTCGATCAATGCAGATCACTGAGCGATTTTTCGCCCTTCTGGGAGATTTTCCCAGGTGTAGATGATTTTCCAAAGCAGGACGCTATGGAAAGCTGTCCATCCGTCGCTCATCTGCTGGTAATACATGAGATGATGCAGGAGTGCACATTAGCCCTCACCGCTGGCCCATACACACTGGGTGACTTTTTAGCTCAAACGACAAACCTGAGCTGCTTTCAGCTTAAAATCGCCCAGTGTATGTATGGGCCTTAAGAGGGAGCCCTGGAGGTATGTAACAAACAATGAAAATCTCTATATATCTAGAAAGGCAGTCCCAGAATCCGATTGCCATGGGCAACATTTTCCCTTTTAATTTGTAGGGGGTCGATCCTATTAACCCCGAAGGGTGTGGATGATTCGCGAATCATGACGACACTGGGCGCACTTTAGGGAGGGCCGAATTCCATGGAAAGTGCTCGCAACTCCATAGGGGTGCGAGCAATTTTCAGCAAATTCGGCCCTGTGAAGGGTGCGAGATAGGGTTAATTCGGGTGCAGTTTTCAGCTTTAAACCGGCGGGTTAATAGAATTGACCCCTTAGAAAGTTTAACAAATCTCTCCCTAATTTGGCTGTAATCCCAGTGTATGGGTGACACAGAAATACAAGGCTTCTACACTAGTAAAACTTTCACTATACACAAGAAGATTTAGGGGGCGTAGTCAATCCTTCGCCGCTATTCCCAACAGGGGAAATAGCGGTGGGGCCCTATTCTAATGCGGTCTTCCCTGATAGCACTGAACAGGGATCTCGGCAGAAGGAGCACGACTTTGGAAGCAGTCTGGCATGTTCTGCCGAGAATGGCCGTGGATTGTTGAGCTCCCGGCGGCAGCTCAATGATCCATGGCCACACACCCTTTTTCGGCTTTCCGCAGGTGGGACAGCGAATCCCTCCTGCCGATTTCATGTCGAGCCGGCCGAGAACGGGACAGGGTCATGGCTGACAGTCGTGACCCTGGATTGAATATCCCCCTTAACCGCAAATTCATTTGCCCTGTTGCTGCAGAAGCAGTAGCATGTAACTAGCTAGTGCAGAGGTTCTCAAACGCGGTCCTCAAGGCACCCCAACGGTCCAGGTTTTAGGTATATCCATGGCATAGCACAGATGGTTAAATCAGACTGACTGAGTTACTAATTAAGTCACCTGTGGCCAAGTATGGATATACTTAATACCTGGACCGTTGGGGTGCCTTGAGGACCGCATTTGGGAACCTATGAGCTAGTGCACTAAATAGCACCAAAGCAGACAACCTAAACTTTTCCATAAGTCCTGGCCGTCAGGAAATGCTGGGTCTTGTAGTTTCAGAACAGCGGGGGAGGCATAGATTATTTAACCCTGTCCTACTGTATAACTTTACAAACAAACCAGCATCTGTTCCTGGAAGAAATCGGGAATGGTCTGCCTGTGCAGAGGGGAAAGTGATTGAAAGACAGTGGTATACAAATAAACAGTGTAATGTATGAATTTACAGGGGGCTTTTCCCCTCTTTTTTTTTTTTTTTAAAGGTTTAAATAAGTTTATAAAAAAAAAAAAAAAAAAAGGGTAAATAAAAACACACATAAATAGGAAGAGATAATCATCTCCCCAGTGACCTGGGATTAGCTGACACCTCTGGATATGATGACACGCGATGGTTGACAATAAAACACGTACTGCCACACATGAGCGTGTTATTTGGGGGTGAGCAGACACAGACAATGATGATGGGCAGGGATGCGTGGCCCTGGAATGCAGCCGGGCAGGGCGTGTGAGCATTTTACAAGCAGATATGTGTAAGGAAGCATTAGGTGCATCTGTTACACCCATCATCTAACTCTCACTGGCCTTACATCCCAACAATGGGATAATGCAGAAGCATGGTAAAACAAGGATCACAAAGGAAAGCTGTATGTTTAACATATTTATGAACTGCATACAACGGGTTCTGTAACTGATTCATATTATTGAGTCATAAGACCAGATTGCAGTGTGTAGATATCTCACATTTGCACCTTTCAACGTAATATTCAAAATATTTTTTTTTGCAGTCTTAAATGGTTTAGCTAGGTACTATGTGGAATTTAAGAAAAGGACAGCTTCTGCAATGTACTTGCACTTTGACCTGTGACAGTTTTTAGTCCCTATTTGCTACTAACTCCAATCTAGGTCTTCACAGCTCACTCTCTCCATGGTAGTGTCTAGATCAGTGGTCAGGGATCTCGGTCCTCATTACCCCACGCAGTGCATGTTTTGCAGGTCTCCTCACAGAATCACAAGTGAAATAATTAACTCTACCTGCGGACCTATAATATGTGTCTGAGTAATTAGTACACCTGTGCACCTGCTGGGTTA
Organism: Crinia signifera; assembly: GCF_055691185.1. Lineage (NCBI taxonomy): Eukaryota > Metazoa > Chordata > Amphibia > Anura > Myobatrachidae > Crinia > Crinia signifera. The sequence goes on along the minus strand of NC_139222.1, from coordinate 127,897,459 downwards.
CCAGCAAAACATGCACTCTGTGGGGTAATGAGGACCGAGTTTCCTGACCACTGGTCTAGATCCCCTTCAGTTTTGACAATTTTCCTGTCATACCCTGGGTCTACGTATACCTGTAGGGGGAATATAAATCTGTGGCGAGCGAAGCGCGCCATCGTGCCTGAAGCGTGCAAGCGTAGCGAGCCCGCGAGGGTACAATGCAGCTAAAATAAAACAAAAGAACCAACACCTACGTGAATTACAGATAAAATACAAAACGTTGTGAGGGCATCTAACAACTTCCGCCCTCACTGAACATCACATCCTGTAATCAAAACTGAAGGGGATCTAGTCTCTACCACCCACATCCAGCAAGTTTGAAACAGATCAGTGTCCTTGCAAAAATTGCTTTCAGTTTCTGTTAGGACATCTTTTAGCAAACAAAGGATTTATTTCAGTGGTTCTCCACCTCGGTCCTCAGGACCCCCCCAACAGTGCACATTTTCCAGGTCTCCTAACAGACAACATAATTAGCTCCAAGTGTGATCTTTTAAAATGTGTCAGTGAATAATGAGTTCACCTGTGCACCTGCCAGGTGACCTGGAAAATGTGCACTGTTGGGGGGTCCGAGGTGGAGAACCACTGAGTTATTTGGTCCATCGAGTGGCCTCTAGTGGTCACTGGCGGTACTTCACCTCATAGAGGGAGGTGAGTAGTAGATAGGGGCAGATGTATTAAGCCTTAACAAGAGATAAATGCAAGTGTGATAAAGAGAGATAAACGTCCAGCCAATCACCTGCCAACTGCCATGTTACAGGCTGTGTTTGAAAAAAGTCAGTAAGGAGCTGATTGGCTGGACGTTTATCTCTCCTTATCACACTTGAATTTATCTCTTGTTAAGGCTTAATACATCTGCCCCCATAGATACTGTATATGTAAAAACATCTATCTTTCTTATCAATTAACTAGTTCAACACAAGTAACTTTGCCCAGTGGCGTAACTACCGTGGTGCAGGGGATGAATCTATGGACCCCAGACCGTCTGCACTGCTCATTGCTATCCCTGCACCCAGTCACATTGTACTGCATTAAGGGCGAGATGTATCAAATGGAAAATGCGGTAAAACCCCGGTTTTACCGCATTTTCCAATGTATCAAAAATGATACCGCAGTGTAGGGTATCGCCACCTTTAGGTGGCGATACCCTATAGAAGTCTATGGGCTTCTTTTCGCCGACACAGACGCAAACCCGCCGCCTCGCCGACCCCCCCTCTGGCTTACCTTCCTGAAGGGTCCTCCTGGACCTCGGAAGGTAAGCCCCGCCTCCCCCTAGTGAAGCAGCCGGACGTCCTTCCGGCTGCAGGGGGGAGGAGGAAGCGCCGGGGACAGCATGCATAGCTGTCCCCGGCGTGAGGGGAGAGCGTGGCGGCAGGGAGGTGATGGAGACCCCCCGCACACCAGTGTACAGGTATCGCGGGGGGCCTCCGTCACCGCACCGTGATGCCAGCCGCATACGTTAGTACATATGCGGCAGCATCGCGGCGGGGGGGCGGCGATGTATGTTAATACATCCCGCCCTTAGAGATGAGCCTCAACCACTAAAGAAGAGCCCCTGTCTGCCTTCTATGCTGGATATCTGAGCTGGCTCTTCTTCACATAGCCTGTTAGCTCCAGGTTAATGTCCAGATTCCCACGCTGCCTCCCCTTTGGCCTGTACCTAGGATCTCGGTCCTCCCTCGCCGACAGCCTGCAGCTCATTGGAGCACTAAGCGGCGAGTGCCCGGGAGCCCTTTACTCACCTACTCCCCCCACCCCCTATGATTAACCCCCCAGTACCCCCTCCCCCTGCGTGTGTGTGTGTGTGTGTGTGTGTGTGTGTGTGAGACATCATGTACCCCTCTGCTGTATGAGACACTGTACAACCACTACTTGCTGTGTGTGTGTGTATAAACCTTTATCTCCCTGTGTATGACACAGTGTACACTCCTACTCGTGTCATAGCCTCCAACTGTACCGATTTAGCCAGTACAGTATATATATATATTTCTTTTCAATCGCCTGTACCGGCTAAAAACCCCTGTACAATTTTTAGAAGCAGTGCAGAGCTGGAAAGACGGCTCCTCCCTTCACCTTGTTCCGTAGCTGTGACATGCGGCTCCTCCCTTCACATTGTTCCGTAGCTGTGACATGCGGCTCCTCCCTTCACATTGTTCTGTAGCTGTGACAGGCGGCTCCTCCCTTCACCTTGTTCCATAGCTGTGACAGGGGGCTCTTCCCTTCACCTTGTTCTGCAGCTGTGACAGGGGGCTCTTCCCTTCACCTTGTTCCGTAGCTGTGACAGGCGGCTCCTGCCTTCACCTTGTTCCATAGCTGTGACAGGCGGCTCTTCCCTTCACCTTGTTCTGTAGCTGTGACAGGGGGCTCTTCCCTTCACCTTGTTCTGTAGCTGTGACAGGGGGCTTTTCCCTTCACCTTGTTCTGTAGCTGTGACAGGCGGCTCCTCCCTTCACCTTGATCCGTAGCTGTGACAGACGGCTCTTCCCCCTTCTTCTTCATTGCTCAGCTGTGACCTGTGATCAGTCTCTCCTCCTTCTATGCACAGAGAATGGCGCCACTGCAAGTGCAGACAGAGAGGAGACCGGGAAGCATAGGGGAGCCGGCAGTAATTTGTACACATAAGGGTCATCTCTTCTAATCACTGGAGAAAGGGTGCCGGGCAGTGCTGGCTGGGTATTGTTGCTACAGTAATTAGCCAGTGCAGGAAAGTTTTCAGCCCCAAGTGATTATGGGCAGTATTCAATTAGAGTTGGAAACTGCTGTTTGTCAGAAAACGGCAGTTTCCGACTTTAAGTCGAATCCATGATTTTTTTTTCCCCGACAGGTTGGAATTCTCCAACCTGCCGGAAACCACATGGAATAGCCATGAATCTACGTGCTTTTGACAGAAACAGGACACTTTTCCGACAATCTCAATCCGATAAAAAAAAAAAAAAAACGTCGGATTGAGGAGATGAGGACATCACCGGGTAAGTAGCAGCAGCTCTCCCGGCGCTTTCCTGCCATTTACCGTCCTCCCACTGCTCACCCGATCCCGGGGCCAGGACGGGTGAGCAGTAGTTCACCCATCCTCCCGTCTGCCATCCTTCCTGCCTCCCACCCACTGTCCTGCTGCTCACTCAGTCCCGGTGCCAGGCCGGGTGAGCAGCAGCAGCCAAATCCGACAGATGGATTTGGCCGCAGATTGAATAGGTACTGTCGGTCCATTCCGACAAATGCCTGTCGGAATAGATCTGGCCTTAATTGAATATACCATTGTGTCTCCGGCATTCTATGGCTTTCTTTTGCAGTGCTACAAGGACACTCCCCTTTAAAAGTAGTCACTCTTCTCTACTTCTCTAAACTGGTTTTTAGCCAATGGATGTTGGAGGGTATGCTGTGTGTGTGTGTGTGTGTGTGTGTGTGTGTGTGTGTGTGTGTGTTTGTGTGTGAGAGACACTCTGTACCCCACCTTGTATGACACACTGTACACCACCAACCTATTTGTGTATTTGTGACCATTTACCTCCAGGTTGCTTGTGTGTGCGTGTGTTAGTGTTTGTTTGTTATCCGGTACAAGGGGGGGTCCTTTCAAAATGTTGTTATGGAGAGCACAAAGTTCTAGTTTGATTTTGTTCCTCCTGAAATGGCTCATGTTGGGAGCTATGCCACTATACCATTTCCCAAACAACAAAAATGCCATGTTATATACTGTAGGCACTGTATTAGTGGGGCGTGGGGAGGACGGAGAAAGGAGGGCGACGGTGTGCGCTGGGGATTTCCCCGAATGCCGGGGATGAGGAGAGCTGCGGACCGGCTGTGGACCGGACGCGACGGAGCTCCCCCACGGCGGCACGGGCATCGGCTGCTCATGTCGGAGCAGCCCTGCAGACACAGGACCTGCCTGCTCGCCGGCTGGGGAGGCGCTGTGGAGAGAAAGAGTGCGGCGCTCGATGGAGGAGAGGCTTCAGGAGAGGCCCTGCCGCACTGTAACCGCGAGGACGCATCGACACCCGGCCAGTGGAGGCCGGCACCGCAGACTCCAGCATCGCCATCGGCCCGGGGGGGACCACTGGAGGAGGAAGATCATCCCCAGATCCCCCTCTACATGGATGGGAGTATCCTGGCGGGCCCGGTGCAGGTCAGGTCGGTGAGGAGGACCCCGATCACTCTTTTCCCTGCAGGCCCACCCCTGGCCCGCTGCCTCACCTAGGTGGGCCCCTGCCCTGGTAGTCTCACCAGCGGTAGCCACCCTTCCCTGCAGGCCTGGACTTGGCTCCCTGTCCCATTCTCTGGCCTACTGCGGGCCCAGCCTTGGCCCCCCCTGTCTCACCCCCTGGCTTGCGGCACCCCCTGGCCTGCTGCTCAGCCGCAGCCCCCAACAAAGGCCCCCGGACTCATTGGAAATGGTCAGGCTCCAGCCACAGGCCTCGCTGACTCTCCCCTGGCCTCAGTGACTCTCCCCTCCCCCCACCACCATCTCCACCACTGCAAATGGCGCCGCAAATGGCTGCCTAGGATCTGTGCACTCAACCATATATAACCTGTGTCCCCTGTGTGATAACTGTACTGCCTAAGCTATCTCTGCCTTAACTGCAATGTGATAACTGTACTGCCTATGTTACCCTATGTGATAACTGTACTGTCCCTGCTCATACTGCTACCTACCTGGCTGCTGCAACCACCAGTGGCGCCGCTGATGGCTGCCTAGGCGCTGTGCAGCTTGGCGGGTATTTGTTCCTTATGTGATAACTGTACTGTCCCTGCTCATACTGCTACCTACCTGGCTGCTGCAACGACCAGTGGCGCCGCTGATGGCTGCCTAGGCGTTGTGCAGCTCGGCGGGTATATGGTCCCTGTGTGATGTTGTACTGTCCCTGCTTATATTGTTACCTACCGGCTGCCGCAACGACCAGTGGCGCCGCTGATGGCTGCCTAGGCGCTGTGCAGCTCGGCGGGTATATGTTCCCTGTGTGGTATTGTACTGTCCCTGCTTATATTGCTACCTACCTGGCTGCTGCAACGACCAGTGGCGCCGCTGATGGCTGCCTAGGCGTTGTGCAGCTCGGCGGGTATATGTTCCCTGTGTGATGTTGTACTGTCCCTGCTTATATTGTTACCTACCGGCTGCCGCAACGACCAGTGGCGCCGCTGATGGCTGCCTAGGCGCTGTGCAGCTCGGCGGGTACATGTTCCCTGTGTGGTATTGTACTGTCCCTGCTTATATTGCTACCTACCGGCTGCTGCAACGACCAGTGGCGCCGCTGATGGCTGCCTAGGCGCTGTGCAGCTCGGCGGGCATGTGTTTACTGCATATAATGTCTCAATTTAATGTATGTAATGTCCCCCCCCCCCCCCTCCCCTCCCTGGTTGATCCTGCACTGTAAAATCCACAAAAAATTCCTAGTGTGCGCAAGCACACATGGCCAATAAAGTTGATTCTGATTCTGATTCTGATTCTGATTCTGATTAGTGCAGTACGGATTTCTCAAATCCCATCAAGGTACAATATGCACTATGTGATTTTGACAATATAGTCAAAGTCGCACCGTATGTCCACAGCTTTACCAATGAAACCTTATGGTTAACCTTCTTTTTTCTGTCGGCCCACACACACTGTAATGCTAAAAGGGACGGGACGGCCATTCCTCACTAATGTGAATGGAATTCCAATGTCCAAGCTGTGCGGACAGGAAGGGGCAGTGCAGGCTACAGGTTCCTGTGGAGTCAGCACAGGATATCAGTAGCAGGTTTACCACCTTCCTTTCTGCTATCCTCTCTCCTGTCTATCCAGCCTCCTCCCTATGTCAGGGGACATACTTACTACAAACATCCCACACTGTGTGCCTGCTCACAGGATTCCCATGTAATCCCAACACTATTGTATTAGGTTTATCACATTCTTGCCTACCCTGTTTATATTGTTTACTACAGCATTATCCTAACAGCAAGTGCACACAGTGTACATGAAGCAGAGAATGCATTTTAAACCTGGGAAATTACACAGCTATATTTGCTAGTACACAGTATTTACAACATTGTATGCAGTTGTGCACTGCATTCAATATTTACAGCTAAAAGGAAGTTTTAGCTCATTGTAAAAAAATACATAATTCCACGTGACTTGCCGTCATGGACATCACTAGCAACCAGTGGGGCAGATGTATGAAGCAGTGATAAGGAAGGAGAAGTGAGCCAGTGGAGAAGTTGCCCATGGCAACCAGTCAGCTGCTCTCTATAATTTTATAGTATGCAAATTATAGATGTTACCTCAGTGCTGATTGGTTGCCATGGGTGGCTTCTCTAGAGGCTCCCTTTAGCACTGCTTCATATATCTGCCCCAGTATGAGAAAACAATTGTCACTAAAGGTGCGTACACACAGGGGCGATATCAGCACATATCGCTGGGAATATGGCCGCTGAGCGACCATCTTGGCAGTAATTTCTTTGTGCTGTAGGCGATAAATCGCCGGGTGCGCGTTCCCGTGTGCAGCCCCTGATGAACAGGAGACACTCAGCAATATATCTCCCCCGTGTGTACACAGCTTAACAGGCAGTGAAACAGAGTCCCAAACAATTTCTTTATTTCACATATGTCCATCATTTATTTTGCTTAGTTCATTTGCCATCAGACTAAAGCCCCATACACCATACCCTCCAACATGGCCCATTCCATTGGGTAAAAAATGCTCTGTTTCTGAACTTCCCTGCCAGAGGCAGTTGCAGAGGTGGGGCTGCAGCACAGTCCAATATTCAAATAGGGGAGCCACACCTAGTGCCACTCCAAACGTCACTGTCCTGGACTCACTGGCAGTTGATGTGACCCCCCTCTTTGAATTTTGGACTGTGCTGGAGTCCCACCTATGTAACTGCCACTGGCAGGGAGGTCCAGGAACAGAGCATTTTGTACCTAATGGAGTGGGTCATGTTGGAGGGTATGCATACACACTAGATGATATATTGTTAATGATATGACCGATAACGATATCGTTCATATTGTCTAGTGCAGCGGTTCTCAAACTGTGGGTCCCGACTCCATGCTGCTGACCATCAGGCTGATGACTTTTCTAATTTCAGTCAGTGATTCAAGGAGTCTGAAAAATCTGTTGAATTGTCTGTTATATTAGACTCCTCCCTTCTTTTTGCGCCTCCACAATGCTGCCATGTATGTGCTGTCTGCTGCCTACACATGTGATGTGATGACCTTTTGCAGTATCTTGCTTGGGTCCTGTCATTATTTTATTGTCTGATGGGGTCCCCGAGCAAAATACTTTGAGGACCCCTGGTCTAGTGTGTACTCTCAATATGGTTAACGATGTGTGCTTAAATGCTCATGCAGCTCAATGTCGACTATATCGCCAACAATGTATAGAGGGAGACCCGATGACATCACTGAACAATATTGTTAGTAATAGCGTTCAGTGTCTATGCATTATATCATTTGCCAAGGAATTGTTCACGATATCACTCACAGAGCAATATCATCTAGTATGTATGGGACCTATCCAATTGCAGGCTCAAATTTAGCGCCAATAATAGGATATACTCCTTTGACAATTACATTTTTTTTAAAAACCTCCTTCTACGCCTCTTGGGAGCCTTCCACCCTGTCAGAAATCTAGAAGCATTTTCAGACTGTGGCGCAATACAGGTCCAAATGGTATTTGCATTGTAGAAAGCACATTTTGTCTTTATATAGGAGATTAATAATGGTGTAAAGATGGACATACAGGGGGAAATTTACAATGTTAATTGCTTATTCCAGTCATTTCTTCATATCTCTGTTTATTACACCTTTTACCAGAGGCATTATGATTGTACTAGGTGGGGGTGGTTGGAAGATCGTCTTATGTAAAATGATCCACTAGCAAATATGAACAGACTTCAGTGCCAAACATTAAAAAATATACGTGGAAAATGAATTCTATAGGATAATGGGCTACACAGCTGAGGGAAATCAGATTTACATTTTGCCATCTTCACCTCTGGGCACCAGCACATGGCATTTTGCAATATTACATTCCAATGTTTTGGAAATATATTTAGAACCTATTGGTAATATATACAAAAAGATAGTGGTGCTTAATTGTTGCTTGTTCGCAGGATATTTGAAATGTCAAGTGTTGGATGCATGAAAAATGTAGCTGGGTATAGGTTGTGTATACCCAATATATACATTTTCTACAGAAACCATTCACATAAATACATAGCACACACAGGTGGTAGGTATCATTTGGGAGGGTTACTTTGGTACTTGTTTAGTTTCACAGCGGCAGCGGCCGTGCGTCTGAGTCCCCTTGCGGGGCTCGCTTCGCTCGCCCTCGCCACGCTATCTAAAATTAACTCTATGCCAACGTGGATAGTAGGGGTATGAACTATCTTCATTGACATAGAGTTCATTTACCTTATTTTTGATAGTTTAGTGAGCGCAGCATCCGGAAGTTCATGGCGGCCATACTGACGCCGTGAAACTAAACCAGTACCGTTATTTTTTGGTCTTGTTAGGAGAGAGGTAGGAAGACATGGTCTTTCTCCATTTCACTTGTCAATGGCTATAAATATCTCATACATTCTAGAATTGTTTTACTGTACATCCTCATTTGCTGTATATCCCAATTACAACTTCTAGGAGACTATTTTGTAAACATTTACTGGAAACCAGTCATATGATAGCACGAACTAGAGAACAGCCACAGGGATACATCAACTAAAAAGAGAACAGTGCAGTCCCCAATGATAAAGGACTCAGTCAGCTCCATACATCTCCCTTTTGGCAGCCCCACTTGGGTTCTATGCCATTCAGGAATGACACTGCCACTGCCAACACAGCGTAAACAGTTCAGTTTAGACTTTTTTGCCTCAAATGCAAACAGAGAGGTCAGTGGCAATACGATTGGGCAAGCAGAGTCCAATAATCGCTTTATAAAAGGATCACATTTTACGGGTCGGGAAATACATATCGGGAATTAGACAGAGCTGTGACCTGCTTCTCCACACTGCACTCCATGTACTGGGTAAAGAGCACAAGCGGCATGCAAAAAGGGGAGTTACCCATGTCTGTCTGCCCCTCCCCTTTAGAATGCAAGTGATCATGAGCAGGGCCTTCTTCTATCATGTGCCATATTATTTCTTTACTTACTTTGACGGCATCTTATCACCCACCTCTACCCTGAAACTTATTTCAGAATCGTCTGCTGATGCCCCTACAATTATATACCCTGTATTGTTTTGGTTATTTATGTAGCGTAACTGGGTGCTGCAGACCCCTTGCAGTGCTATATAAATAAAGGATGATAATAATAATAATAATAATAATGTAGCACAACTTGACAAAGATCTTCGCAGTTCAGAAGAGCCATTTGCTGCCCACACCAACACAGAAACCATGCAGCAGTCAGCACCTGTTTTACAAATGATCACAGCACTGTCTGAGCCTAGCAGTTTCACACCAGGACAGTAGCTTCGGTAGAGTAAATGTGGGTATTGCCATGGATCCCCCTAATTTCTTGTGATTGGGGTGAGGATTGGTGTTGGATAAATATTACATTTTAGGTGGATATTCCTCTGGAAAAGCTCTATAGAAGATTTTGTGTGGAACCCTCCATACATAGCTACATTACCAGCATGAGAGGCATTGTGGTATGGTTGTGTCTAGATCCACTTCTGTTTTGTGGGTACGATGTGACATCAAGTGAGGACGGAAGTAGTTAGATGCCCTCACAGCGTTTTTTTTTTTTTATTTGTATTTTACGTAGGTGTAGGCTATTTTTTGCAGCTAGATTGAACCCTCGCGGGCTCACCACACTTCGGGCACAGAGGCTAGTTTCACTCGCCACAGATTTATACCCCCCCTCCAGGGATATGTGGACCCAGTGCATGATGGGTAAACTCATAAAACAGAAGTGGTTCTAGCCACAACCATTGTGGTATATGTGGACTGAGGATTCTATGTGGTGAAGTGGGGCCACTGCAGTGTGTAAAACACTTATGGTGCTAGGAGTATTTACACATTATACTTTTTATTGGTTGGGGAATTGACAAGTTAGTTATCCTGGGACCCCCACAAACCTAAATCCGGCCCTGTGGATTGTCTATTCTACACATAGGCACAGTAATAACAACCGACTGTGTAAAGCATTGCATATGTAAGTGCTGTCTACAACAGTTTACATTACGGCACTGCTCTCCTTGTGCTCTATAAATGGGACGGAAACTGTCAAAGTGTTTCCCAGATGTTAACACAATACAGCCTTATCCCACTGTTTTCCTTCTTATGGATACAACAAGAATACAATTATACACATCAAAGAATAGGCAAGATAAGCTGTGCATTTGATAAAGGTAATTAAGCCTGACATGACTTATACATTTGCTTAGGTCACCTTTGAGAAAACAAATAAAATAAACAAGAGCAAAAGGCACAGATTGCAGGGCAGTTTTACATCGTCTGTGTATGTTGTACAGTATATGGACCTAATTCCTATATGCTTTATTGCTGGATTGGTAGTTCTGCTGGAGTATGACAGATGTCATGTCTCTTGCATGCTGAGGTTCTAACAGATGTTTAGGTCATTTTCGGTACGTGCATTTATTAATTAATGGGACCTGCTAAACTAATCACTACAATTACAATTTATCTCTGTAGTGCAAGTGGCTAATCTATCACAGGACAAATCTGCCACATTCAAACAATTATTTATGATGAAAGCCTCTCTCATTGAAGTAGATTATAAAAAATGTATTATATTATACAACGTGAAAACAAACAGGAAACATTTGCCACTAACACCACCACTCCAAACTCTTTTCAATAGGGAGTCTTCAAAATGCAGCCGTGATGAGCAGACACTTTGCCGGATCACTACTGAAGAAGGTTCTTATTCATTGTATGAACTATTCTATTACAAAATAGGTTACCACCTTTTCCACAGGAAAATGGAGCTAATGCGCATTACGCAGTGGCGCACGCAGGAGGGTTTCTGAGTACCCAGAAACCCCCCCCCCAGGAGTCTAAGGGCCATAGGCTGAAAGCCTGTTAATTGCTCTTCCCAGTCAGATATTTCAGGTTCTTTCTGACATGGAGTTATTCTGAGAGTATATTCCAAAAGCTGGGACTCTCCCCCTTTGATGGACACTAATAGCTTGTCTCTGCTTCCCAGAACCAGAGATATCAACCTTCCAGCAGCTGGTTACTGCTCCAGCTCCACACACCTGGTGTGTAGTTTTATATACTCGTTGGCAGATTGCTCTGCCTCCTGAACTCTGAGTTCCCAATACCGTTTGGTAGGTGGGATTCTCTAGTTTTTAATTCCACTAAAATCTAAGAAATATATTTCCGGGAACTGGAGATATCTGCAGTCAAGCAAGCTGTCCTCCCACCAGAAAATTATGAATAATAAGCCCACTCCACTATACACCCCTCCTCTGCATATTAAACATCCTCTACCACCCTGGAAGTTATGTATCAGGGCCCCTTCATTCAGCCAAATGCCCCTTCTCCCACCATCTGTGCAGTAAAGGGGTAATTAGTGGAAATTACTGATCCAGGCCCTACATGCTGAGCGGTTGATATAATACCCCCTACCACCCACGGGACATCAAAGCTTCCGCTCATAGCACCCCCCACCCCTACCGCTGGAGGATCGGTAGGGGCCCCAATACATTGATATGCCCAGGGGTCTACACTGCTGTTGACGCCTATGTATGTATGTATGTATGTATGTATGTATGTATGTATGTATGTATTATTATTTATATACATTTGGTCTATCTATAATACTTTAACTGACCCGGCATATACTGGGTCACCTAAGTGTCCATCTCCGTGCTTTGCTCCGCCTCTCTGGAAACCTTCTTCTGAAAATCCTGTGTTTGCCTCTGTTACGGATTACATTTTCTTAAAGGTGGGTACACACTTGAACAGTAAGGAATCGTTCCGACACCAGAATGAAAACCCCACCCCCCAGTCAGCTGGGATTGTTGGTACACACTGTCACAATGTTTATGTAGGACAGAATGATCAGTGTTCTATCCATTAGCATACGTTAGGATGCTAGCGATATCGTCAGGTTTGATTTGCAGCAGGTCATTACATGTGACTGCTGTGGTGAACAATTTGCTAGTAAAAATGAAGAACTGTAGGCAATATATCGAATTGCCTGACCAGACGGCATATCTCTCAGTGTGTACCCAGCTTATAAATTGCTGTACTTATTCTGAATGTTGAATTTTTATTACTCACCTGTACAGCTGTTACCAATTATGCTCTGCAAGCCTCTGGCTGCAGTACTACAACTTGTCACCTAAAGGTGCGTACACGCTAGATCATAAAAGATACACACGATAATGATATTGTGCTTCATTTTCATTTTCACACAAAAGCCAAAAACTCCCTGCAAAATTTGTAGTAGTTTGGACTGGGTGTGGATTATTAAGTCGACAGGCAAAATGACGACAGTAAAATTGTTCATATGCATTACGTCGACCTGGTGAAAAGGTTGACACAAGGAAAGGGACTGCAGGAAAAGGGTCAACATGAGTTCATGTTTTTTAGTCTGTGTCGGCAGATGTCAACATTGACACTGTATAAATGTAGAGTGTGCGCTCACCATGCTTTGAGAATGGTGCTTCACTTTGACCTTTTCACCATGTTGACCTTTTTCACATGTGAACCTTTTGCCTGTCGACCTGACCGCATACAGCTTGGAGTCAGGAATTTTAGGACTGTGATCGTGTCCACTTGGATACTTAAGCTGTGTACACATGGTACACTTATCGATGGCAATATGGTCGTTGAGCGACCATATTGCCAGCGATTGGAGTGTGCACCAGTGATAAATCGCCGGGTGCGCGCTCCCATTTTCAGCCCCTGAATGGTCGCAGGTCGGAGGAGCATGCTCCTCCGACCAGCCACTTCCCCTGCCTCTTCTCCCGGCAGTGTGACTTTTTCATCTGCGACCATCTCTGGTCGCTGATGAAACCGGGACACTGAGCAATATATTGCCAGCGATCATATTGCCCCGTGTGCACGCACCTTTAGTTTACTCTGATATTATAGTAAAATATTTTTAATTTCTATGGAGATATACAGCTGAACTCAATATTAAGATATAGACTTTTTGTTGTACAGTGTAGGCACAGATTGCTAGCAAACGTCAGGTGAGTGTCAGTCTGCAGCCATCTGGGGCAGCAATGGAGACCGCTTTACAAAATAGGGGCGTGCCAAGGCCAGGAATGTGGTCCTGGCAGCAGTAATGTCCAAGGACACAGCTGCTCTGTGAACTGTGTTCTTCTTTGAATCGGGCCCTAAATCCTTTAGATCAGCATTTCCCATATCCAGTCCTCAAAACACCCCAGCGGTGCAGGTTTTCTATATTTCCTTGATGAAGCATAGGTGTATTCATTGCTGACATTTTAAAAATATCACCTTCTGCATAGGTGTCGGAATGTGGGGCAAAGTGGTGGCTCACCTCCCCCAATATATTTGAGAGCGCCAGCGTACTGGGTCGCGGGGCACAGTGCGGTCACATATGGCCTACCACAGACAGTGTCAGGAGGATGATGCCCAGCTACAGGACCCTCCTCTGCCCTGCACCCAGCTCCAGACCCTATCATTTGTGGCTGTTTTCTATGCACTGTCTCATCCTCTGGGACCAGCTCTGTGTGTAGTGGCGTAAATGGGATGTGTTTGATGTCTGATCCAATGCGCAGACCTGTGCTCATCGGATTGGAGATCTTATGTGCAGCCATAAGTAACACAGGCGGCGGGCAAAAAAAAAACACAAAAAAAAACACATACAAATTAATAGGCAGCCACTGATTGACTGAGAAAGCTCTCTCAGCCAATCAGTGGCTGCCCATTCATTTGTATGGGCTTTCTTTTTTAATTCTTCTGCAGCCCAGCTCCCTCTGCCCGGCTGATGTGATAAATTGCATGCGATTTATCACATGAAAAAAAATGGCACATCTAGTGCCTAATCCCTCCTGGAAGCTGCAAGGGAAATCAGGTCCGACTTGGCCTTTAGACAAATTGGCCAAATGTTTGGGGACGTTAAATGTGACTGAGAGTCTAATTAATACATCTGTGGCCAAGTATTGGATGTACTTAAAACTTTGAACTTTAGGGTACCTTCAGCATTTAAATTTGTCAACCTCTGCTTTAAGCCAATTGCAAAACTTCTAGGATATATGGAGTCAGAACAATACACAATAACAGACGCCAAGGAGTAGGGGATTCAATTTCTGGAACAACAGCAATGTGCCTAAGAAACAGGAGAAATAAGCATTTCACAGCCAGTAACATCACTCATTTTCATTCACTTCGAACAGAGGTGAGCAGGAAAATTTGCACTCTTGGCTACCATAATATACAGCAAAGTGCGCATCTCAACATCGCAGAGACACCTTGTGCTGAACCAAGTTCTCCTCTTATACCACTTTCACATCGCAGACACGTTTTAAAAACCGGTATTTTAAAACGGTAATTAAAACGGGTCAGAGCCTTAATAGTGACCCAGATTACCGTTTTAAATACCGGTTAAGTGTCATTCACATAGCAGTTGAAACGTTTCATCCAGAACACGTTTCAAGGCAGAGTGTGACGATTGCCTGTCATTATGTGTCTGCAGAGAAAGCTGTGCATGTGCTGGGCTGGGGATGGGACACCTTCCCCTTACAATGCCCTGTACTAGGAGAGAGTTGCCCTTCAGCACATACTCGGAACAGACACAGTATTGATGGTGGTGCCCCCTTCCTACACACAAACAGGCACCTCGCGCCCCCCCCCTCGCGCCCCCCCCCCCCCCGGAGAATGTACTAGGCGGACGGGGATGGCAGTTCGCGGTACAGCTGAGACAGTTTTCTGCCTGCCTTGCCGCTCCTGGCCACAGTGATCAGATAGGCTGTCTGATCACTGTGGCCAGGAACAGCGCGGCTGGTGGAAAACTGAGCTGTCAGCACGGAGGCGGTAAGCAGTAAGCAGGGAGACGGGGGAGAGGAGAAGAGTGGAGGAGAGAGATCTCCAAGCCCCAGCGCTCACCTCCGCTGGCTATTATCCCCCGACAAGCTACCGTGTGTGTCACACGTATCAGCGTCCAGCCTACCCCGCTCGATCCCCGGTGCCTGCTGACATATAGGAGGGGAGGGGGCGCCACAAATTTTTTGGACAGGGGCCGCAAGTTACACCACTGCTGTGCCCCCCTGACCACAGGACAGCACATGGCTACACCAGTATGTTGGACTGACCCCTGATGTACCTCTACTAGTGCAGGCTTGACTGTAGGAAAATGCTTTTGTTTGTAGTTGTAGCCTATCAGTGCTTGTGTTGTTTGCCTGAAATACCGTTTCAGACAAACTGTACACATTCACATTGCAGAAAAAACGGCAAGGAACCGTGTAGGACTCTGCTTTTTACACGGTTCGAAATGCCAGTTAACTTTAAACGGTAAATCGGCTGTGGTGCATTCACAGTGCAGGCTTAAACGTTTTAAAAAGGGAAAAAAACGGCAATATACCGTTTTAAAAGTGCGATGTGAAAGGGGTATAAGTTAGTAAAAACATGTTTGAGCAACATGGCTGTTTACAAATAGATAACGTTCCTCCCCTGCATGTACGAATGCATAAACATGTAAACATCTTGTGCCGGCTGCCATATTTGAATCCCACAAAAATATTATATATCTTAAGGTGCCCATACACTGCCTGCGACGTCTCGCAGCAGTGTACGGACACCCGATGGACTGCAAGCCGCCGGGACCTTCCGGCGGCAGGGACACATGCGATCCGTTGTGATGGGTCGCATGCGTCCCTGCTTACCGCCCGTCCCAGAACGGGTGGTCGGACGGCCAGCCGGTCCGACCACCTAGTCGGGTCCGATGCTCACGGGACCGCGCATCGGACCCGAGTACATGTCAGGGAGAGGCGATTTGGTCCGATTTAATGGGCCGATTGGTCGCAATTGGCCGAAATCGGACCAAATCGCCTTGATGTATGCCAAGCTTTACACTGCTATCCTATTTGTGAAATGTACATTTCTTGGTATTCATAAATTGTATCTATTTATTTACATTTACTTATATAGCGCCAGCACATTGTGTTGAACTTATAGATTGGAATAATTTAACAGACAAAGGGGGGGGTATTCAATCCCCGCCGCAGTCTTGCCCGACAGCATTGTAGAGGCAGATTGACAGAACGGGACTGACTTTAAAAGCTGTCGGGCCCGTTTTGTCGATCACGATGGTCATGAAGTATCGCGATCACGGCCAAATCTCGTACAATCCACGGCCGTTTACGTGGACACACCCCCTTTTCACAGATCGCGAAGCGGGACATTGAATCCCGCCTTGCGATATGCTGTCGAGCAAAATTAAAAGGGGCCAGGGACACGGCTGTTGGGGCAGATCGACAGTCGTGACCCGGGATTGAATACCCACCAAAGAGAGAACGGGATACCGCTTGCAAACTTTCAATCTATAGGAAAAGCCTTTAGATACATGAGGATATGTGCAAAATCAGAGCCAATGTATGACCACTAAAGACATATTTATAGGTTAATATACAGGTCTCCATTTTGTTTTTACTAAACAAGCAAGTTCAGCTCTAGGTAACGGTATAAGGGTGGGATGTTTTAACATCCGCAGCCCTCTATTGCCGGCCACCGCATTATTAATAATGGCATATGCTGTAACATATGCCGTTATTAACGCAAGGGACAGCTCTTGCGATAAGAGCTCTCCCTTGCGATGCGGTGCCGGCACTGGACTTCCGGGTCTGAAGCCCGTGAGTCCGTCTGCGCTTGCGCAGAGTGACGCGCCGGCCGCAGGGCACGCTGGGAGGGATCCATGATGGATCCCTCAAACAGCGCTGCGGTAAGAAGCCCATAGGCTTCTGCAAGGAATCGCCAGCTTTTGCTGGCGATTCCTTCTGCAGCGCTGCCACTGCGGAGGAACAATACAGCATACAGAAATGCGGTAAAAACCCAGATAACGGGTTTTTTACCTCATTTCTGTGTTAGAGAATCGCCCCCCTTATTCACACAATGTTACAGAACTGTTACATACTGTACTAAACCTACACAAACAACCTCACAGCTCTACTACTGCCAAAGGAGCTGCATTCACCTTCAAGTACACCATATGCTCAGATTTACAAACTGTCTCCCATAAGCCCCTTAACCTGTAATGAAAACATGTCTGCTGACTCTTCTAGCACCAGGGGAATTATCCGTATTCTCTAACCACTCAAAAGAGCCAACTTAGCCTAAAGGTGCCCATACACGTTACAATTATTGTATACAATATTGTATACAATATCGCATCTCATCAGATATCGGTTTTGCGATGAGATCAGATGAGATGAGATCTAGTACAAAAAGTATGTGCTGCACATACTTTTTGTACTAGATCTAATCTCATCTGATCTCATCGCAAAACCAATATCCGATGAGATGCGATATTGTATACAATATTGTATACAATAATTGTAACGTGTATGGGCACCTAACACCGCACTTCTATACATACTACTGTGCAATGAGACATAATCCAACATTACAAAGTTTAATGGAAGATTAGAATAACCACAAAAGTGAACGGTATTCAACAGTCACCATATGTAAGTTTATTTTACTGTTGTAATTTTGTGTTTTTACTTAGCGTGAATCAGGGTTTTCCAGTCTTTAGGGAGCCCTAAAGATAGCCATACACTTGTCTGATTTTGCCTGAGGTCATTCCATTTTGACGCTTTGGGACAATAAAATCAGATAAAAACTGGCATATCGGATGTGTTTAAACTCTGATCCGATGCGTGGTCCCGTGCACAAGCGGATCAGAGCCCATAGACCGCTAGTTTTGGAGCCTTGGGTGGGATTGCATGCAATAGAGAGGTATATGTGTCAGGGGACTTGTGGTTATGGGGTAGGATTAGGATGATGGAGGGGTACAGTTAGACACTAATGGGAAGGGTTAGGGTTGGACTGAAATTAGGGAGGGTTAGGGGTGCAGGGGGTGAGGGCTTTGTCGCAAGCCATATACACACACAGTGCAATACTGTATGTACTTGTTTTCTACTAATATAGACTATATAATCCGCTCCTTAACAGGAAAGGCAGGATTACAAGTGAACACACAGACCATCCCAAATCCAATCATTCTAGCACCCGCTATCTTTGAAAACCCTAGCAGTTCCTCTTCCCTGCCTGGGGTGTCACTATCTGCTGTGGTGTTTCTATCACAGGTCAGGTTTGCATATCAGTGCTGATATACAGACCACACTGTGCTAGAAGCACTACAGCAGGCAGGGTTGTCGCTACATGTACACTATGTAGTTTAGACATTTTCAAATCTGGCAATCCAAGGATCACTTTTGCTAGCTGAATTCCTAAAATCCTGGATTTATCTGCACATACAAGTCATGTTTTCACATACATAAGAATTGTAACACCTCCATCCCCCTTACAGAAACTTCAAGAGTTTACACCCAATAAACAATTACTTTCAGTGAGTGCATGTCATTTCTGAAACACAGGTCTCATTTTTTTTTTTTTTAAAGCACATCAAATACATTAGTTTACTCGTTTACCTCTCTTGAACAGAGTTGAGCTGTAAACCATTAATTAAAGTTTTAAGAGTGTTCAGACAAACACCAAACAAGGTAAATGAAGTCTTACCAAATAAAAAATAAAACACTGTTACCAGAGAGTGATAATTACAAGTAAACATCTTGAATAGGGTCTTTCTAAAATCATTACCCATGAAATCTTCCAATTGTAAAATAAATACCCATGAAATTAACTGGTGCATGGTTGTAAATGATAACAAATGTGGGTACACGAACTGCATGGGATTTCAAAGATGGCGGGTGCTAGAATGAACACATTTATCTATAGGACGGGGGTGCTGGTTTCTATGGAGGTTCTTATACACCGATTGAAGCTCGCAAAGCCGTGATGGACCTAGGATTTTGATCTAAACCTGGGTTGCCCATTATACGCGACCCGGGTTTAACCCTTCTTATAACCCGTCTTGGTCGATCCAGGTTATTCAGTTTGGTGCTTTCACACCATAACTCTAGCCGGAAACAACCTGGTTTATTGCTGCGGTCTGAAAGTAGTAATCTAGTTATGATGGTGCTATGTTCACAATAATACTTATCTTAATTATTATTATTATTTTAAATCACTGACCTCGATTAAATGTTTTCCCTCCAATTGGTTATCTTCTTTCCTCTCTATTGGGACTTAAGATGCTTAAAAAGTTCCTCTTTATAGTCATCTTTAGCATGTATTCTTTTAGTGTTCATATATTTGGAAATATGAATATCGAAGTTTTGCCAAAGTAAGGAAACATTAACGATTGCATTATGGGGTATATTTATCAACGCATGGAGCGATATAAAGCACAAACCAATCCGCTCCCATCATCTTTCCAACAATCTGTACATGAGAGTAAAGCTGGCTGCACACACTGGGCGATATTTACTTAACAATATAGAGGATATAATAACAATATTGTGTACATATCATTCAATGTGTACAGTCAATATCGTTAAAAATGTGCGCAGCCATGGGTCATAAAACGACCTTCGCTATCATCTGTACATGCAGGTCAATCATCAGCAAAATGCATGTACGTGGAGTGTGTGGAGGGGGGGTGACGTCACTGACCGAAATCAGTCAGGATATTGTTCTCCCGTGTCACCGACAATATAGTTAACAAAATCTGCGTCCACAGAAATAGCTCCATTGTGTACCCATCATTAAAGCAGATTGGTTAATGTTTTATCTCACTTCACGTTTTTGTAGTTTACAACCACATGGTAGTGCGTTTCCTCATGAGAGAGTCATCACAGGTGTGAAAAGTGCTAATTTAATAGGATATTGGCTTTAGTCTGTGACACACAGGCAAAGTGGTATAGGGCTGTAGTCTGGCACACAACCACCATGTTAGAGGGCTGTAACATGTGACAGACAGGCAGAATGTTACAGGGCTGAAAGAATGTCAACAAAAGTTACTGTTTAGAATTCCAAATGTCAGAATAAAACAGGCACACAAAGAAAGTATCCGAGTGAATAATTGATGAGTATGTAAGTAGAGTGGATATAAATCAGAGAACTAATGAAGAGTGCTATTTCATAAAGGCATAACTTGAAATGGTATTTTTTTATTTTCTATACATAGTTTAGATCAGTATAGAAAATCAGTACAGTTCATACATAGAACATGTTTGCAATGCATTTTGTGTTGTATGCCATTGAACATACAGTATAAGGTTCTTTAATCAGACAGTAAAGCGACTTATACGAAAGTGAAAAAAATGGCAAAGATATATATATATATATATATATATATATATATATATATATATATATATTATGGGACTACTTTTGCGCCAATACTCCTGGTTTAATGGGTATAGCCAAGGCAGATCAGGGCTGTGCCTTGCTTTTGTTGTATTATGTGATGTGCCCTTACTTTTGGGTTGCCCATTATACACGAACCGGGTTTAACCCTTCTTGGTCGATCCAGGTTATTCAGTTTGGTGCTTTCACACCACAACTCTAGCCGGAAACAACCTGGTTTATTGCTGCGGTCTGGGGCGAATTCAATTAGCCACCGGGTTTAGCCCACAGTTAATTTATAGAGGTAGGGAATTCAATTCTCAGGGTTTACCCTGCACACTGCATCCAGGGGTTGAGAGAAAAGTCACCCTCTGGGGTTTAAGGTGCAGAGAAACATCCATTCATTCTGCACTTTAGCCAGAATCAATGAGTATGCGTGTGTTAACTCCTGATTTGCCCGCATAATGCATTTGACTATGGAATCCCAGCTGCTTTGCAGAATGGTTTAGTCTTTTTTTCTTATTGCAAAAGACTTCTGCAGTGGTTTTTAAATAGGATGAGCTTTGTGCCTAAGGGCACATTAATCAAGGTTAGAAAATCTTCAGACACACAAAATTGACACATGTATAAATATAGTGTCCATTTCATGAATTATTTTAAACATAAATTAAAATTGAGCTGTGTATTGATAAAAAATATAATTCAATATAATAGGTGGATGACGATGTAGGATTGAGGAGTTACAAATGATGTTTTCAGTTTTTCTCGAATTGCATTTTCAGGTGGATCTTCAAACCTGCAAAACTAGATAACAACCCCAGGGCAGTTTCAATCAGCAGAAAGTGGGTGTACAGCTTGCAATGTGTTAACAATCCAGTAGGTGTTCGTAAAGGAGATATTCAGGGCAATACATTTTTGTTTAAGATACAATAAAAAATCTAAAGTGAAGGGGGAAGATTCAGTCAGCAACAAGATGCTGACAGAACCCTGCTTGCTAACATTGTTTCACATCCCTAGAGATACTAGCAAAAAAACAGTGTTCAGTGTTTTCTTATCATAATAACCAGAACAGTGTTCAGCCGCAAATGTAATCTGCACCAAAGAGTTTGTTAACTATTACTGTGAGGCTGGGCAGTCAAAAAATTATTCTTTAGATCAGCCCCAACAAACCAGAAGCCTTTGAAAATCAGGACACATTATTCAAGCAAGAAGAGGGAGGAGGTGCTACAAACACTTTGATATACAAGCATCTATACCTGTATCAGGGCAACAATGGTGAAAGAATTAGTAGATAGGGGACCAACTGTTGCTACGACAACAACAGAAAGCAATGGATGCATTCAGACCACAAAAATGTACTAAAATCATGAAGAATGACATGCCAAGGGAAGGCAGGCCTGACATATACATGTTCTAGCATGCAGATAAAAACAAGTTCTTCATATGTCAACGTTCCTTTCAGATACAGGGAAATGCAACTGGCCTACTCATAACCAGTTTATTTTGGTTTCACTCAGTTGCAGTGTTATTACAAAGCAGCATATACATTAATAAATACTATTTAGGCATGTTCCATTTAAACTACAGTTGTGGGCACAAATCATTGGTGTCTACTGTACGCTTCACAAGCACATAACTACAACTCTGTGAAACATACACTGCCGCAGTATATATATATATATATATATATATATATATATATATATATATATATATATATACACACATACATACACACATACATATACATACACACACACACACACACACAGCCTCCAATATACAGTATATATACCTGTTGGTTCAAAAAAGACCAAGATACTGTAAACATAGTGTCTGCTGGCTGAAACAAGACCTTTTATAAGTGCATAACTTGATTCATAAATAGCTGCAAACAGCGCAGTCTCTAGAATAATCTGAAAGTGACTTGATATGCATCTAATAAAACATGTATGCATACATCCAGCACAGCACACACATGCAGCATGGAGCACACACACGACAGATGCACTGATATGCAGATATTACATTATTGCAGATGTAGAGTAGTAAGTGAAGTAATGTACGGGAGTGAATGTCTATGGAGACATACAGTGTACATGCGATGACACTACAGTAAGACATGTACTAGGAGCACGGATCTAGCATTGCGCAGCCATAACATACTACTCCCAGCCACAACATTAATGTAAATCAGCCCCACTGTCTATACACACACACACACACACACACACCATATATTACACACACGGCAGCAAGTATCCGGAGCAAACACAGACCGGAGGCCCAGTCCGCCAACTGTATGAGGGGCTACAGCAGAAGCGCAGCGCGGCTCCTGTAACACCCCAACCCCACCCCACCCTGCGCCTACTGCCCGGGGACTCCGGGGACCGGGCGGCGCCTACCTGAGCGGCGGGGGAAGACGGGGATCCCACCAGGCAGAAAGCCACGCCATTCATTTGGTGGAGGGGCCGGGAATCCCTGGAAATGGCCGGACCCTTCCTCCTCTCTCTCCGGCTTGCACTGTGTGTTAAGTCTCTCTCCTCACACAGGATGACAGAGGACCTCCCTTCCCCCCCTCCCCTCCTGCTGGAGAGGCGGCTGCTGCTGCTGCTGCTGCTGTAGGCGAGGGGGAGATACAGGGCAGAGCCGGGAGGGGGGGTGAGCTGTCACTCCGAGGGGGGGCCGTGAGAGGAGGAGGAGGAGAACAGGGGAAGAGGAAGGAGAGATACAGAGATACAAGAAAGAATGAAAATTGATAAAGAGGATGGAATTAGAGCGGGATGGGGCCAAGAGTGGGGCGGAGGCAGGGTCCAAGTACCACGCATACATGCACACAGTGACCTGCATGTCTATGTACTGCTTCTGTATGTGTGCGTGTGTATAAAATATATATATATATATATATAAAGTGTTTGTGTGTGAAGTGTTAATAGTGTGTGTGTGTATATATATATATATATATATATATATATATATATATATATATATATATATATATATATATTATTGTGTATTTAACTATGACCAGTAATTATATTTTTGTATACCATAGTTTCTCTTCTAGAAAATAATAGCATATACATTGTTCAGAAAAATATTGAATAGAGCTGGAAAGTTGTCAAAACGAGAGAGAAAAACACAGTGCTTTTAAGGACATTTCCAGGGACAAATTTTTCAAACTTGTGATACTAGTAGAAATTCTGTACAGTTGGGGATATGTTTTTTTTTTCTGTGCCATGTATAGTTCTGTACCAATATGTGGTGAACTGCATGGTACCCGTTATGTTAGCAATCACGTGTGTGTGTGTGTGTGTGTGTATATATGTATATATATATATATATATATATATATATATATATATATATACTTATATCCATACATAAGTATGGAATTTCAGTGCCACACACAAGCACACGTCATGAGTTGAGGAATTTCTGCTTTCCTTGAGCCAAAAAAAGTCATTTGTAAAACAGGAAAAGGGCGTCACTATCCATATTAACTCTTCCTGGACCTCCATCTCCCTTCTCCGGACAGAAGGCTTCCTGTGTAGCACAAAATATGTGTGAACAGCAAGGTTCAAGGCTAAACTGTTTAGTAAAACAACATGGCAAGGCACCGGAATAAGCTATACCATAGGCGTAACCGCTTGTGTGTTGCTTGGGTTCTTTGTGGAATTGAAATTAATAAGGATGTCAATATGGTGTTGTGAATTTTGGGTATACTGCATCACGATGGGAAATAAATGAACATGTATTGATAGTAGGCTCTCACGGGCAGGGCCCTCTCTCCTCATGTGCCTTTCTTAGAATATATAAACCACTGCCACCCTGATAATTGCTTCAGTGTCCTGTCCCCTGATGCAACTATCCATATTTACCATGTACTTGTCCTAAACTGTCTTGTAATGTAATTTGTTATGTGTTTGCTCATAACTATGCTCTGTAAAGCGCTGCGGAATTTGTATGCGCTATATAAGAAACTGTTAATAAATAAATAATAGATAGTAGGGCTATATAACTGGTGGCCCAACATCTGGATACAGCATTCCAAAGCTTTTCAGTGGCCTGAGCTACACTTAGGACTGTTGTCTATAAATGCAGTCCCAATCCTGACTATTTAATCAATGACAGCATGCTCCTGGATGCTGCTGCTGAACCACATCGTGAACAATGTAATTCAGTGTGTATGCACTATATCTTGTGTCCAGGTGTTTTAAATGGAAAATTGTCTTGGATTATATCATGTAATGAGTATGCAAGCTCAATCATTTTCATTTAACGATCTTTGATCAAGCATGGATATTCTTAAGAGTTAGCGGGAAATTTACTATAAAACATTTAACATTACAAAAAATAAAAAGCACACTTACAAGCGACAAAGAAATAGTTCCTGGGAACCAGCTAAGTCAGTGGTTTACAAACTTGTTTGAACCATGGCATCCTAGAGTTTCAACTTTTTTCATGGCCAAAAGTTTATGAGAAACTCTGGGGAAAAAAACATTAAATTAAGTAAATTGTGCTTACTGTATATGTAAGCCTTAGGTTTGGTTGTACTTGTGTATTTTCTGGGCTCCTGATTTTTTCATTGCATGCCACTACTTAAGGCATGCAATGCGATTTTTCATTGTAAAGACCTGATTTTTAATTGTATAGTCAACCATGGGTGATTTCATACCCCCACTATCCAACTATGCATGGAGTTGACTATATATAGTGTGGCGAGCGCAGCGAGCCCCCGAAGCGTGGCGAGCGGACGCGGATTATGTATTCTGCGTCCCCTCGCGGGGCTCGCTGCGCTCGCCACGCTATATAAAATCAACTCCATGCGTAGTTGGATAGTGGGGGTATGAAATCACCCATGGGTGACTTTATAATTAAAAATCTGGTCTTTACAATGAAAAATTGCATTGCATGAATTGTATGCCACTATATTGCATGCGATGCAATGCAATGCGATGCAATACAATGAAAAAATCGGGCGCATAGATATTACACAAGTACCAGTTTGGTTATGTGATAAGTGACAGAATTTGCTTCTGTTTATGATGGGCAGCTACCAGCCTATTACATTAATCATAAATAATGTGGTCCTAGATCACCAACTGATGGCAACCTGTATGGAACCACTCAGAGGCATAACTCTGGGAGGCAATGGAGTAATCTACCGCCAGGCTCCTGCTCTCAAGGGGGCAGCTCTCCTGCCCTGCGAGTTTGAATCAGTTAATTGAAAGCTGTTGTTATCACTTTTGTAGCCGGCTCCCCTTCCTAACTTCATTTTTGCAAGTGTCACACCCTGTATTAGAACCCATGAACTTTCTTACTGGAGACAGACACCTTACTGATT
Source organism: Crinia signifera (assembly GCF_055691185.1). Taxonomy (NCBI): domain Eukaryota; kingdom Metazoa; phylum Chordata; class Amphibia; order Anura; family Myobatrachidae; genus Crinia; species Crinia signifera. The sequence continues at coordinate 127,871,762 of NC_139222.1, read as the reverse complement.
AAGCTATTTAGGGGGAACCAGTATTAATCCTGGCTCCAGGCAACTGGGACGAACTTACGCTACTGCACTCAGCCCCTACTCACCCATTCACATGTATAAATGAAAAGTATATATATATATATATATATATATATACACACACACACACACACACAGACACACAGTATATCATAGTTTACACCTCCCACAGTCCTGCACCTCCATCTTTCGACATGCTTCCATACAATGAATGCATGTCAGCATGCTTATTGGTGGATGACAGCCATTCTCTGACTTGCTGACAACTGGGAGGCAGGTGGAGAATGCTGCCTGGTCGTACAAATTTTGTAACTGTATACCAATCAGAGTGGCCAGGCAGCATTTTCTACTCTCCCCCCCCCCCCCCCCTCAAGTACCTCCAGAGGAAACCGCCGAGGGGGCAACGCCCCCAGACTCTGTCGGACCTGCTTGATGGCCCCAGCCATCTTCCCAATGGGCCCAATAGTTAAGATGGCTCTGAGTATAAGGAGTGCAAAGGGAAACAGCTAGGAGTTGGAGAGAGATGTAGTTCATCTATAATGAAGTTAACAAATGTTACTGTCTTAAATACTACTATTTCATTATTATAAGATGGCATTAAGCAATATCCCTTGTAACAGAGTTCAGCTTTTGTAAAGGTGCCCATACACATTTCGATTTTAATGTGCTGTGCGTTTTGAACTTCAAGGTGCTGTGTGATTTTGGTACTTGTAGGGAATGTGATGTACAGTACTGTACTGATTTTTGGCGTTTTTATTTTTCAAAGTTCATAGTTATAGTTAATGGACATCGCATCGTATCGCGATGCAATGTAGCACAAAAAGTACTGCCTGCAGATAATTATTGTGCTATACAATATTGTACCCGCGGGGACGCGCATCGCATCACCGCAAGTACACGGGGCAATTCTAACTAATGCAATGCGTTTTGAACTTTAAAAGTTCAAAACGCATTTTAAAATTGCAACGTGTATGGGCACTTTGAGTTTAGTAGATGAAGAGCCACAACCTAACAGGCTGAATGTTAAAAAAAAAAAAAAGAAAGATTGTGGACAACTGTAAAACCGATAAGTAAGATTTTCTATATTGGTGTTGATACTATCAGGATATGTCTTTTTCAGGAATGAATGGTGAATTGTAGCTTGGAGCTCTGGGCGGAGTAGCTGGGGATTGGCGGCATGAATTAAGGTAAATATAGACTCATATCCTTTACCAGTCAGGCCGCCATCAAAACCCATCAGGGAGGAAATGTTTCTATGGCAACTGGAACCCACGGAATGGAATTTCCAGTCTACAGCCATCAGGTCATCCAGGGGAGAGGTCAGGAGATTTCAGTAGCTGAATGTAGCATGTGCATACAGGAATGTATTACATCTGTAGCATGGCAAAAAAAATTAATAGCACAATTTAGGAAGATAAAATAAAAGCAAATGAACAATTCAGTTTTGTACTAATGAATAGAGATAACTGTTAGTATACATTTTAACTATTGATCAATATAAATGTTATATTTGATGCTGTTCAATGTAATCAGTTGGTTACCAAATGTAAATAGAATAGCTAAACCCAAATGTAACTAGTAAAGCTAAAAGGGTTTATTTACTGAAAATGTGCCTCTTACCCCAGTTATTTAGACTTGATTATGCCTAACCAGATGCCTAAATTGTTAAAATATCTTTTACCCCTGCTATAACAGTATGTCCCTAATAGATGGAGTGAGAAGAGTGACATTCCAAGCTTCTGCAAAATCTGTGTCCTTAAGGAATAAATATCTACATAAGTATAATTGAATGATGTGTGTGTGTGTGTGTGTGTGTGTGTGTGTATGAATGTTCCACGATAACTCGTGAACGCTTTAACTAATCGTCTTCAAACCTTGCACACTATTTTTTATCATCTAAAGGTACAATCTAAGTTCAGAGATGGTTTAATCTGACGGGCCCTGAAGGGTGCCGTCATAGGGGTCAATGTAATTTATGCATTGTGATATGTTGTTGGAAAGCTTATGCCTTTCTGAATACAACCATGGCTGCTGAAAGCGTAGCCGGGTCCCGGTAACAAAGGGAGTGTGGCTAATGGGACCGGTGATGGGGAGGATTTGGCAACAGGGGAGCTGGTGACCAGTGACAGTGCAGATGGTGGTTTGCCACTGGTTCACCACTGGCACTACTAGAGGGGGCACTACTAGAGCCCCCTTTCTTTACAGTGACATGCCCGGACATTTCTCGGGAGAGTCCTCTCCTGCAACGCAGCGCAGCTCAGCTCAGCCCGAGAAATTCCCGGGTATACCACTGAAGGGGTTAAAGGCCTATAAGGGTCCATTAAATGAAAAACATTTTAACTTAACACAACTTTTGCGAATTGCATAAACATACACTTTCGCCGTCTGTCCATCCATCGGATGGGCCTTCGGACTAGATAACAATAAATAATCATCTTACTATTTTGCAGACTGTGTAAAAAATATCACTAGTGCAGAACTTATAAATGTATAACTTGTTGAGAGGATATTGAAGCTTATTTTTGGCCTTTAAAGGATCATAGATCCAGGAGCATCTGTGTTCTTGTGCATGATTAGTTAGCATGGTATGTTTCTGCACAGGGGAAATAAGTGAGGGACACTGCACTCTAGTGGCAACACATAATAATGCTAACCATTAAACCCGCTGTGCTGCCCCAAACACTGGCCCTTATTCTAATCGGATCGGTACGGCCCGCGTGCGGCCGTACCGCCGATGTTTTTACTCTGCACATGCGCAGAGGTCAATCTGCGCATGTGCAGCCCCCTTCGCCGCAGACGGATTTCGTCCGCCGCAAAGGGGGCGTATAGGGGCGTGAGAGGCATCATGCCCTCATTTCCCTATGTGTACGCCCCGCGTTTCATGGGCGTTCCCATGCAAACGCGGGGCGTACGCATGGTAATGAGGCCATGACGCAACTCATGGGGGCGGAAAGCTGACGTCGCCGGATGTCAGCTTTCAGCCCCCATACAAGCTACCACACGGACGATTGTCCGTGTGGTCTCAGCTTGCGGGAGCTGCCGCGGCGTGCGGACCTGCCTTCGATGGTCGACGACCATCGAATGCAGGGGGCAGCTCCCACCATGGTGGAGGCGTAGCCTCCACCATTTTTATGCGGATCGCCAGCCGTCCGTGTACGGACGGCCGTGGCGATCCGTAGGGTGGGCGGGGATTCGTCTGGTGCGGTCGCAGCCGCATATGCGGCTCGACCGCACCAACCAGAATAAGGGCCACTTTGACGTAAATTGACTAAAGCTTCTAAAAATGAAAAAGATGATATTGCCCATAGCAACATATCAGATTCTATATATTAATTTATAGGATGCAATAGAGAAATGGCAGACAGAATCTGATTGGTTTCTATGGACTCTTTAATTGTAGAAGCTTTAGTAAATGTATGCCGTTGAATCTATAGGCCTCTGTATAAAGCTTTTACGAGTACTTTGCTGAATGGGCTTATGCTCCTCATAGCAGAGCAATGTATCCCCAGCTTTACCTGCTATGAGCTTCCTGTGCTCGAAATAGCCAAGTGTGTATGGGCTTATATGGGATCGGCAGTTCGGCCCGACAAATATCAAACAGTACCGTAAGATGCAATCCCACAATTCCAGCCGCCTAAGGAAAGTGATCAGGCTGTTCACCCAATATCCAGTAAGATAGTAACGTAGTTTTAGACATTGACCAAAAGACCTTAGTCCATCAAGTTCAACCTATATATGATCCCCTGCAGTGTAAATGACCCGGATGAGGTTACTACCTATCTGTTAGAAACCAGAATCCCCGATGACCCCAAATGGCTGTGCACTACAGTACATTATACTTGTAATGGTTATACTTTTATTTTTATTCTGCTAAAACTTGTCTGGCCCTTTTTTTTTTTCTTAATATATTTTGATTGTGGGAGACACACCGTGTGAGAACCCCAAACAAAAAGATGACCCTGTATCAATTGTCTGCCATTACAACCTTCTCTGGACAGGTATTCCATATCTTAACTGCCCTTACTGTAAAGAAACGCTTCCTCTCCTTCCTGTGTGTTCATTTTGGTATCAGTGTCTTTGTGATGTTATTCTCTTTAGTACCTGTCTGCTTATACAACTCCTTCTTTGCAGGGTTATTTGGTACTATATTTACATTAGTATGTTACACAGAATTTAGAGCTTTGTGGTCCATTTATCTGACACTTTTGTGTTATCAGTTTGATGAATGTATACATCATGGCGCACCAGAAATGGTTCTCCATTTGTAAGCGGAGTACACAGTTGAGACATCAGAACGAATCTTCATTAACAGGAATTGCCGGTACTTCACGCTGGCATGACCTTAATTAAGGAAGCGAAAAAAACACTTAATTATCATGCATTAGACTGCTAACATTATCATCAGGTTTGATGCGCAGTACATCAAACATGTTGCAGATAACCACAGGAGTGCACATAGCACCAGTAGACACTGAGTTATGCCACCTGGGCGGATTGGACCAACATATCAATCTTCATGTACCCACCCTTACTGTTTAATCATTGTGCCAATTATCTAGGACTTGGGCTTTATACTACCCAGTTGATGTTAGCTACAGGACCCAGGTAGTTCGTTCATGCGATTCCTTTATATTAGTGGATTGATTGGCAGGAGGCAACCACCTTACCCTGATTGCTATAGATGACGTTAGCATGTGCATGCAAGGTGTTATGCTTTCCATGAGTGAGTGCAGGACCACAATGCATGTGCTGGCGGAGGGACATTCCCAGCTCTATCCCAGAGTTTATCCATACATGGGTGCTAAGCGGCAACCTGTACTAACATCTAGCAGTACAGTATTATCGAATTATCCACACACTAATACCCCTTTCACACCACAAGCAGACCCGGATAATAACCACGTTGCGCTGATGTGTTGACCAATGTCAAGGTGCGGCATGAAAGTGCCAAAGCTTATAACCTGGGTCAACCAAGCTGGCAATTTGCCCCGGTTATAAGAAGGACTAACCCAGAGTTGTTCGCTGTATAGTGGGTGACAAGTGTTTAATGTGAAAGTGTAGAGATACCAGGTCCAACCTGGAATTGTGATCTGAAAGGAGTATAATATATTATGTGGCTAGTCACAATAGTGTACTCCTTGCTTTATTTTGTACCTTTATAAGAAACGGGTGTGTAGAAGTACTAAGGCCCAGTGGAGTGTGTAGGTCAGGCATTCCCAACCACAGTCCTCAAGGCACACCAACAGTGCAGGTTTTAGTGATATCCAGGCTTCAGCACAGATGGTTTAATCAGAAACAGCTTTATTGGCCAGGTATACTTGCATATACTTGGAATTTTTTGCGGTTACAGTGCAGCATCAAGCAGGGAACACATGGGGGGGGGGGAATAGGAGGGGGGCATAACATACATTTCTCGTGAGTAGAACAGTTCAAGTTAAAAATTTGGTGCGTTCAGAATTGTTTAGTTGTTGGACAGCTATTGAGATGAAGTTTTTCCTGCTTCTTGTCGTCCTTGCTGGGATGGACCTATAGCGCCTGCCTGACGGGAGGGGTTCAAACAGGCAGTGGCCAGGGTGTAGCTTGTGCTTCATGACCCTGGCTAGGTATAGCTCTTGGACCGTGGGGCGGTCCGCCCCGATGATCTTTTCTGCAGTCCTCACCAACCTTTGCAGCCTTTGTCTGTCGTTCTCCTTTGCTCCTCCATACCAGATTGTGATAGAGAATCCCTCAGGTACTAATTAAGTCACCTGTGTTCAAGCCTGGATATCTACAAAACCTGCACTGTTGGTGTGCCTTGAGGACCGTGGTTGGGAATGCCTGGTGTAGGTAATCGCCATCTCCACGTTGTTATACCTATGCCTGCATGTGAGCAATACTGGCATACAGATGGTATGTCTTGGAAATAGGTCGATGTTCAGATCAAAATATTGACAGCCTCAAACTGAACCCACATTTGCAATTGTGACTATTGCTGATTTGGGCATAAACAATTGAGTAGATTGATTTCAAAGACAGATGAGTGCCCTCGTAATTACCTTGCCGTGACTCTCCTCTTCACACATATATCATCTATTCCCAAGCATTTCTTAAATGCTCCGTTGGGTGAGCTTGCATCTCCTGTGACACTATAGACTATATATTCTACTCCTGAACAGTTATGGCTAGGAGAACAGCTTACCTCTGAAAAACAAGCATTCATATTACAGTAAATGGGAAGAACCCTCTGGTCTGCCATGCTTTAATAGTATAAAAAGGAAAGGAAAAAAAAAAAGATCAGTGGAGAGCTTGTTATATCCTCTGCTATTCCATAAAGAGAGGTAAAAGCAGGTAAATCAGTGAAAAAGAACTTGGATGGCACATGTTTGCATTAGTCACCTTCTACAAACAAATATATTCATCCTTGGGAGAGTTTTCATTTTGCTCCGGGGTTAACAAATGGATCATTTCTCTGTATTGTTATGTGTGGATTCTGCTGGGGCTACAATGAACATCATGAAGTGTGAAAGCAGAGGCAGAAGTGGCACTTGAACCTAAAGTTCAACAACAGAATCATCATTCAATTTGTACACACATGTTTGTTGCCAAACCTGACAAGATCCAGCTGTTTGTCTAAGGGAAATAAGAGTAGCCAAATCCCTTCCGGCTTTACTGCTGCCAGTTAGTGCTGTCTGAAGACTAGATGAAGTGAATAACATTTAGTTCATTATGTGTATGTACAAATTCAATGTGAAATGGAGTCTATTGTGATCAACATTCACAGAATGATGTACTTGACCACCTCTGCGTAATGTGATCTCTATCCACATCGCAATGTAGTGATCCTCTCTCTTGAATAATTTATCTGCATCAGGAGCAATCCTACATGGTGCCTCATTCTGTGGTGTTAACATGTGAATACTGCTAAAATAAAAAAAAGTTGGCTTTGAATACAGAAGCATGCTCACAAAAAAATATGGGTAATTCGGGATATTACATGTAATTAAAATATATGCACTGCGCGACCAACATTGCAAAAAAAAAATGCCTACTTGATTTTTTTTTTTTTTTTTTGCAAAGAGAATACAAGTGGGGAAGATATTGAGCAATATGTCTGCACTCTACAGTACTTCACCATTACCTAATCAATCATGAAGTAAAGGATGGGAGCCACATAACCGATATTTGAAAGTTTTGAGGAGGAGGAGGAGCCCATTTCGCTGTTCGCTTTCTATTAAATACTTTTAAATCCAGAGGGGAGGGTAAGTTTCTCCTGATGATATAAATAAATCACTGATATGAACATATGGCAACTAGAAATGTAACACAATGGATCACAGAAAAGTTGCAGGAAGGCATGTGCATTCCAATAAATTGATGTCTGCTAAAGTTGGAATATACATTTATTAACAGGGTTTTGACAAGAAATGGAAGTGCTCACAGTGGCGCCTGAAAATATGCAAGGCCCATGAACACTGGGTGATTTTGAGCTAAAAGCAGCTAACATTTACCATATGAGCTGCTTTCAGACCAAAAGCCGCCTAGTGTGTATGGCTGGTCAATGAGCGGTGAGAACTGATGCACACTCCCGCATCATAGCCGGCCGAAGCCACGCACCTGCTGGTTTTACCAACAGATGAGTGGCAGGGTGGATGCCCAGCTATGGAAAGCCATTCACACCCCCGTGAAAATCGCTTTAACTGGCAAAACTCACTCTTTGCCCCTCTGAAGTGATTATCAGCATCATCGCTGTCCATACACGCTGGGCATAAAAACACCCAGTGTGTATGCACCTTTAACTTTGTTCCTCAAGGCATACTAACAGTGCAGGTTTAATGATATTCGGTCTTCAGCCAATTGTTTAAGCTTGGTTATTGCCAAAACCTGCACTCTTAGTGGAGCTTTGAGGACAGAGGTTGGAAATACCTTGTATAGAGTATTACAAACAATGTGACTATTGGATCTGTACAAGTTTTAAGGTCCGCATACATGGAGCAACTTAGTCACAATGATTTTGTCTTAATATTGCTCAGCGATATATCGCTCAGTGACCAAATCTCTGAGTGTCCCATTTTCATCAGCAACCAGCGATGGTTGCTGAAGAAAACAGACAATCACACCCAAAAAAAGAAAATCACAGGAGCCTGATGGACTGATGGTGTATGTCAATTCTATATTTTGATCATTGTTATTTAAGTACACACAGAAGTCATTTAGGGTATCTAGACCTCCCCTCCAGACGAACAGGAGGTCATCGATGTATCTGACCCATAGCACCAGGCTGGCATTCCAAGGGTGGTTGGACCAAATTTGTTTGTCCTCCCACCTTGCCATGAACAAATTCGCATAGCTGGGAATCAAAATTTGTAAGTCCAGTTGGAGAAAAAATTATGTTGAGGAGCGTTTAGCCAAATTAGAAATGAAATGTATATTTACCCTCAACACCATGGTCCCCAAAGGACTTAATGTGGACTATGAATATAAATGGCTCATATGAAAAATAAGGGGGGTGGTATGGTACCATCAATATACCACTGTTTTTTCAGCTTTTTCCCCTTTTTCTCCCTTCTCATAAATATCCGGCTTATAATGAGTTATGAGTCAGTATAGTTACAAAATACTATAAACCCATGCTGCTATATTACTTTTATAAACCGCTGAATTAACCCTGTATAATGTGCAATTTTTTGTAATTTTTGTGTAAATTTTTTTGTTCTATGTCGGCTTTTTTATGTTGATTTTTATGTCAACCTGCATGTCAATTAATTTTATATGCAAAGTTTCAGGTCAATTTTATTGTATTTTTAAATATGTATTTGTATTAATTATGCATTTTTTTAAATTTGGTATTTTAAACATACTGAGATAGAGCTAATAGATTAGAGCCGGACACAGGTTGAATCCCATTGGCAGGCTGAACATCATGTGACGGAGCAGGCCGGTGATAAAAGCATCTTCCTGTAACCAAGGCGGCACATATTGAAAAAGGATATACTTAATATCCGAAACGCGTTGATCGAGCCGCAATACCAATCAGCAGGACGGACCTCGGCAGCGTCACTACCTCCCTCTTTCCCCGGCGTTGTCTGCAGCACGCCCAGCACGGAGGGAGAAGTCGCCGGCACCCGCTAATCGGCACTGCTTTCACTTGGACACTTTTTACCGTTGTTTGTCGTGTGGATACGTGGATCTTTGTGTAATAAATTCTACCTACCTGTTTCCTGATGTCTACGACCATCTATTGACAAAGAAACCACTGACGTGCATGCGAGATTGAATTTCCATGTAAGTTGAATTCATGTTGGTATTTCCTGCACTGTGAAGTCTACCTTAAAGAAACCGTTACGGGCACACCTGAATTGAAGTGCACTGTAAGTTCACTTCTAATTTATACCCAGAAGAGTCACACGCAGAAAATAAGAGATACTACATTGCAGATAATTTTCATTCATTATCCACTAAGCGCTGGTTAATTGTAAAATCTTTTTGTTACATCGATAGAACTTGGCTGTAAATGGCCATGATTTCTATCGTGGTGTGTGTGTAGTGTATTAAAAGTTATATTTTATTATGGTCTGTGTGGCTTATTGAGGTATTGGTTCTGTTGTGGAACTACAAGACCCAGTGGGCCCATTAATGCTCACTCCCCTAGAGACCCGGTCGACCAGCCACGATAATCATGCTTTGGCTGGGGGACTTAAGTAAAAAGTGTCCCCCGGCTGTGGCATGGTACTGCTGGCTGTTTGAGCCCAGTGCTGGTTTCCGAAATGCGGGGGACGCTACTCCTTTTGTCCCCCATATTTTGGGAACCAGGACCGGGCCAAGAGCCTTGTGCTGGTTATAGAAATACAGGGGGATCCCATTTAATTTCCCCCGTCTTTCTGCAACCATTACTGGTTATACTTAAGTAAATACTTGTAAATTAGCTGTATTCTCGGTTCGTATTTTTGACCGATTATGGCCAATCCCGGTCATACCAATTAGTGCACAAGATGGGCCATAAACGACCTTCTTAGTAAATTTCCCCCAATGTGTCAAATTTCTATCACGTGAACATTTAAGGATAACAATGAATGTTGACCTACTGGCGATCCAGCCAAGTAGCAGCATTTTTTCCAGCATGAACTGTGCTCCAACATTTCTTCTAACAGCTGCGTGAAGTCATTTGTGGTCATCATACAGCCGCATTCACAAATCTGATAATTATGTGATTGATTTCAGTTGTATCGGCTGATCACATTGCGAGCACATGCTGCACGATTAGGAGAACTGCCCAGTATTTCCCTCCCATTCCTACTTTACTCTTTCTATGTGACTTAACATAAACCTTCCTGCATGCTTAGCTGTTGTGCAGGAGTGTGGCAGAAGCAAAGTAGAGATCAGCAGGTATGGACCAGTGACTCGATCTCAAATAATGCACTAAGCACATGCTTTTGAGTAACAGCTAAAATCCCTTCACATAATTCCCCAAAATGAATTGCTCAATAACAACGGTCAGTGAGGTCACTGGTTCCTAGAGAACTAATATGCTTCACTCTCATTGAAATCAACTACATTATTGCATAGCAATGGTATGTAAACGTTAACCTTGTTGTGTATTTCCATTCAAAAATATCTTGTCACATTTATGCTATGGTGGTAATTCAGAAAGCAATTACACTCCAGTGTTGTTGTTATATCTAAACGGTTTATTTTAAACCCATTCGCCACCCCTCTTAAAATATCCAACGACAAAATGGCTGAAAAACCAAAACAAAAAAGTCAATCTATAAAGCACCCAAGACAGGAGCTGAGATAGATGAGTGCTTTCATGTCTGGGGGTAGGGAAGGAAAGGGAGAGACAAAATAGACTCATCACTGACACAAAACAATTTTGCCGTTAATTCCTATTCAACGTCTACAAAGAAAGAATTTTTGGGAGTCCAAAATATAGGTTTAAAAAGTAAAAAATTAAAATGGGAAATAATGTGTCCCTATCATGCCTATAACACAATATATACAAACAGGGCTTGTAGGGCACATTAATCTTCTTCCGACATCCCAAACAATCCTCGCAGGACTGGTTCTGCAGCAAGTTTCATATATTAAAACCCAACAAGGAACTTGAGGAAAGAGTCAAAAGACAAGTAAAATAAATTACACACAGACTAATAATATTCAATAAATTAAGCGCAGAAAAAATATACACAAAATTATTAAGAATTTAGGAATGGGGGGAGGATTGTGCTGGAGTCAAGTTTTCTTCCTTTTCCTCCATTAATTGAATTTACATTATTCCTTTGAAAGGGCAACAAAAAAATCTTCACTATTTCCACCAACCATAAATGGGAGGGGAAAAAAAAAAATGTAAGAAAAAAAAAAAAAGGAAGAAAGAAAAAAAAAAGTGCAGCGATTGATTATTTAAGGAACTAGGTAATGGTTCTGGCAGTCACAATGAAAAATCATGTGGGTTACTAGTACATGTAACCTAGCTAGTAGCCAGCCATAACTATCTCAGTCATTAGATATGGGTGCATTATCTCCAGTGAACAGACTGGTAACTTTTGCAAAGGTTTTGCCTGGATTAGGGCACCAAAATGTGGGAAATCACATTATAGGGCGGCAGGACATTCACGATCCTAGAAGTAAAATTGCACTGTTCCATCAGTAGTACAAGTCAGGGCTGCCCTGCAGGTCCATAGTGAGAGGTGTTTCAGTAGTATAATCTGTCCGTCACTGGAAACTGAGCTGAAAGAACTTCCAAAGATATCAAATGTTCATGAGATGTACAGAATTACTGGACCTTTCCCAGTAAAATAGCTTACAATGCAAGAGGACTGGAGCCCACGATATTGTGGGCGAGTTTTCAAGTTCTGAAGAAACTCCAGAATGAGATGACCTGTTGTTCAGTAGTTTCAATGGGCCCATTGCCCCTGTTGTTCGAAATATTCCCCAGGAAATGTCACCACAATAGCATACTGAACGTAGCAAAGATGCTGGAAGCAGAACTGTAAAGTCAGCAACTACTAACGTCTCTGCAGTGGCTTTTGGTAATATGGGGTTTAGGGAGGTGTTGGCAGTGTGGCACTCACATCCAAGTTATCCCTCCATTGTGTAACTAGAGGGTCAGAAGTAGTCGGCGGAATTTCCAACCAAATTTCTCCATCCCTGGGGGGTTGTCCAGTGTTCTCATACCAGTGTTCTGTTTCCTAACAAGAGACAAAGAGCAATTACATCTTCTCATCAGTTAATCAATGCTCAACAAATAAAAATTAATGACATATTGAAAGATAAAATATCAGCTAAAGCAGATTTATGTCACCTGAAAATAACCAAAGCAAGGGGGGCACTAACCTAAAATCTATACAAGCAGTCCTGCAATTTATTTTATAATGAATATGTAACATTTTGCTTTGACATAATTAAGATAATACCCCCCTACTAGGGTTCAGGTCTGAATTCTCATCAATAAGCCTGTTAAGGCCTTGCTTAATACTAAAATCATGGGGCTGCCTTTCTGTCGTTAATGTTCTTAGACCATTGTGCAGTGACATTTTACAAATATGCTTTAATCTGTTTGAAAAAAAATAAACACCTAACAAAAATGATTAAAAAAATACTATTTGCGACTTCAAATGATAAGTATATTGTGGCCCAATACGAATAGCAAATAAGACTTTAATCGCCCATCATTGGTGCGCGGAGGTCATGAGCCTTAGTAGCTATTGAGGATAAGCCCAATGTCAATCTGAGACTGCAGGGTGCCCCTTTTCATCACAGGCCTCTAATCCTCAAATGAAGTGGTTTGGATGGAGTGAATATTGGGTTGAAAAGAGGGTATCTGTTGGAAAAGTATCTCTCATAAACCTCTAGCTACTAAATGAAAGCTGGGTCTTTGTTCTTTCCTACCTGTTTCACCCTTTTTTGTGGTACCTTATTATTCTGTTATGTGTTGATTTCTATTGAGAGTTCTTGCATTCAAGCATTATGCCTTCTTGTATTTTATGGTTTTTATTGTGTACCAATGCGTTTCCCTTTTTGTACCATTATCCTGATGTACCCAGGCTTATGGAATTTCCTGTTGCTCTCTCCCATTTTTTTGCCTTTCTTCTTTCTGTATCCTATTGTGATATATTTAGAGAAAAAAAGTACCACTTGTTTATTGTTGTGAACAAATAGCTAAAATGTCACCAATCCTCAATGACTTTTCTTGTAGGCAAAGACTTGTGGCCTAGATTACCATATTGTGTATAACATTTTGTGTTATCCCTGTGTGGTAATTTAACAAAAAATGAGCCATGCAAACGAATGCGAAAAGTATATCAGTTTTTGTAATATTTGACCATTTTCTGCCCTAGGTAAAACGAAGCCCAAGGACGAGTCATTATCAGTCAAACTAACATAGACTGACCAAGTATTTTTGGTTCTAGAATTACCTGGGCCAAACAAAATAAAAAGATTTTATAGAGCGTTGCTACGTGGAGCTCTCAGTACCAGACTCCATTCTGGGAACAAGACGAGCCTCCTTTAAACAAAGGTATATTTCCTCCTGCGGGTCGTAGTAATAGAACTTGCGCAGGTACGAGATGAGCGGTCTAGGGAAAACACAAAGAAATAAGGAATCAAACAGGAGACAAGTCTGGAATGCTTCATACCCAAGATAAAGCTAATTAACAGTTTGCCTATGATCATGTCAAGTTATAAGATGTAAGAATTAATTCTGCAAGTTCCATTTGTACACGTAAAGTCTTCTCTATCATGATGTCAGTAACACTGTGCTCTGACGTGAGGTGAACAAGCTGTTAGACTGCAGCCAACACAAAACAACCCGCAGACCTCCCAGAGCAACATAAACAGCACTTAGCCAGGGCTCTGCCTGGTTGTGACTAATAATTAGTGTTGACGTTAGAAAGTATAATTATATAGGAGGGAGAACTGTATTTACATACACTGCTCTGTACAGTAGTACTTAAGGGGGAACATGCCAGACAAGGCCTATGCTATATAGTACGGATTTGCGGATGGCAAAAATGATACAGAAGTGTAAGTAAAACCAGCTGGGTGCCTTTATATTTATAAAATACAAGAACAATATCAGCATTTTTAGAAAGTGGTCTATACTCTTCTGCTGCCAATTTGTTTGGTGTGGGTACTACATGCTATTGTGTCTATGAAGAGTTACAAACGTATACAACTAATAAGAGCAAAAGCAGACAGTGGAATAGTGGGTTTTTTTTACAGTTTAGGAGCATATTTTATTATTAGCACAGCCTATTATAATGCAGTTATTACCATGCATCATTGCTTATAAACAAAATTAATTCCCTGTATGTGTCAAATACTTTAGGCCAGTAGTTCCCAAACATTCTTGAATCACAGCACCATATATCAAAATATTTTTCCCCGTTGTACCCCTAGGATTAAAAGTTTTTATTAATAACAATTTGAAAAAAATAAAATAAAAATAATAAGTATAGTGTGCATATTTTTAACTATTGGCAGCCACTGTGCTTGTTTTGCCTATGACATTGTCCATAAATAATTTGATTTGGGCATGGACCACCAACTTAAGGCACCCCTGCATGAGCCCCGGGCACTCCAGGGTACATAGGCACAAAGTTTGGGAACCACTGCTTTTGGCATTGTTTAAAGGAGCTCTTCGTGTTGGCAGAAGTACCTGCAATACTGAAATGATGTGACCATTAACAGCCAATGTGCTGACAGCTGACAGGGTCGTGGTGCGAGCATGCACCTGCAAGTACATGGAATTGTTTATAAACTGACTACTACTTAAATATGATGGCTACATTCACGGTGAACAGTTTTAAACCTATATCACACTAAACATAGGTTTCATTTTCTGCTTTCTTGTACAGTGTGTATGTGATAAGTTTGGCCACAAACACATAACAAAACTTAACATAGAATCAGCTGCATAGGCCCAGTGACAAGGAAACACCACCCAGTGACACGGAAACACCCATGTGAGACCATGTTAGCTTTATTGACACTGTAAATAGTTTTACACTGCAGTTATGCTGTCAGCTTCTAGCTCCCAAATATAGCATGTTATTCTTTAGACCAGGCATGTCAAACTCGCGTGCCGCATGCGGCCCCGGCCTCCTACTTTTGTGGCACGCAGAATGAAGGGCAAAGCCCCTTTCCGAACGCTGAAGCCAGGAGAGGCTTCAGAAGAAAATGTGCGGTAATACTGCACATTTTCTTCTGAAGCCTCTCCTGGCTTCAGCGTTCCCAGTAGGGCATTGCACTGGTGCGCGGGTGACATCACACACACAGCTGATACGTGGTATTGTTATTATTATGTAGCCCTCCAGCTGTTGTGGAACTACACGTTCCAGCATGTCCTGCCACAGATTTTATGGATTGCTAAAACTGTGGCAGGGCATGCTGGAACATGCAGTTTCACAAAAGCCGGAGGGCCATGAGTTGACACAGCTTGTAATTTATGGTGTGTTAGGTATCAGCTGACATTCCCGTGTCAGGATGTGAATTTCGGGCACATTCGCTGTGTCAAATGTGAATTTGTAATCATTCCCTGTGTCAGAATGTGAATTTCAGCTTATTCTTGGTGGCAGAATTTGAATTTTGGCTTATTCTCGGTGTCAAAATGTGAATTTTTACTCATTCCCTGTGTCAGAATGTGAATTTCGGCTTATTCTCTGTGTCAGAATGTGAATTTGAACGCTAAATAGACACTGATATATAATATGATATAGAGGAGGCGACTGTACAGTGCTGAAAATGGGTATATAGGACAATTGTATATAGAACTTTTTTTCTTGTGACCCACACAAGACTTAGACCTTGGTTATTCAGCCCAGTTGGGATTTTGAGTTTGACATGCCTGCTTTAGACAGTGCAAAACACAAAGAAGCCCCCGGCTGTAACTGAGATTTCGATACTCACTTGGGTAGAGGGAGCTCTGGAATGTGGTCTATCCGGACCAATTGCCGAATACGAAAGCGACACAAATGTTGCAGAGACTTCACATTGCTGAAGCGGGACACAGGGTATAACAATTGTACTGGAGTAGGAGGGAGACCTGAAATAGACAAAGGGGCATCGTTTATAAAATGGTGTTAGGTCTACAAACAAGCTATAACCCAAAGCACAAATCACATTTGGCCACTAAGGGAATCCTATAGATATGACTTACTCAAATCAGTAGTTACAAGTTAGATAGGTTGAACTCAATGGACTAACGTCTTTTTTTCAGCCTTAATTACTATGTTACTATGTTACATAAGACTCACTCTATATTTATCATTAGAAAATGGTTAGCTAAAATCTGGTTGTGGCAGTTTACAGCATAATCATGCACATAGCCCTAAAAGATTAAAGAATATAAGGGGATGGAAATGTAAGAGTAATTCAATACAAAGCAGCATAGCAGAGAGAGAACAACAGGAATCCAGTATGCACATGGGAAAAGTACCAGTGAAAAGTGGAATACAGAAGAAATAGAATAAGGTTGAAAAAAATAGTGGTTATACAAAGATGTGATAAGGAACCAGCCCAAAAAAGATGCTGGTCAGTCTATGCTTTGCTGTAGCTACAGACCTGGCACCCGGGAACGCAGGAAATACAGGAACTTCCCATTTTTTGAGTGCATGATAGCTCGTTTAATAAATTCAACTACTGACTGGCAACGATCTTCGAACTTGGGATGACACCAGAGACTGAATGTGCCTGAAAGACAAGGTGGACAAGGTGATATTGAGCAAAAGTTAAGATGTACATTAAACACAAAAAAAACGTATACATGGCCCCATAAATTGAAAAGTATTCTTCCACATATGTAAAATTTAATTAAGGCATAAATATAGATTCCTACTTGATACAATATAAAAGTAAAAATAATAATACAGTCCCTTGATAGCTGTATGCTGCTACTAGGGAGGCCAATCCCACAATCAGCGGGATCCCAGGATTTGGTCCCAAAATGTTCAGGATGTGAAACCTGGGATAGGGATGTGCAGTCTAATGCCTGGCAGTGCCTGCGCACCCATTCAGACGCTGCCGGGCTGTTCCTGACCCAACGTGTGGCCTGAGCAGTGTGACTCCATCATAGGTCATGCTGCGCAGGCCGCAGCGCTGCACCTCCAGTGCCAAAACCCTCTCGCCATCTGGCCTCTCCTGGCCGCACGCAGTGACCCAAGCACATCATACTTACCACCTGCCTCTATTCTGCCTCCGCACCGCTGCTGCCTGCCCACCTCCGCCACTCCCCAAAGTAAGGGGCAGTTTTCTTTTAGGGATGCCAATCCCGGGATTGGCATGCCTAGCTGCTACTACATAAACAATGGTGTCTTCTTATGCTGGGGCACATGTATTAAGCCTCGTGAAATTATAAAGTGGCAGTGATAACACACAAGCCAATCAGCTCCTAACTGCCAAGTTAAAGTATGGGGTTATGAAATGACAGTTAGGGAGGGACTGATTGATTGGCTGGTGTGTTACCACCAGCCACTTTATCACTTCACCGGGCTAAATACATCAGGCAAACAGAAGTTGGTACTTGTTTCCTAGCACGGCGCCCCTGATTTTGATTGTATTACACCTTATACAATCGCAACACATGCAATATAGCGGCATGCGATGCGATCCGATTTTTAATTGTACAAGCACCCTGATGGGTGCTTTTAATGTTAAATGCATCCCCATTGGCAACGCCACCCCCACTATCAATGCCAACCCGAAGCGTGGTGACCGCAGCGAGCCCGTGTGGGGTGGCCGTACATGTCCTCCGACCTTTTCATACCCCCACTATCCACGTTGGCGTGGAGTTGATTTTAGATAGTGTGGCGAGCGCAGCGAGCCACCGAGCCCGAATCGCGGCGAGCACCGTGAGGGATCACGGATCACTTTACATGTATTGTGCCTCCACTTGCCACGCTCCAGGCTCGTATTCTGCGTACCCTCGCCACGCTTCGGGCTCGGTGGCTCGCTACGCTCACCACACTATGAAAACAACAATTTCCTGATTTAAATGAAACCGGGAAACAACCTTAGGAAGAAAGTCCCAACGGGTACAGAGAACCCTATGTGAATGGAAGACAAGATGGGGAGAAAAATGCAATAAAGCAGATAATTTGGAGACTCAGCAAGCAGAGGCTATCTTCCACAAGAGCCACCTAAGATCAACGAACTCCAGGGGCTCAAATGGGGACCGTTGGAGAGCGGAAAAGACCAATGTCAGGTCCCAAGGCTGAAGAGGCGGCACAAAATGAGGTTGTAATGAAGTACACCTTGAAGGAAGGTTTATATTGCCATTCACTTTGCCAGACGCCTCTGAAAGAGCACAGAAAGGGCCGACACCTGTACCTTGAGGGAGGCCAGACGTAAACAGAGATCCAGGCCAAACTGCAAGAAAGACAGTACTCTAAAGAGACAGAACTCCTGAGGCGCAAAACCTCTAACTGTACACCAGGTGTGGAAAGAGCGCCACACTTGACCCGAGATGAGGAGCGCTTCCTTGCCGCACTCATGGTCTTGATTACCGCAGGAGAAAAACCTTTGGCTCTCAGGTTTTTTGTCTCATGAGCCACACCGTCAAAGCCAAATAGTGGCAGATCTGGGTGTAGACACGGACCCTGCGTCAACAGGTCCTGTTGCAAGGGCAGTTGCCAGAAAGGCTCCACTGACATGACTAGATGGTCCGTGAACCAGGCCCTGTGAAGTCAGTAAGGCGCCAAGTTCCTGCTTGAGTCTCCAAAGGAGATGAGGCAGGAGGGCCACCGGGGGAAAAACGTACACCGGAGAGAATGGCCAGGGGGGTGGACAGAGCATCTACAGGGAACACTTCTGGATCTCTGGTGCAAGCCCAATAACACAGATGTTTTTGGTTTAAGCGGGAGGCAAATAAGTCTATCTGGGGCAGGCCCCAGCGATCCACTAGAGCAGGCATTCCCAACCACGGTCCTCAAGGTAAACCAACAGTGCAGGTTTTAGTGATATCCAGGCTTCAGCACAGATGGTTTAATTAGAATCCCTCAGATACTAATTAAGTCACCTGTGCTCAAGCCTGGATATCTACAAAACCTGCACTGTTGGTGTGCCTTGAGGCCCGTGGTTGGGAATGCCTGCACTAGAGCCTGGAACACTGCCTCATGGTGTACCCACTTGTCTGACTGGATTTCCTGCCGACGTAAGAAGTCAGCTTCCCAGTGGTTCAGACCTGGGATGTGGACTGCGGACACTGCAAGAAGAGGTTTCTCAACCCAGAGCAGTATTGGGAGGACCAAGGCCATGCTCCTCGTTCCGACCTGGTAATTGATGTATGCCACAGCTGTGACATTGAGGGAAATGTGGGTTTAACACGGCTCTGCTGGGGGAATTATAAATTCTGAGTGAACCCTACCGCACAAGCATACACTGGACACACTGCTTTAGGCAAGTAATATTTTATATAAATAAAATTGGTTTAATTAAAGTATATATATATATATATATATATATATATATATATATATAAATAAAATATACACACACACACACACACACACACACACATTTTACATGCTTTTTAGCCCCTTCTATCCTACACCAACAGCTGTGGCATTGTCTGACTGGATCTTCACCGCCTTGGACTGAACCAGGTGGCGGGCACTGGTGAGTGCCTGGTAAACTACATAGAGCTCGAGGACATTTATGGGAAGCCTTGCCTCCTCCCACGACCATCGACCTTGAAAGGAGTGGCGGTCAAGAACTGTTCCCCAACCGCTCAGGCTGGTTTCAGTTGTCAGAAGCTCCATTCCGGGACAGAAAACGGATGCCCCTTCCGAAGATTGGAGGGATGAAGCCTCCAACTGAGGGAAAGTCTTGTTCATCTAGAAAAGATGAACGTTTGAGACTTCAGACCCATGGGAGAACGGTTCAATCGGCAAAAAATCTCCAACTGTAGAAGTGGAGTGTAGCTGGGTGAACTCCACCATCTCAAAAGCAGGAGACCATCTTTCCATGTACCTTTATGCACTGGTAAACGGATACCCTGCGATGGCTGAGGAAGTTCCTCAGTAGAGCCTGCAGAGCCACAATGTTGTCGCCAGGCAAGTAAACTCGCCGAGCGACGGTGTCGAGATGAGCACACAGGTGGATTACTGTCTGAGACGGGACCATGCTGGACTTTTTTCAGTTTATCAGCCAGCCGTGTTCATGAAGCAGGTCTAAGGTCAGCTGAAGGTGATTGCGGAGGAATTCTGGAGACTGCACCAGGATTAAGAGGTCGTCCAGATACAGTAACAGACTGATGCCCTGAGCTTTCAATGTCACTGCCATGACAGCCATGATCTTGGTAAAGATTCTCGGGGCTGTGGACAGGCCAAACAGCAGAGCTATAAACTGGTGATGGCAGTCCTTGACCGTGAACGCAGGAAGTGCGGACAGTCCTTGCGAATAGGAAAGTGGAGATATGCGTCTCGGATGTAGAGGGACGTCATGAAGTCGCCTGGTTCCAGAGCCAGGAGAATGGTCTGCAGGGACTCCATCCTGAATCTGGGGACCTTGAGGAAGAGGTTTAGTTGCTTCAGATTGAGGATGGGTCGGTACGAGCCATTCGGTTTTCCAACGAGGAACAGGTTGGAGTAAAAACCTGTGCATCACTGAAAAGGGGGTACTGGAACAAATAAGTTTGCAGCCAAAAGCCCCTGGATTGACTGGGAAAGCGCCACCGCCTTGTCCCCATCTTGCGGGAGCCCCATCATGAAGAAACGGGCCGGGGGACGACCCAGAAAGGAAGGAGAGTACCCCTGAGATAGTATGGCAGTCACCCACCTGTCTGCCGGTCGTGGCCTGCCACCTGGAGGCAAACTGCAGGAGGTGACAACCTGCCCGAGGATCCGCCAAATACTCATACTGCGGGTTTCTCAGGCTGTTTGGAAGCCTGGCGATGACCCACCCAGGTCTGTCTACCACAGGAGCTGGAGGCTTTTCTAGGAGGGGGCAGGGCCCTGGTTGAGGGCTGACCCTGCGTTTAGATAAAGGTGCCACCAAAATAGATTTAAGTGAGATAGATAATTGCACTAATCGTTGTACAGAGGAGGACAAACCCTGCACCTAAGCAGGTTCCGCCCCAGACGGAGGGACCTGAATATTAGATGGTGCCACTTTCACTGCCACAGTCTCAGCAGGCTGTGTGGGTGCCCTGGCTGCGGCTAACTGGGAGGCTAGCTCTTTCATGGCTGAAGAGAGACCCATTCTGGTTCAGACGGTGAGACTGACCTAGATGGTCTGTCGACAGGGGGATTATCTGCAGTGTAACAGTCACACAGACCTGGCCTGTCTTGGGCCTTAGAAGAATAATTCCCCTTACAGCTATTACATGTATAAGCACGCAGCTTGGATGCATCCCCTGAAGGGGGTCTGGCAGAGGGCTTTGATGTCCTTTTTGTGACATATTAATAAAGTCACAACACCCAGCACACAAAATACTGACATTGAACAGGCTCTATTATAGAAATAAAGAGTTAGGCAGTAATACTCAATATTCCCTAAAACAGACAAGAAGCAGAATACGGAAAAGTAAGAGTTGGCACACACTAAGCCATGAACCAACACCAGCATGGTTACAGTGGGAGAGAGTAAAAAACCTGGTCCTGCAGCGTGTAGAGCAGGAATCCAGGTGAACTTCTCCCCTGTAGTGCTGTGAGCAATGGCACCTGAACGCTGCAGTGGTGGAGAGAAGCAAAAACCAGTGCAGGAAGCGTGACTGGGCCTGAATAATAATGGCGGAGAGCTGAAAATCAACTCCACCTCCCCTGGAACCACCAGTGCCCTGCACCATCTTGGCGATTCTCAGTACAGGTCTCTGCTGCCAGGATCACTGGGTGTGCACCCCCCCCCCCGGCGATATGGGCCGCTGGCAGGTATCCGGCACCGCGAATGGCATTTTAATGCTGGCCCCGCGCCTATCCCCCCTATGACTGCATCAATCGCTAGTCGCGCTGAGGAGAAGGGGGGAAACGCTTGCCTAGTGGCTGGGGAGCGGCATCCTTGGTGTGCAGGGAGGTCTCTGGCAGGTCTGGCTGTGGAAGTCAGTGCACCGGGGCCAGCCACACAGGAGCAGCTGCTGTAGTTGCAGGCAGTCTCCTAGTAAAAAAATAAAAAGTAAAATAAAAAAGGTAGAAAATAGAAAATCAACATGGGGCACATAGCCCTGTCCTTGGACACCTGTGCCTTAGGGCACCAAGAAAAAAAACTGAAGCATATAGGGGCGTGGAGGAGGAGGAGCCTGGGCTGCACTCAAAATAGAATCTCCTTGGTGCCTGTAGCTGGTAGCTCCAACCACACCTCACTGTCCCAGTGTCCACCATTGGTAGGATAGAAAAAGGGGGGACATGATAAAAACTTTTAAATATTCCAAGTGCTTTACCAAGTTCCAGGAGGAGGCAAGGATATGCCCTGAAAATTAGAGGGATGTAAGTTTAGGGGAAATATAAGGAAACACTAGCACACTGAAAGAGTAGATGAATGGAATATCCTCCTGCCAGAGGTAAATGCAATTTAAACATGCTTGAGATTGCCATATGAATATACAAAGCACTAAGAGGAAGATGTATTATGCCCGCACTGATCATGCTGAGGTGAAGCCGGAAACAGCAGTGCTAAGATGTATTTACATCTTGGATGAAAAAGTAAGGGAGCAAAAATTCCCCCCTCCAGCGAACGCTGTCACACCCACCTATCAGCCTAGAGCCGATACGCTGTGTCTCTGCCCCAGGCCGGGTCACTGGGTGTGCGCAAGATCTCTTGTGCCACAGCTGAAGGAGTTGGAATGGTCACTGCATGCCCCTGCATATGCACACTGCTCTGCATTCATGAGGATAAGCATTAACAGAGCACATAACAGCACTGATACAGCTTCTCCCCCATAACAACCTTCATTACATATACACCTAAAGGTCCATACACACTAGATGATTTTCAGCTGAAAAACGCTCATTTCGGCCGTTTCGAGCGATTTTCAGCTGAAAAATCGCTCAGTCTGTATGGGCCACCGATAGTAGACTAGCGATGATGCGCTAGCAAAGTCTCCAGTCTGCTGGGTTTACCAGCATGCCAGCGATGATGGCTGGTTTATCAGACATCATTGCTGTTTGTGTACGCCCCTCACGGCCGCCGGGCTGAAAGACTAGCCACTTTGAGCCAGGTGGACCGCCCCAATGCCTCCCCTTCTCTCTCCCCCTGCTCCGTATACTGCCGCACGGAGCAGGCAGGTAAAAGCCGCCCCCATCTGCAGCAGCACCACCTGCTCCCCTTCTCCCTCCCCGGCTCCCCCTGCACCACATACTCACGGCCGCCCGCCGTCTGCAGCAGCTCTGGGTCTCCTGTCAGCACGGCAGCTCTCGCTCCCCTTCTCCCTCCCCCTGCTCTGTCTATTCACAGAGCAGGGAGAAAAAGCTGTCCGCCGCCTGCCTGGTCTCCGGCTCCCCTGCCCGCAGAAGCACACTGATTGATTGATTAGCCGGTAATATATACATTGCTGGCACATGCCAGCAATGTATATATTACTGGTACCACTGCCCGCCAATGTATATAGATTAGCCAGTAATATAAACATTACCGGCACATGCCAGCAATGTATATATTTCTGGTACCCCTGCCCACCAATGTTTGTTAATAAAATATGAGGCGGTAACGTATGGCCAGCACTCTATACGCTACCGCCACCACTGCCCACAACGTACATTATGTTATGGGGGTAACACATGCATTGCTTGCCTGCACCAGCAATATATGCGTTACCGCCACCACTGCCTGTGATCGCTGGACGTTTGCGGTCTTATTGACAGCAGGCAGCAGTGTCGGACTGGGAGGGTAAGGGCGGAAATGTTTGCACACTCTGTGTAGCGGGGTCAGGTCACACTCAGTAGCCGGCGTGGGAAAGCGCAGCGCACACACACACACACACACACAAAGCACAGGAGGAAGGGAGAGCTCCCCAGCCCCATGACTGCCATGGTACCACTGGGATCTGCTGCTGCAGAGTAACCTGTAAACCTCTGCAAGTTGTGCCTGCTCCCTAGTCTGTGCTGCTGCGGCAGAGCCTGCCCCTTCTGCATGACTGTGTGCTGCTGCTGCTTCACTGAGGAGGAGGATGGCTGTGCAGAACTGCAGCTACCTGTGTGGCTCAGGATGGGCACCCTCGCAGCTGCCGGCATCCCCGCAGCCCCGGCCCATCCTACCAGCCAGCTTATCAGGCTCCAGCCCGCTGTCCGCGTCCGTCCCGCATATTTACGAAGTAATGGGCCAGACGACAAGGAGCAGCGGCCGGGCCCGGAGAGGAGCCGCTGCCCCCACTCATAGTGTCCAGGCTCCCGGCTGTGTGGTGACTCTGCAGACCAGCACCACCTGCGCAGCGTTCTCTAGTAGCAGCTTACACGTGCCTGACATTGTGACAGGCAGCCCGGTTCAGCGCAGCAGCAGCAGTGGCACACAGCAGGCAGATAGAGAGCAGCGGGGTAACGAGTGCAGCTGTAAGTCACCACCTGCCACTGCAGAAGTCCATTGGTTCAGATGGGATGGGCGCTGAGGGCCTGCCTGGGCTGCCCCGGCGGAGGACCAGGGGATAAACCTTTTAGTCAGGGTTGGGACCCGCCCACCTAAAAAGAAGGGCGTGGTCAAAAAATCACCCGGGTGCTCCTATGGGCTTTGCACAAGAACAGACAGGTTCAGTGAAACCTGTGTTTTTTTTGCAAAGTCAGAGCCCAGTTTTAGCTGAATGTGGGGATGCGTTTGGGGAGTATGCAGCGACAGGTAACAGGATTTTGCCTAAAATGTGCATATTATTGGGATAAATGACACAAATGAAAGCAATACATCTGCATTGCTAGAGTACACCAATCAGTGGGGTGTGCAACCGAGTCTGAATCTATGTAAAAAGGACACTGATGAGAGATTCCATGGCTTTCCCTTGTGCAGTTTCATTGGGCTTTATCTGCAACTTTGAACACATGTGAAACCAATTTCTGTGCAGTTAGAGTGGCAGTCCAGCATTTGCAGATTTTTGCTGCATCTGTGAAGGGACTAAAACACAAAAATGTACCCTCTGGATCTCTTATGGTCCCAAAGGGTTGACTCACCTCGATAATGCTCCATGCGTGTATGGTGGGTAATGCCTTGTGAGCGGAAGCTGAGGCTTAAGATATATCGAGGATCAGAGCTATCTCGTACTAGGAATGAGCCGTCTGGTTTTCCTTTCAATTTCATTTCTGCGTCTTCCCAGTTCATAGGACCCCAGTACCAGCCACACTGCAGGAGAGAGGGGTGCCATGTTTAAAAGAGGCAAGGCAACAGTGATATGAGTGGGGATGAGAAACAGTCTTTACCTTTTCCAGTTCTCTCAGACTGGCAGCAAAGCTGCTGGCATCCTGCCGGAATATGGGGCACTGTAAGGGCTGTACCAGTGGAACAGGCATGCATTCAGGCGGCCGAAGAGGAACCAGTCGTGGTAGAGGATCTACAGAAAAAAAGAAAAGAACACAAAAAATTCTCAAAAAATATTCAACAAACAATTATGTAAGTTCATAAGTCATGGGGTCTACCATGAAAATAAGGCTCAAAGTTGGTTTATTATACTGTATCTACCAGTAGCAAAGATAATTCTGGTTACAGAAATGGTGTGCATTTTTAGGATTATGTCCGTTATAAATGAAAAATAACTATAAGTATAAAAGCCATTACATTTGTTACTGTAAGCAAAGTGGGTTATTCAGTTTCGGGAGTTGAATTGCAGTTTATTTATCCAGAATAGCACATTAATGAAAATTCACCCTGTGCAATAAAATCTATAAAAATTTTGTGGTTACATCCAATATAAATGGTACACAGTACATAGGTAAAGACTGACCCGGAGCATGCGGCGGCGGTGGTGGGGGGAGCGGAAAGGACTGCAGAGAAGACCCCATAGGACCTACTAGAACAGATGCTGGTTGTATGCCTCCAATGTCATCTGGCAGAAGACCAACAGCAAAAAATACACACAACAGAAAACAGAATAAGCACACTAAGACCACTTTCTATCCAATTCCACAAGACTGTAGCAGAAAAGCAGTGGACTGGCTATACAATTCTAGATGGATTACTCTCCTAGAGATAGCTAGGCTGTTAC
Source organism: Crinia signifera (assembly GCF_055691185.1). Lineage (NCBI taxonomy): Eukaryota > Metazoa > Chordata > Amphibia > Anura > Myobatrachidae > Crinia > Crinia signifera. The sequence goes on along the minus strand of NC_139222.1, from coordinate 127,845,661 downwards.
CACATGTCTAAGTGGATAAACATTCAGAAAACAGACAAGTAAAAGAGAATTACCTAGAAGGCTGAGACTCCTACGGGGAGGAGGAGGTGGAGTAGGGGGGTGTGTAGAGCATGACCCTCGGTGAGAAATGTCCACATCCACAAGTGACACTGTTTCGCCTGCCGAACAAGAAATAACAGGTCTGAAACCGCACACAAAGTCCTCATCCCATTGTTGTGCCAAGAATTCATATGTGACCACTTACCAGTGAAGAGGGGGCTGAAGGAGACTGGAGAGAAGGCACTTTGAGTTCTGGTCAAACGGGGCTTTCTGTGGACAGAAACACATTGCTAAGGAAGCAAACAAGACCGGTTTACACAAGCTCCTCATTCCTACATAAAAGTAACCAATATGTATTTCCAGGGTTACATATGATCTACTTACAAATGTGGTGGCACACACATCCAGGCACAAATGTTGAAAATAAATAACTTGGCCAATTTTAATAAATAGGTTTAATCACTAGCTAAAGATTACTCACATCACATAGCAATTCGATCATTCACTTCCATTCACATGCACTGCCATGGTGATGTAACGTGCCTGTAAACCATGGCCAAATCAGATCTATTGATCTGTGCTCAGCATAAACATGTTTAGATGTTGTATAAAAAGGTAATATTCCATAGTATTTTTTTTTTTTTTAATCAATCATGCAATGTAACTATGGAGAGGTTCTCAAAATTATTCATATCTGACATTCACTAAAACCGTATGCATTAATTACATTTTCTCTGTACTATAGAGGTGTTCTCATATACCTATATTGGTTCCACCTCCCTCATACTCAAAATATGGACAATGTGCACCGAAGGCATTGTGGGGAGGGGGCGTGGCCACATAATAGTACCAATACACATTACGAAGACAAACTGCTCCAAGATTACGCACAACGTACCACCAATTAAACGTCCTGACAGAGCATAATGCCCATTACACACCGTGCCCCACACCTAAATGCCAATTACATATTATGCCGCAGACTGTAATGCCCATTACATATTATGCCACACAATATGCTACCTGTAATGCCCCCAGTACTCCTGCTTATACAATTAATGCCACTAGTAGTTACAAAAGGCCCCCAGTAGTGCCCATTACACATAATGCCCAAGTAGTACTTCTTACATAGTGCCCACAGTAGTGCCACTAAAGGCCCCCATGCACTATGCGATTTGGGCACGATTTCACCCGATTTGGGTGAATCGGGCCGTGAAATCCACCCAAATCCCACATTTAGACATCATGCTAAATCTTATGCGCAGCCCAGAGCCGGGCTGGGGATGCCGGCGACCAGAGAGCCGGAGGGACGGAGCAGAAGCAGGCAATTAGCGGAGACCTCTCTCAGCCAATCAGTGGCTGGCCATTCATTTGAATGGGCTTTTTTTAATTTATTTTTTAAGTGCGCCCTGCCCTGCTCCCTCCACCATCAGCCTTCCCCACCCCCCACTCCCTCCACCCAGCTCTGGTTGAGAGCATCCCCCGCCAGCTGCCGTCCCCCACTCTCTGGTCCCCTCGCCGGGGTCCGCAGCCCCCCCCCCCTGCTCCCTCTGCCTGCAGCTCCCTGGGAGTCGCATGAGATTTATCACATGCAAAACTTGGGACATAAAGTGCCTCATCGAGTGTGACCTCTCCCAGGGAGTTGCCAGGACATTCAGGTTCTACTTGTCCTTAGGACTAATGTATGGGGGCCTTTACACAGTGCCCACCATGTAGTCCAGCCTGCTTAAGCCAATGAAAGGAGACCGAAGCACTTAGCGTGTACTCAGCTTCTACGATGTTGAGCAGCTGACACCAGGGCCAATTAAAATGGTGTTGACTCATTAGCCAATCAGAGATCATGGTCCGGCAGCCATTCACTAACTGAGACGGCTAGACCGCAAGCTCTGATATGCTGGTGGGCCGGAGACACTTTGAAAGGCTCATGGCCATGGAGTGAGCCGCTCAGCAGCATAGGAGCTGAGCTCACCACATCCATGGCCTTGGCGAGAGGCCCTCAGAGCAAATGCGCTGTGGGCAAGGCACCACTGGCACACACTTAGCTTCTACCCTGATAATTATCATCTAAAACACTGTTAGTCATTCTTGTAAAAATATGCAAATATTTTCAATATGTGATGAGCAAAATTAGCAATAAAATAATGGGAGTGGAGAATAGGACATTCATTCCTCCTTCTATGAATCGTCATGCGAGGGAAAATATATGCCCAGGAATACAAAATACATAAAAGTGTACCCTGTGGCCTATTACTAGTGGAGGCAGCAAATGTATCAGCTGACTCAATATTTGTTAGAATCCACTAGAAAGAACCAATAGGCAAGAGCCTGCTTGTATCTTGGCAGACCATAAAAGAAATAGGTCTTTAGCATGGTCAAAGCAGTTTTTTTTTTCTGGTAAATGTATTGTCCATGGAAGACAACATAAGAAATGATATTTAAACCCTGAGACTGCTGGGCATCAATCTAGTAACAAAGTGCATATATTAATAATGATGTCTGTTATGTGAAGGCTTTAGTGACAAACAATCATACCTCCATCCCTCCTGCCTGAGGAACATATTCAGAGCACAAGCACCACATTGCTTTGATTTCCCTGGCATATAACTTGTCAGTTTCTGAGAGGTACTTTGCATAACAATCCCAAAATGAAAAATATCCTTGCAGCCAAACTGAATTATCTAATCCAAGATCTGAACTCATGGAGCAGCTGCAGTATACAACATGATTTTGCTTTTTCTATTGTTTTCCAATATTTATTACTGGAAGTACCACTTTCTATTGCATGAGATCTATTACTAGTACAATTATTACCTTTGCAAATCCTAAATTGAGATATACGGGCTGGCTTATTCACTGAAATGCACAAATGCGTTGTAACTCATAGCAACCAAATATATTCCGGCAATTATTTTTTGTGAAGTTTAGCTAAAGAAATCAAATGTTATATAATCTATAAAGGATTATTTTACTGACGAGGGCCCTCGCCCAGAGAGTATATTTTACAGCCTGTAAAAGTGTGCTCGTGTATTATCATCATCATCGTTGTTTATTTATATGGCACCACAAGGGTTCCGCAGCGCCCGACAATACATATATGAGCAAAGAACAAGAAAAATAGTGATTTACTGTACAAATGCAAATTAGGACAAGTATATGGTGATTGAAAAAAAGACCGTTGCAGCAGTGGATACTGATGCAATTAGAACAGTGGCAGAGATATATTCTTAGAAAAGCACGAGGAGAGAGGGCCCTGCTCGTTAGAGCTTACATTCTAAAAGGTAAGGGGCAGACAAACTGGGGTGACTCAGCAGAGATAGAAGTGAACATAACATGTATGAAAGGCTAGGACACGGACAGGTTGGAAGTTACATGAAAATGAATAAAATTCATAGATTTAAGGTGGAGTATCTCTTTATACAAGTGGCCATAATGATCAAACCTGTACTAATCACACCTTTGTACAGATACGTCTGGGATCCTGACACTGGTGAGAAGACTGATGCCAGTACTCTGACACAGCTCACACCACTGGCACCAGATTCCTGCCTGTCAGTGCCCTGAAAGTATGTATGGCGTGGCTGGTTAGGAACAGGATGCAAGAGGGGGCAAGGCAAGAGTGTTAGGGGTTGGGTTAGTAATAGGTACTTGTAGGGTATGGTTACAGTTAGGCTGCGGGGAGGGGAGCTGGTATTAGGCAATAAGAGGGGTGGGGGAATTAGGCTGCAGGTAGGGAGGGTTACAATACTGACCACCCGGGTGTTGGAATTGTGTGCATTGGAATGCCGTCATTTTCTGACTGACAGCATCCCAAGCCCTGGGAATGAATATGCCATCCTTATTTGTAGGGAGGACATAACATTACCACCAATCATTTTCATTTCAGATAATTTCAGTGATTATCAATTACCATATCACAAGTTAAAAGTGATACATTCCAAAATTGCTTTACAAATTCCTCAAGTAGATGTCCTGGTCGGTGCTTGCCAACAATTTGTGAGAAAGAAAAAAACTTGCTCCCACCCTGAGAGCTCTCCAAGGAAATGTCCTAGCTATTACCTGCCATGGCTGGGTTTGAAAAAGGACAGGAAGTGCTTGGTTGGTGGTTTCTCTCTTCATTTTATCACCCTACAGGGCTGCTTAGCGAATCTGCATTCATCTTAGTACATGTGATCAAAGTGCAGACGATTCACTACCAAGACCCACAAGCCCAAGCGTGTATTTGGAGCACCAAATGTACATCAGTTGTCAGTCACTTTTTCAAGGTAGAGTACTTCATTACATGAGCATGACCTAAACAACAATCTGAAATCCATACACCTTCCAATATGTTGGACTAAAGAGCTTCCACGATGACTTCTGCAATGGGTTTGTTGGAATGCAAATATACATATAAAATCATATTGCATTAATGCAAGAATTCAATATATTATTCTAAAGCTTGTGTCTGTGATAAAGACAGGATATTATTTTGTTTAAGCCATATGCATATGTAAAGACTTCATCTTCTCTAATGACACCAGCATTTACATTACGCTGTAATGCAGATGAATTGAAGTTTTCAAATGAATAATAATGCAAGGTAAAATGTAATGATTTAATACACCTTAAATGCACAATGTAACGGTGTATGTAGCCTTACAAATCCAGGGAACTTTATGGAAGCACAGAAACGATACAAAATATGCAAGGCAATTGTCGGAGATGCCACCTCCACTGAGTACAGACAGAGGATCCGAAGGAGGGTCTGGCACCATGTCACAAATCATACAAGAAAATACAGAGTTCCCATGGCAAAGAAAATGAAAAATATGAGATGCTGAAGCAGTCATAACACTGCCCCCACTAATTGCACACTGCAAGTGTATCATAGCCTCAGAGATCACTTCCATAACCACGCATTAACTGCTGGTGTATCATTCCACATAACACCGCACATGCCACACAGAATTTATCCGGTTTTGAAACAACAGTCTACAGTTATTTGTCTGTCATTAACATATGAACCTCTATAGATAAGCATGCATGCAGAGCATCTGATCACTTGGCTTAAAAGCAGACAAATGGTATGGGCACTGGGTCCTGGCATCGGTTGGCAGGGAGGGAGGGATGGAAAGTGGGGGAGGGGGGAGCGGGGACCATGCCCTTATTCCAAGATAGTAAAAATAGACTGTTCTGCACAGTCTGTTTCTACATTTGATTTCGATGTGGCAGGGCTGCACATCGGTAATTGGGTGATGCATAGCACGGTGCAATTTTGACTATATAGTCCATAGTGCGAATCTCACCATGTGTCCAGAGCTCAAGACAGAACACTATATATTTACCTTCTACATATACTCTTTTCAAACCTAACAGCAGTCTGAGAGGAGACTGTAACACAATGGGAATAACCAAAACAATGGATGAAAGAAGGGACCCTAAAGGAATGTAATTAAACAAGAGAAGATAAATGTGTTTTAAGCCAGTTTTAATCAGTGACTTAAGGAAGAAGTTGCATCCCATTCCCCTCATACGATATATTGTATATAGTCTTTTTGCATACGATATATTGTATGAAAACCCTTTCCCTGCTGCCGTGAGGCTGTCCAAGTCAGAGGGCAGATGTGCAGCAGGGTCCAATCTACAACTCTGATGCGCATGGGACAGCGCATTGGATGTCAAATACCTGCGATTTGGCCAGTTTTCTCCCAATTTCTGGGCCCGATCCATTGGAATGGGTTGAAAAGTGGGCACATCGCACTAGTGTATGGTGTAGTGTATTAGCAGGACTGAGAAGTGGCAAAACTTAATACAAACCGGTCATCTTCTAACATTGTGAGGGGCGCATTATTACAACCCAGAATGCCAGAAAAAAAATGATAACCAGAGTCTCTAAACCTATATTTATTAGATTTGTGGCATGTTAATTAAATAGGAAGTAATAACATTCTCAACACTCAAAGTTAAAAAGTTATTAAGATGAAAAATCACTTGTCCTGGGTACATAGATTGTACCACTATTGGAACTTTTACATGCAATAATTTAAGGTAGATATACTTAATCCCAAGCATTACAGTGTAAACCTTGTTTGTATTGATACTGCCACACCCTTAGGGGGGTATTCAATGTTAGTCGTGCTCCCGCAGCCATCTCCCGACGGCATTGAACAGGGGTTCTCGGCAGAACGAGACCGACATCACAAGGTGTCGGGCTCGTTCTGCCGAGAAAAGCCGGAGCTTGTCTATTTTTGTCCTCAGCTCACGGCCACGCCCCTTTCTTGCCGCTCGGCGGCCAGGACATTGAATCCCAACCACCGAGCTCAAGTCCAGCAAAGCGAGAATGGGACAGGGGCAGGGCTGTCGAGCTTGCTCAACAGCCCTGCCCCTGACATTGAATACCCCTCTTAATCTAAGTTACATACAAAAGTAAAAATATGTATAGGGCTTAACTTTGCTATGCATGGATAAAGATTGATATTTGGGAGTGTTTTTCTGCCTAAACATTACTTTCTCACAAATAAGGCAACCTTGTTATTTATATTGTTAAGATACTTAAAATGTGTAATTTTACATGCATTTGTAAACCAAGAGTTTGTGAAATAACGGGTTAGGCTACTGTTTTAGCAGATTGTATGTACAATGGGTAAATAGCAAAATACAAGATAATTACTATTATAACCAGTTAGCCTGAAGTAATAGAGGTGGAAGAAACATTTGCTTTGTTTTAGTCTGCCCAATTTAGGAAATATTCTAGTAAATCCGGGACACCATGAGATATATATTTTTTTCAGTGTTGAAGAATTCATGCAGTAGAAACACAGCTTTTAGAACAGTGGTTCTCTATCTCGGTCCTTTGGACCCCACACAGGTCAAGGTTTTTCCAGGTAACCCAGTGGGAGCACGGTGTATGACCAACTGTCACATTTTAAAAATCCGCAGGTGATCTGGAAAACATGAACTGATAGAGGTCCTGAGGACCGAGTTTAGAACCTGTGGGTTAGCCAATTCAGTCTAGTAATTATGATGACATAAACTTAAAGGAATCTTTCTAGGCTCCAAATCTGGACTCATGGATGGTCACAGACCAATATTGGCATAGGTAAAATGGTTGCTGGTAAAAACAGCCCATGTGACCCAAAAAATAAAAAGATACTGTTGCTTATGTACAAGGCACCACAAATCCTGCATACACAAGCTTTAGGTTTATTCACATAAAAATAAAACAAAAATTCTGCTAAAGACTCTTATAATGAGCCATTAACCTTATAGTAAAAAGCAGCATGTCAACATATACTGGTCTTTTAACTGACACTACAACAGATGTTACCTTACATAAAACACATCACTGTTTGATAATTCACCTAAAAACATAGAATTGCATAAGTGTTGTATTTTATCAGGTCATTGTTTAAAGTGGGAAGATGTATTCCCCAAATATAGAATATTTTTTCCTTTTCTTGCTTTGCTAAATATTACTACTGTTCTAGGGAGCACCTCCCAGAGATGTATATTACACTTGGCCACCAATTGCATTAGCGGAAATTATCCTGCACGTCCAATCCAGAGTCTGATTAATTCAATGTGGATTCAATGTGTTAACCTCTGGTGTACCACACAGGGAAGACTATTTTATGGAGTTGCTATTGACAGAAACTTGGAGCTACTACCCATGTGGCAGACACTGTTTTTATTTGAACCTGTAAAGTAAGGTTAACATGACATTTATTCTGGGCATTAAGTATACCATTCATGGTCACTAGGGTGTTAGCAGAACTGATCTTTGAGTACTACAGTACTATGTATTTTCTGTAAATGCCAGCAAAGTATGGTGCTTACCGGAGAATTAAATACATTTCTAATTAAAGACCAGTAAAACATAAGTGGTTGTTGATTCAATGAAATAAGGAAGCTTAGGATATTTACAAACATTTATATGCAAACTTGCTTTGCACGGGTAAATTTTATCTAGGAACGGTGACATTTATAAATAGAAAATCAGTGTCTTTTTCAAATTTCATGCAATACACGAAAGGGCCACATAAAATTGGCCATGGGAAAAAACCTTACCCACTTACAGTAGATCAACCGCAGCTACATTAAATGTTTGACCTTGGCATTATTTATGGTCATGGCAAAGCATACTGTTATCGGGAACTGGACTCCTTTGAAATTAAATGGTAAATTTAAGGTAATCATTGGCATTCAGTGTATTAAAAAAGTTTCTCCAGTTCCACAGCCAGTAAGAATATTACCCTCAATGAGAAAGTTTTTCCGTTTTAATTTGCAATTGTGTTCTAATGGGTGCCCCCTTCTACCCGTCACACCCCCCTGCCACACCACTCTATGCCCCCTGCTGCTTATCGCACACCCCGCCTCAGCTACCCCACTCTGTTCCCCCTGCTACCCATTCCACACACCCTACTCCAGCCACCATTCCACACCCCCTGCTACCCATAACCCACCCCCTGCCCTAGCCAACCTGCTCCATGCCCTTATCCCCATCACACACAGCATTCAGCCACAGTGCCTCGTTCTGCCCCAGAACACAATGTGCTCCTGACATGCCCATGCATACACTCCACTGCCCTCTGTGTCCGCATGCACATTGGCCTTCACCCACTGCACCCTGAATCCCCCCATGCACGCACCTTCCCACACCCCTGACACAGCATTTAATTCACCCCCAGTTGTTCCTCACCCATCTCCTCCTCACGTATATGTTGCTCCTGCCGGACATGTGCGAACACTTGCAGGGACACTTGCAGAGCAGCATCTAACCCAGGTCCAATACCCCACTCTAGTCTCCGGGGCCCAAGTCGGTTCACACGCATACCTGCAAGACTCCCGCTGAATCTCAAACTGGATCCCACAACACAGCTGCTAGCCTGTGCCGTGGCTCCAGCCTCCATCCAGTCCCAAACCGGAAAAAGCCACAGACAGCTGTGCGCGATATGTTATTATCAGCAACAGGCTTTATATCCACAGCACTGAGCAGGGTCGAGGAAGGAGAGAAACATCCCTGGAACCTGCATTGTGCAATACTGTGGCACGAGGCAGCAGCAAGGGCGTATGGCATAGGCGGATTACAGGGATTAGCAAAGGGTATGTGCCTAATACACTTAGGCACAACTGTACCTCTGGCACTGGGCTTTGATTTACACAGCGAGAGGGCATGGCTACATAGGCGAGTGCCGCATTCCTCCTCGCTTTATGATAAACTCATTGTGCTCGGCTCCCATACAAGATGGACCGCTGGTGACAGCGAGTAGTCTATAATAGATGTAGTGCTGATGCTGCATAAAGCACTTTATGTACTCCCTCTGGTCGCTACAGCTGGTGCATCTTTCCTTATTCTTTCATAGTATAAAGCAAAGTTCCTGAAGCACACCTGTCTGTCTGAACCTGCTAATCTCAAAAACCGCTGGACAAATTCTTCTGCAGCGACTAAACACGCAAGACCGACATTCTCCAACGTGGCAGCACGCTTCACAGGTGTGAACTAACATTGCAAACAGCATCCAAGACACCATATGGTCAACACCAACTGAGAACGGTTAGATTTGCATTGCGCATCGGCAGAACAAGGCACCTTGCTCAAAGCGCATTCACCATGTGAAGGGATGCAATACACCAATTTGGGGTCCATGTGATGTTTGAAAAATTGAAGTTACCAATTGATAAACACATGCCAACCTTTTTTACGTTGACCACTTCCATGTTGACTTTGGAGTCAGCCTATTGAATCATAACTGATAAAATTTCCTTTAACACCTAAACATTTCTCTACCGATTATAGTTACAGAAGCAAATCTTTTTATTGGATTTGGTAAAATATATGTAAGGAAGGGAAGGTTTCAAGCAGGGAGCTTTTGTATATATCAGGGATGGGGAACCTTTGGCTCCGAGCTGTTTGACTACACACCCCAGCATGTCCTGCAACAGTTTTAGCATGGTCAAATAGCAAAACTGTGGCAGGGCACAGTGAGATGCATAGTTCAACAGCTGGGAGCCAAAGGTTTTCCATCCTGGTATATCTAGTCAAATCCATCATCTTAACAATAAAAGTGTCATATTCAATTGGCAGTGGGGTTTTTTTTCCAGTAAAATGTACCACAGGCATCGCAACCAATTTTCCCTCCCCATGTAAATGCCAACATTTTTAAAATGGGTAAATTACTAAATAAATTGTAGAACCACCTGTAAAAGGGATCTGGCATCGAAACTGCTATTGCCTCATGATCCATCCAGCACATAGGGCCTTATTCTGGTCGGTGCGGCCAGATCCGATTATGCGGCCAGGACCGTGCGTGCGAAACCCCGCCTTCCATACGGATCGCCAACTCCGTCCGTACGCGGCAAGAAGCTGGCCGAACGGACCGCACGTGTATTTTACACGGAATACGCCTCCTCCATCTAAGGGAACCTCCCCCATCCTTCGATGGTCGCAGACCATCGGCTGCAGGACCGAGTGCTCCACCAGCTCCCGCAACCTCAGACCACACGGACATTTCTCCGTGCAAAAGCCGGGATCTGGGCGGGCAGCTGACATCCGGCGATGTCATATGTCCGCCCCCTACACGTGCGTCACGGAGGCATTACCATAAGTACGCCCAGCATTTGCATGGGAACGCCCATGAAACGCAGGGCGTATGCATATGGTAATGAGCCCAAATAGCCCTTCACGCCCCTCTCCACCCCTGTTCGGAGTGTTCACATATCATGCGGGACTTGGCCGTACGCCCCGCTCGCACATGCGCAGAGACGCCTCTGCACATGCGCAGACACAAAACATCGGCGGGCCGAACGCACGCTGATATATCCACACCGACCAGAATAAGGCCCATATACACATTCATGTTATGTAAATATGTGCTTAGAGACCCCCCCCCCCCAGGCGCAATTCATGGGTAGCAGTGCGGGGAGTCATATGGCATGCATAAAAAAAAAATCAGGATGTGCTGCAGTAGAGATAGGCAGGGAACTTTGAAACACAGACAACTCCACCTAATGCAATTGTGGTGGAGTTGCCGGACACATTCATTGCCAAGATTTCCAATGTCTCACAGTTTACCTGTACCTTGGTTTCTTTTATCGCCATTTCCAACATTACTTTCCGCCGGCCCCTGTTGATAAGTCACTCCGACCCTCTACCCTCGTCATCCTGTACCAGTATCATGGCCCTGCTCCAGGAAATGATGGCATGTTTCTATGCAGCTCTCCAAAATCTTTTTTGCAGTCATCAAGTACCCTCAAGCTGCAGTAGTTTATAGATTATCTACCACACTCTATATGCTGTGCTCTTAAGGGGTTTTTGCAATGAACATGTTCCGCAAAGCATTCTTAAATAACAAACACTAGAGGATACTGTGGAAGATATTGCTCAGAAAGGGCCTTCTGAGCAATATATTTTACACTAGTCTAGTGTGTACACTGAATCGTTAAATATGCATGCTCCGGAGCTTTATCAACCACTTATATCTGCTGAACAGTGTAGGTCAATTTGGCTTTATAGCCAGACTCTGCAGGTCCCAGTGACGTCACTGAACGATCTCATTTACTGTATGGGGCAAGGCTTCAGGGAGCATTTTTTTTTTATTATTTTTACTTCATTGGACTCAATTAGCTAATTGGAAACAGCCAATTGCCTTATAATATAAGGGGTGTCCAATGGGTTCTGAAGCTAGTCCCGAAGTTTTTACTAAAAGAACGATTTTAGGACAAATTGGATTTGCTCTGAAGCTTTAAGAAAAAGCAGTTTCTCTCTTTCAACTGAATAGATGTGCCAATATTGGCACATCGGGCAGCAATGTATCCCCCACAGGAACCTATGGGGGATGTGGCTGCAGGTGGGACAGGAGGGCTCTCAGCAGGTAGAGATTCCTACTGCAGTTCCTCCAAGATACATTACTGAGGTACTTAATATTTGTGGGTAATGCCCAAAAACTAGTGCTTTCAGAGAATTAGCCGCAAATATGCAATAGTCAATGGGCCCCTTAGGGCCCATTTGATTTTAATTAAAGGCTATGACGATTATTTTACAACCAGAACGACTATTGAGGGGGGAGGGACTGAGAGCCAGGAAAATCTCTGCTGATCTAGATAAAAGCAAATGTTAGAGAGAGAAAACTTGGCCTGAAGAGATGCATAATCTGTGAGATAGTAGTGGAACTGTATCTGCCAAGAATGTAATCATAAGTCCACTCAGCAAAGAAGGAAGCTCATTCCAAGGAGCTGGTCATTCCTAAAAGTTACTGAGTATATTTTAGGTTTTAGCTACATGGATCCAAATTGGTGTGGAGAAAGGTACAGTAGGAGGTAGACTAGCTTCCTTATTAATTTACAAGTATTATCAAGGATGTAGCCAGATGATGTTCCAATGGGAGAGCACAAGTGCTAAAATATTCACTTTGATCTATTGTTCTACTCATCTAGAGCATAAATAGTTTGTCCTAATGCTTGTACAACCTAACAGAACTTTGACGGGCGGCACTCGGAGACTCACAACAGCAGCCAGTGACGTGCTGTTGTGAGTCTCCGAGTGCCGCCCATCAAAGTTCTGTTACCTGTTGGACGCACAAATCCAGGGAGGGCACCGGTGCAAGTAACCCCACGGGGGGGAGGGGCGGAGTGCCGGTGATCTCCAGAATATACATATTTTATATGTAGGGACAGTGCGGGCAGCACTCTGAGACTGCACAAAATCCTGACTAAGGGGGCACGATCCCCGAAACGTTGAGTTGGCAATAAAAGCACCCGTTTTTTTCAAGCTCTACTTCTGATTTCGTGCAGTCTCCGAGTGCCGCCCGCACTGTCCCTACATATCATTGGGAACACGGTTAAGTTGTCCCTACCTGAGGGCACCGAAGCAAGCTAGCCAGAGTGCCGGAGCATCGTTGTTGCTATACATATTTTTTTTTTTTCTCTGTGTGTGTAACAGAAACACGGCCATCTGCTGGCAGCAAGTGAAACTACATCTTTCACCCATACAGAAACAGGCAATCACAAGGTAGTAGACTAGTTTTCAAAGCTTTTGCTTCAAGCAGGGTTAGCTAGTTAAGTATGTGTATGTATAGTAGCCAAATATAATAGGACGCTTAAAGATTATAGTTGTGATTTTAAGATTTTTAGCAAATTATATGAAGATCATGAAAAGGATTAGTGAGAGATGTGTATGACGACAGGTGACATAATAGGTCGTGGCCAGAAAGGGTTAAACCCTGGTGGCCCTCTGCATAATGGGCGACCCGGGTTTAATGTGAAGGCACCGAGGGTCCGTCCTGGCTTTGCAATGTGAAAGGGGTATAAAACTGTTCTCTTCGCCATCACTGCTTCTGTATAGCACTTGATGCAAAAAGGTTGTATGATAAAATCTCTACTACCCTTGTTAAGGATTTATACATCCTAATCAGTCCACCTATAATAGGACTAATTTAATAAGACAACTGGGCATTAAGATACTGTAATAAGTGTTCATTCCAGAACCCTGCATCTTTGAAAACTTGTGCAGTTCCTCTTCCCTGCCTAAAGTGTCTACTGCGGTGCTTCGAGCACAACGTGGACTGTATTTCAACATCGATATGCAGATCAGCCTATGCTAGAATCCACTGCAGAGAGTAACATCCTAGGCAGGGAAGAAAAATGGCATGGGTTTTCAAAGATGCAGGTTGCAAGAAGAAGCATTATATCTGTCTGTGGTACAATTAATACCTGTATTACAAATGAGAATGGTGCTACATAAATAAGATAAAAAGTGAGGTATTATAGCGGCGCCCCCGATGTTGGTTGTGCAATGTTTTTATCGCATCGCATGCCATACACCCGATGGCATGCGATGCGACGCAACTTTACACCACTATTCGATAAAAAATTGTACAAGCACCCTAATGGGTGGTTTTAAGCACTCTAATGGGTGCTTACAATGTAAAAAGCACCCTCACTCCACCCCCCCCCCCCCACCATAAACGTGAACACGAAGCGTGGCGAGCGCAGCAAGCCCACGAGGGGCGGCGGTACGCGTCCTACGACCTTTTCATACCCCCACTATACACGTCGGCGTGGAGTTGATTTTACATAGTGTGGCGAGCCCGAAGCGTGGCGAGCCCCACGAGGGGACGCGTATACCTGTGAAGTTATGCGCGTCCGCTCGCCACACTATATAAAATCAACTCTACGGCGAGGTGGATAGTGGGGGTATGAAAAGGTCATAGGACGCGTACCGCCTCCGCTCGCCACGCTTCGGGTTCACTTTTATAGTGGGGGTGACGTGGGGGTGCATTCAACATTGTAAGCACCCATTAGGGTGCATTTAACATTGTAAGCACCCATTAGGGTGCTTATACAATTTTTAACCGCATCGTATGGCATTGTTTGCCATATACAATTTAAAAATTGTATGCCATTGTACAACATCGCACAATATCGCATCATATGCCTTATGGTATGCGATGAGTGCCGCTATAATACACAAGTACCAAGATATTCTTCAAAATTAGTATGTAATTCACTTAAGCTATATATCCTTGAAGCTGGGCTATAGGAGGTTCCCTCTCTCCTTAATTACGGGGATCTGCATTCACCAATATTACTAGGAGCATAACTCAGATGTATGCCAATATTTAGCTGCAAACATGTACGCATCAGCTGCGCAAAAATAAGCAAATGTCGCCACCATTTTACTGAGATGCGCTCTGGAAGCATCACTGAACCACTGCTTGTGTAAAAAGATACAACCATGGGAAGCAAATTGGTCACACATCAGCCTTCTGTGTAACCCTACAGTTACAGACACCAGAGCCATTGTAACTGCATAGGGCAGTGGCTCCCAAACTGTGTGCCGTGGCACCATGGGGTGCCCGGGACACTAACAGGGGTGCCTTGGATTGGTGGTCCAGGAACATCTCAATTTATTTACAGTTAATGTAATAGGCAAAACCAGAGCATGAGGCAACTGATCCTAAATATGAAAAACATAATTTACTTAATTTGAGATTTTTTCTCTGTTTCTCAGTTAGAAACATATGGCCTAGGGGTGCCGTGGTTCAAAAAAAGTTGTGGAATCTCTGGCATAGGGTATCACAGTCACAAGCTGTGACCTGTCCACAAAATGCCATGACTTGCCTGCATTTGAGTCACCACTCCCCCCATTACCTTCGCTTTGCAAAGAAATCCTTACCGCAAACCCTATTTCACTGATGCATGCGCATTGGCATAAAAAATAAATCAATCACTGCATTGCGTCCATTGCTGAAACAGGACCTACATTCCTCTCTGTGGGTCAACAGTAGTTTACCACCTTATAGTAAGTGCATGAAACACAAATCTGTATTACACTCCTAAACCTCCCTTTTAATATGTTGTAGACTCCTTTCTTATATTTCAGAGTTCCTTACACTGTATATACACTATATGGTATTTTAACTAACCAATGCGGAGGTGGAGTTGGATCTGAGTGAACGTGATCAGACGTAACAAAAAGATTTACTATGAGATAGGTTCCTCCGTAGTTTTTTTTTTAATTTATTTTAGCAATAAGTTTTAAAACTGTAGGTACCTTATTTGGGCAAAGTTTCTGCTTACAATAGTGGCAAGAGTCTAGCATTTCGATTCATCAAATATATGTTCTGTATCTAACAAATGCAATGCCTGATCTTTGTAGTTTTCCTGGTGGGTATATGCATTCTCAAGCTGCCTGTTTGATGGGCACTTGGTGTCCGAGATAGAAAGCCAGTTTTCAAGGTGCATAATGCTTTTGCATGCAAACATATTTAACATGCATTAGAATCTTGCATTTATCGGAGGGAATCAGAAAGTAAAAAAACACAAATAGCAATGATATAAACATCAGTAGAGGGTTTGGTGACAATAGAAATAATGTAGCGTCATGTCCATTTACACATATTTTAATAGTGTTAAAATTACTATTAAAAATTGAGTAACAACATTGCCGGAGGGTATAAGGCTTAAGAGAAACATAATTGAACATTTCCTCTAGGAATAATAAAAAGGTCTAAAAAGGTAAATATGAATTATTAAGCTGCAACATCATAATATGGGACACTTTAAACAGAATGGTTCACATTAGTCTCTGTGGATTCCAGACAACAGGATGTCAACATGTTAAGCTGAGTACACATTACAGAATATGTGTACCCAGCAATGTCTGAAGCAAAGGGACCCAAAAAGGGCGCTGGCACCAGCAAGTGCATACAAACTTGTGGATGACAGGTCAGACGATTGACAGCACCAGGGTGGGGGACATGCATAGCTCTCATTAGCAATATCCACAGTCATCCTGTGTGTACAGACAACGGGGGACACTGCTAACTACCCGCGGGAGCATGCATCCTTAGCGATACATTAGACCAGCCATTCCCAACCACGGTCCTCAAGGCCCACTAACAGTGCACATTTTTGTGATCCCCAGGCTTCAGCACGTGACTTAATTAGTACACGAGTGATTCTGATTAAACCATCTGTGCTGAAGTAATATCAGTAACATGCATATTATTTATTTGGTTGTCTAATGACCTTAAGATAAGATAATGTGATGAGATTGCTAATGTTGACAGTAAGAATGTCATCATATTCAATGAGGATTGGGCTATAAACAAAATGTCAAAATTATAATATCACCAGAACATACCCATCCTGTCTCCCGTGGTACTTCCAAATTCTGTAACATGCCTTTACCTACCGTGATATTTTAAGACTGCAGCAGCAAATTAAAAGGACCAAAAGAAGACACACAAACACATGGAAAGCATACAAACTCCACACATACAGTGCTAGACACACATGGGAAGTGCTTTTCTTTATGGTGCATACCCAAGCTCAAAGTGTGATACTGCTGGTGTTGCTGTTTTGTCCCCCAATTATCTTATACTTAGTTCACATTCATAGGAAATAAGCTGTGCGGGTGCTGTTGGGATGGATGGCGGATGACAGCGGGAGTGTGTGTGCATGCAGGAGGAGGGTTGCGGGCTCACAAGCTACAGCAGCCGGTGGGCAGCACATGATGCCGCCAGCTCTCACCTGTCCAGCTCCCGCTCCCTGGACATGTCAGTCAGGCTGCCGCCAGAGCCTCCCAGGTCGCCAGCTCCTCTCCTGTCCGCAGCAGTCCCGGATCCGGCACAGCT
Source organism: Crinia signifera (assembly GCF_055691185.1). NCBI lineage: Eukaryota > Metazoa > Chordata > Amphibia > Anura > Myobatrachidae > Crinia > Crinia signifera. The sequence goes on along the minus strand of NC_139222.1, from coordinate 127,828,508 downwards.
CTTGGTCCGGAAGATCCTGGAGAGGCGAATCCTCAGCGACCCCTTCCTCCCTGCTCCCCTCCGGGCCGCCGCCCCGGCCTGTCCCTCCACAGCCTCCGCTGCTGCTGCGGCGTCCTCCTCCTCTTCCAGCCTGCGGGCCTCGGGCGCCTCCAGCACTAGCAGGGCATCGCTTGTCTCTTCGCACGGGCAGCCGGCCCCCCGTAGCCCCAGCGCCCCGAGCTGCAGTTCCAGGCCCTCCCCGGGCTGCGCGACTTTGCGGTGCCGACTGCACAGCTCTGCCGTGTGGGGAGCCCCCTCTGTGGGCACCTCCTCCACTCCGGCCCCCGGCTCCGTGGAGGCCTCCGCGTCCTCCTCCCCTCGTAGCATATTCCGGAACACCATGAGCCTGGGTCTTGCCGCCTCCTCCCCGGCCTCTGCTCCGCAGCCTAGCAGCCGGCTTAGCACCCGGTAGGACGCGGCGTCCTCCTCTGCCGCTGCGCCTCGCATGACCCCGGTGGCTCCGCAGGCCCCGGCCCGAGCCTCGGCCTCTCCCAGCTCCGCTCCCCGAACTCCGGCAGCTCCCTCATCGGAGACCGCCCCTGTTTCCGATGCTAGGCAACGTCACTACCGGCTCAGCTGAGCGACAGCTGAGGAGACCAGCAGCTGCATTGGAGACACTTGTCCCACCTCCTACAGCGGCAACATATGCGCCCGCTGTACAAGCTCTGTGAGAACTTGTCGCTGCTGTAGCGAGCCGCCATTGCATTGGTGGCTGAGGCTACATTCATTTTATCATTAAGCTGTAAGCTCATATTTCCACGAGGCTGAAGTTGGCTTCTTATTCGAGCTCCAGCTTCTTATTTAGGACAATCACTTTTACAAGGGTTAATGAATCTTTTACCACAAATTTGACTGCAGAAATCAATCACATAAATATGACCCACTAGCAATTTCTTTTCACCAACAAGATTTTGGGCAGAAATAGGGCAATAAAGTGGGCATAGAACAGGTCCCAGATTTCATCATTTTTAATAAGTAGCTGGTGTCCTGCAAGGGTTAAACAGCGTTGGTCAAAAAATATTACACTTGAAACCCGCACAGGGGGGTCACTTACATATGACCCACTTGCAATTTCTTTTGACCAACAATGATTTGGGCAGAAAATGGCAACAAAAATGGGCACGGGTCCCATAAATCATTTTGAATAAGTAGCTGGTGTCCTGCAAGGGTTAAACAGCGTTGGTCAAAAAATATTACACTGGAAACCCGCACAGGGGGGTCACTTACATATGACCCACTTGCAATTTCTTTTGACCAACAAAGATTTGGGCAGAAATTGGGCACAAAACTGGGCATAGGTCCCAAATGTCATTATTTTGAATAAGTAGCTGGTGTCCTACAAGGGTTAAACAGCATTGGTCAAAAAATGTTACACTTGGAATCCACACAGGGGGGTCACTGACATATGACCCACTTGCAATTTCTTTTGACCACCAAGTTTTGGGCAGTAATAGGGCAGTAAAGTGGGCATGGGTCCCAGATTTCATCATTTTGAATAAGTAGCTGGTGTTCTGCAAGGGTTAAACAGCGTTAGTCAAACAGTATGAAACTTGAAACCTGCACAGGGGGGTCAGGTACATATGATCAACTTGCAATTTCTTTTGACCAACAAGGATTTGGGCAGAAATAGGGCACTAAAGTGGGCATGGGTCCCAGATGTCATCATTTTGAATAAGTAGCTGGTGTCCTACAAGAGTTAAACAGCGTTGGTCAAAAAATATTACACTGCAAACCTGCACAGGAGGATCACTTACATATGACCCACTTGCCATTTCTTTTGACCAACAAGGTTTTGGGCAGAAATAGGGCACTAAAGTGGGCATAGGTCCCAGATTTCATCAATTGAATAAGTAGTTGGTGTCCTGCAAGGGTTAAACAACGTTGGTCAAAAAATGTTACACTTGGTATCCACACAGGGGGGTCACTAACATATAACCCTCTTGCAATTTCTTTTGACCAACAAGGATTTGGGCAGAAATAGGGCACTAAAGTGGGCATGGGTCCCAGATGTCATCGTTTTGAATAAGTAGCTGGTGTCCTGCAAGGGTTAAACAGCATTGGTCAAAAAATATTACACTTGAAACCCACACAGGGGGGTCACATACATATGACACACATGCAATTTCTTTTGACCAACTAGGATTTGGGCAGAAATAGGACACTAAAGTGGGCATGGGTCCCAGATTTCATCAATTTGAATAAGTAGCTGGTGTCCTCCAAGGGGTAAACAGCGTTGGTCAAAAAATGTTACACTTGGAATCCACACAGGGGGGTCACTTACATATGACCCACTTGCCATTTCTTTTGACCAACAAGGATTTGGGCAGTAATAGGGCAGTAAAGTGGGCATGGGTCCCAGATTTCATCACTTTGAATAAGTAGCTGGTGCTCTGCAAGGGATAAACAGCGTTGGTCAAACAGTATGACACTTGAAACCTGCACAGGGGGGTCAGGTACATATGACCCACTCAGGGGCGTAACTAACTATTTAGCGCCCCCCCGCCGCACGTGGGGGGGTGCCCCCCCCCGCCGCACCTAACCTGCCCCCCCTTCTTACCCGCGGTCTGCGTCTCGCCCGGTCTCTGTCGGGACCTTCCTGACGTCACGGTCCCGGCCGGCTCCTGCTGCTACAATGAAAACGGACTCTTAGAAAATGGCTGCCCCCATACTGCAGACAGAAAACTGTCTGCAGTATGGGGGCAGCCATTTTCTAATTGTCAGTTTTCATTGCAGCAGGAGCCGGCCGGGACCGTGACGTCAGGAAGGTCCCGACAGAGAGCCGGGCGAGACGCAGACTGCGGGTAACTATAGCCCCGCAGCCCCCCCCGGCGGCGCCCCCAATTTCTCTGCGCCCCCCCGCCACCGCGGGGGCTGCGGAGCTTTAGTTACGCCACTGGACCCACTTGCAATTTCTTTTGACCAACAAGGATTTGGGTAGAAATTGAGCACGAAACTGGGCATAGGTCTCAGATGTCATTATTTTGAATAAGTAGCTGGTGTCCTGCAAGGGTTAAACAGTGTTGGTCGAAAATATTACACTGGAAACCCGCACAGGGAGGTCACTTACATATGACCCACTTGCCATTTCTTTTGACCAACAAGGATTTGGGCAGAAATAGGGCACTAAAGTGGGCATAGGTCCCAGATGTCATCATTTTGAATAAGTAGCTGGTGTTCTGCAAGGGTTAAACAGCGTTGGTCAAAAAAAAAAATTACACTGGAAACCCACACAGGGGGGTCACTTACATATGACCCACTTGCCATTTCTTTTGACCAACAAAGATTTGGGCAGTAATTGGGCACAAAACTGGGCATGGGTCCCAGATATCATAATTTTGAATAAGTAGCTGGTGCTCTGCAAGAGTTAAACAGCGTTGGTCAAAAAATATTACACTTGAAACCCGCACAGGGGGGTCACTTACATATGACCCACTTGCCATTTTTTTTGACCAACAAGGATTTGGGCAGAAAATGGGCACTAAAGTGGGCATGGGTCCCAGATATCATAATTTTTAATAAGTAGCTGGTGTTCTGCAAGGGTTAAACAGCGTTGGTCAAAAAATATTACACTGGAAACCCACACAGGGGGGTCACTTACATATGACCCATTTGCCATTTATTTTGACCAACAAGGTTTTGGGCAGAAATAGGGCAGTAAAAAGGGCATGGGTCCCAGATTTCATCATTTTGAATAAGTAGCTGGTGTTCTGCAAGGGTTAAACAGTGTTGGTCAAACAGTATGACACTTGAAACCTGCACAGGGGGTTCAGGTACATATGACCCACTTGCAATTTATTTTGACCAACAAGGATTTGGGCAGAAAATGGGCACAAAAATGGGCATGGGTCCCAGATATCATTTTGAATAAGTAGCTGGTGTCCTGCAAGGGTTAAACAGCGTTGGTCGAAAATATTACACTGGAAACCCGCACAGGGGGGTCACTTACATATGACCCACTTGCCATTTCTTTTGACCAACAAGGATTTGGGCAGAAATAGGGCATTAAGTGGACATGGTCACTTACATATCACACACCAAAAATTTTCTTTGACCTACAGGCATTTTGGCAGCAAAATAGGCAGTAAAGTTGGCATGGGCAACAGATTTGGTTGAATGGACAAAGTAGCTGTAGCTTGTAAGGGTTAAAAAGCATAGGCGAATCTAGGGGGTGGTCCGGGGGTGCACAGGACCACCCAATAGCCCACTTTGTAGCTTAGGGATGGGGCTTTCCAACGAGCCCAGCCCCGTGGAACCGGAGATACTGCCAGGCAAAGCTGGAACGTTTTCCCTATAGGATAACATGGGACCCGCTAATTCCGACCCCCACCCAGTGCAACGGCTGCCATTTCCCCCTTCAGCATCACTGAAGCTCGAGGTTGATCTCAGTCGAACCCAAATCACTGGGCCTTCAATCTGATACCAGGCTGGATCCATATGAGTTAATTGGTTCCAGGGATATTTAGGTTAAACCGTTAGTTTTTTTCATTTCTTAAATGTACTTTCATGACTGTTTATGTTCTTTGAGGGCAGATTTCTCTGGAACCAAACAGCCCAGGGACCATTCGAATGATTTTGGTCACGGGACCAAAATCATTCGAAGCCAACTCAAAAGTTCTTTAATATGATACTGGTCTCATGTAAATGGGTCAGTTGGTTCCAAAGATATAGCTGGTTGGTTAAAGGGGGGTACGGAGAGGAGAGTGGTTGTCTTTCTCCCTCACACCAGAAAATGCAGGGACTAGGCTGGTGTATAAGGGGTCAGACTGGGAATGTCCCTGCATGATCCTGGGACCATATTCCAGGGTAAATCCTTGCATTTTCTGTTGTGAAAGGGGTATTATTTCAAACAGCCGTGACCTGCAGTGCTCTGAATACAGTCGGGCAACCCCCTGCTCTCTGCCCAGCTCTCAATGACTGTCACCCCTGCAGCTTCCGCTCCAATTCTTCTCCCCGCTTTCACCTCAGCCCGCCCCCCCTTTAATCATGTGGTGCCGGCGCCCGGCGTGCTCCTCTGACGTCACGCACAACAACAGTGCGCACAATATTTCAAATGCCCACTCGGCTAGAGGTGACACCAGGAGGGGAGTGGGAGCGTGCTCTGCGCTGCGCTCTGCTCCTCTCCCCATAGAAGCAGCTGCACCGCTCTCCATCTCTCCCTGCAGCAGCAGCGAAGGCTCATATAAAAATTTACAGTAAGTGGCACTTTTGGGGGCATTGCTTAAGGGACGCTACAAGTGGCGGTATATGGGGGCATTACGCATAATGTGTGGCTTAATGTGTAAGGGGCATTAAGGTGTGCAGCATCATGTGTAAGTGGCATTATGTGTGCAGCATCATGTGTAAGGGACATTATGTGTGCAGCATCATGTGTTATGGGTACTATGGTGTGCGGCATCATGTGTAATGGGTACTATGGTGTGCGGCATCATGTGTAATGGGTACTATGGTGCCATCAAGCAAGAACCCCCTAGCAATGAGCACATAGGTAAGCAGCACTTATGTAACAAATATGTAATGGGCATGACGGTTTCTTATATAGTATGTAATGGGCATTATGATGTGTGGCACAATGTGTAATGGGCATTATGGCATTATGGTGTGTGGCCTTATGTGTAATTGGCATTACGGCGTGTGGCTATATGTGTAATGGGTATTACGGAGTTTGCTAAAATGTGTAATGGGCATTACTGTGTATGGTCTAAAGTGTAATACCACACCCCTTTTTGTAATGCCATGCCTCCTTCCCATGAGGTCATGCCCCTTTTTGCCGCAAAGGTCCCCCTGCTGTTATGTCTAGATCTGGGACCACCCATTACCATAATTCTAGATTTGCCTATGTTAAAAAGGTCTGGTCAAATAATGTAGAACATACATAAATGTATAATCAGTTTAAACTTTATATACTATAAATCAGCTGTGCAAGTAATGGGGTACGGCGTGGTACGGCGTACCTGTAAGAAATATATTGAGATCGCCGTACCACTTCCCCGTGACCCAAAATCATATATATCAGCCTTCCAGCAGCTGGTTACTGCTCCAGCTCCACACACCTGGTATGTAGTTTTATATTCTCGTTGGCAGATTGCTCTGCCTCCTGAACTCTCATCCCCTAGTCCCCAATACAATTTGGTAGGTGGGATTCTCTAGTTTTTAATTCCATTAAAATCTAAGAAATCTATTTCTGGGAACTGGAGATATCTGCAGTCAAGCAAGCTGTCTTCCCACCAGAAAATTATGAATAATAAGCCCACTCCACTATACACCCCTCCTCCGCGTAGTAAACATCCTCTACCACCCTGGAAGTTATGTATCAGGGCCCTTTCATTCAGCCCAATGCCCCCTTCTCCCACCCCATCTCCCACCATCTGTGCAGTAAAGGGGTAATTAGTGGAAATTACTGATCCAGGCCCTACATGCTGAGCAGTTGATATAATACCCCCTACCTCCCGGGGTAAAGCTTCCCCCACCCCTACTGCTGGAGGATCGGTAAGTGCCCCAATACATTGTTATGCCCAGGGGTCTACACTGCTGTTGATGCCCCTGTATGTGTGTGTATATATATATATATATATATATATATATATATATATATATGTATATATATATATATATATATATATTTATTTATTTTTATTATTATTATTATTATTTATATACATTTGGTCTATCTATAATACTTTAACTGACCCGGCATATACTGGGTCACTTAAGTGTCCATCTCCGTGCTTTGCTCCGCCCCTCTGGAAACCCCCTTCTGAAAATCCTGCGTTTGCCACTGAGAACGGAAGCGATATGACAGCCAGGCAGAGTGGTGGGCTGCCCGTCTGTCTTCTGTGCAGGTCCATGGCTATTTGAAATATCGTCAGCCATCATCAGAGGCGGTGGGCAAGTGTGTTCCACCACCTCACAAGGACCACTTTAAGCAGTGGTGAGGGACATAATGGGGGAAATTTACTAAGGCTGTAGGTCAAAGAAAATTTTTGGTATGTGATATGTAAGTGACCCCCTGTATGGGTTCCAAGTGTCAAACTGTTTGACCAACGCTGTTTAACCCTTGCAGGACACCAGCTACTTATTCAAAATGATATCTGGGACCTATGCCCAGTTTTGTGCCCAATTTCTGCCCAAATCTTTGTTGGTCAAAATAAATGGCAAGTGGGTCATATGTAAGTGACCCCCCTGTGTGGATTCCAAGTGTAAAATTTTTTGACCAACGCTGTTTACCCCTTGGAGGATACCAGCTACTTATTCAAAACGATGACATCTGGGACCCATGCCCACTTTAGTGCCCTATTTCTGCCCAAATCCTAGTTTGTCAAAAGAAATTGCTAGTGGGTCATATGTAAGTGACCCCCCTGTGTGGGTTTCCAGTGTAATATTTTTTGACCAACGCTGTTTAACCCTTGCAGAACACCAGCTACTTATTCAAAATGATGACATCTGGGACCTATGCCCACTTTAGTGCCCTATTTCTGCCCAAATCCTTGTTGGTCAAAAGAAATTGCAAGTGGGTCATATGTACGTGACCCCCCTGTGTTGATTTCTGCAGTCAAATTTGTGGTCCAAGATTCATTAACCCTTTTAAAAGTGATTGTCCTGAATAAGAAGCTGGAGCTTGAATAAGAAGCTGGAGCTCGAATAAGAAGTGAATAAGAAGCTGGTCGAATAAGAAGCCAACTTCAGCCTCGTGCACATAGGCCCTTATTTAGATCTGATCGCAGTACAAATTTGTTCTCAAAATGGGCAAAACCATATGCACTGCAGGTGGGGCAGATGTAACATATGCAGAGAGAGAGGTAGATTTGTGTGAGTTATTTTGTTTCTGTGCAGAGTAAATACTGGCTGCATTATTTTTACACCGCAGTTTAGATTTCAGTTTCAATACACCCCACCCAAATCTAACTCTCCCTGCACATGTTACATCTTCCCCACCTGCAGTGCACATGGGTTTGCCTATTTAGAGAACAAATTTGTAATGCAATCATATCTGAATAAGGATCATAATACAGGTTGAGTATCCCGTATCCAAAATGCTCGGGACCAGGAGAATTTTGGATAACGGATTATTCCGTATTTCGGAATATTTTAATATTTCAATGATGTATTTTGAAGTATCTTGCATTTATGCTGTATAAACACATCAAACACATGAAATGCACACATATATATTTTATTTGTTCAAAAAACAAGGTTTCAAAACATGAAACGAAATGTGTGTACTATCTCAGACATTGAATTTGAATGCCAAGCAATCATGTTCTTGTACATATATAGTGCCAGTTACATATCATGTCACCAGTAGTGCTGTTACAGATGTCCCCAGTGAGTTTTTAGCAAAAAATATTTTTTTTTTTCACTTTCTGGAATGTATGGTTTTCGGAATAATTCGGATAACGGATATTCGGATACGGGATACTCAACCTGTACAGTGAAAAATTATATATTTGTACTTTACCAGTGATTGGCAAAAATTTACTAAAGGCCCATACACACTTGAAGATTTTCATTTCAAAAGACTTTGCCAAAATCTCTGAAAGATATATTTGTCACCAAAGTAGTGCGTACACACTGAGCTATTTTCCCCAAAGAGCAAGAGATTTTCAGGAGGTGAAAGACTTTGCTGAAAATCTTTCATATAAAAGGCTATTTACATAATGGGCAGGGTTTGTATTCCAAGGGTGGGAGCAGGGGCCATTTTATTCAGTGCATTTCTGTTCTAGGGGCCTGATTCAGAACTGATCGCTGGGCTGTGTATATTCGGAGCACAGCAAACAGGTAAACGCTACCTGACTCTGCTCCGACTGGGCAAAATCCCGCCCATGTGCACAACTACCATTTAATTTGCCACCGTGCACGTAGGGAGAAATCCATTCACCTTCCCCAGCAATGTATACATTACCGCCACAACAAAATATACATTGGGGGGCAGTGGCGGTGGTAACATATACATTGTTGACCTGCGCCGGCAGTGTATACATTAACGCCATAAAAATATACATTGATGGCCAGTGGCAGTGGTCTCATATACATTGCTGGTCTGCTCCAGCAGTGTTTACATTAATAACTATTATCACTATACATTGGTGCGCAGCAGTGCTTAAAGTGGTGAAATAATATATACATTGCTGGCCTGTGCCAGCAATGTATATATTACTGGCTTATAAGTAACATTACATTGGTGGCAAGTGGTGCCAGCAATATATACATTGCTGGCATATGCCAGCAATGTATATATTACTGCCTTAAAAATGTAACATTGGTGCCCAGTGGTGCTAGCAATATATACATTGCTGGCATATGCCAGCAATGTATATATTACTGCTTTAAACATAAAACATTGGTGGCCAGCAGTGCCCCCTGCTCTCAGTGCTCTGTGTTAAGCATAGCAGGGGGGGCGGGGCCAGCAGAGAGTATTGCCGGGTGAGGGAGAAGTGCTCCGTGGTGAGCAGGAGGGCGGGACAAGCAGACAGGCAGGGACTCGGAGCAGGATGCATGGAGCCGGCGCAGCAGCACTTGGACAGGGTGAGTATTATGACAGGCGGGGGCGGGGGGCGGCGCGGGGCGGTCCGCCGGGCTGAAAGTGGTTAATCTTTCAGCCCGGCAGGCGATGATGGATGAAAAACCATCCATCATCGCCACATCTGCTGGTAAAACCAGCAGATGAACCACTTTCCTAGCGATGATGCGGGAGCGCGCATCATCGCTAGTCGGCAATCTCCGGGGCATACACACTGGGCGATTTTCGGCCGAAAATCGCTCAAAACTGCTGTTTTGAGCGATTTTCAGCTGAAAATTGTCAAGTGTGTATGGGCCTTAAGATGGGAGTTGTTCCATACCTCCCAACTTTGTGAATGAGAGAATAGGGACACTCGCACAGCGTCCGAAAAGGGGGCGTGGCTTATGTAAATGAGGGCACGGCTTATGCAAATTAAGCCGCGTCCCCGTTTTCGGTCGCAAATAGATGCTGTGCGCACGCGCACAGCGTCTATTCTGTCAGATTGGGGGGGACGGACTCCCAACCCCCCCCCCGCAGCGGGGCACGGGAGGGACGCGGGAACGTCCCCAAAAAACGGGATGTTCCTGCGTTTAGCGGGACAGTTGGGAGGTATGGATGTTGCTAGGGGCAACCAATCAAAATCTGCTTATTTTTTTAAGCACCCTCTAGAGGGACTATGTAAAAACTAGACTCCGGACCACCGGACAGGACATCAAAATCTGCAGTCCGGAGCTTGTAGGGTCTGGTCCGGGGGTTGTCCTGTCCGGGGGGGGGGGGGGGGTCCCTGTGATAGCTATCACCAGGGACATGGGGGAGGGGAGATTACAGCCTCCCCGTGTGGTCCGGGCCATCCGTTTTTTGCTACATGCCCGGACCATACAGGGAGGCTTTATTCTACCCCTCCTCTTCTACCTGGTGACAGGTGTGACAGGCAGCCCCCCCGGACAGGACACCCCCGGACAGGGGTTTTGTCCTGGTCCGGTTTTCACGCATACCCCACTCTAGAACAGTGGCTCTCAAACTCAGTCCTCAGGACCTCACACAGTTCACATTTCCAGGTCACCTGACAGGTGCATTCATTACTGACTGACACATTTTAAAAGATACACAGGTTGAGCTAATTATGTCACTTGATTCTGTGAGGAGATCTGCAAAACATGCACTGTGTTCTACAAAATAATAGATAGTATTTGGTTGCCCATAGTAACATCCCATGTGTCCCATCTTAGTATATTACCCCCATTGTCTCAAAACTTTGATAATGCACCTTATGCGTAAGGAGCATACACACGGAATGATCTGTGAAACAATCCAATAGGGTTAACGATTTCCTCAGAACTCCTTTCTCAGAACTCAGAACGATTTCCTCAAACACTTTGACCATCTCACTCGGCATCAGTAGCCAGATTGGTGGCACTGACCAGGGTGTGTGAGCTGGCTGAGGGAAAGGCAGTCAATATTTATGCAGACTCTAAGTACGCTTTTTGGGGTAATGCAAGAAATTTGGGGCCTAATGGCACCTCAGAAATTTTGTGACAGCAGATGGCACTTCAGTGGCGCATGCGTTGTATGTAAAAAGACTCCTGACAGCCACACAGCTGCCAGACAGAGTGGCTGCTATCAAGTGTAAAGCCCACACCTCTAATAAGGATCCAGTGTCACTTGGTAATAGTCGTGCTGACGGGGCAGCTGAGTGGGCCGTGCGCTCTGCGAATAATGTTTGTTCCCCTGTAAATGTTTGTGTGTTCCAACCGTATCCATTCAAAAAGTTAATAGAGATGCAAGATTTGAGTTCCCTACAGGAGAAAGCTGTCTGGAAGTCGAAGGGATGTGGACAAGAACCAACAGGGTTACGGAAAGATGGACAAGGAAAACCAGTGGCTCACAGAGCATACTTCCATGGCCTGGCAGAGGCAGCCCATGGCCTGACTCACTTTGGCAGGGAAGGTATGTGTAAACTGGTCAAAACTTACTGGTGTGCCCCAGAGTTTGCTTCACAGGCATGTAAGACAGCAATGTCATGCCTTACTGGTCTGAAGAAAAATACTGGAAAGGCTGTTCCCACAGAGCCATCCCAGATCCCTCCTCTAGAGGGTTCTTTTCAGGTACAAATTGACTTCATACAGTTACCACCCTGTAGAAATGTCGAAATTTAGAAATATGTACTGGTACTGTATGTGTTGATGTATTTGTTTATAAGTATGGTATCCCAAACGTACTCACTTTACAAGAAAAGTCTTCCAAGTCATGTGTAAACTCCTAGGGATTGATAGTAAACTTCATACTCCCTACTGATCTCAGGCAAGCGCTAAAGTGGAGAGAATTAAGGGTACAATCAAGAACAAATTTGGCAAAGTTATGGCTGAAACATGGTTTGCTATGGCCTGAGGCATTGCCTATAGTGCTGTATAGTATCAGAACCACTCCCAGAGCTCCGCTTATCCTGTCTCCTTTTGAAATATTGTTCGGAAGACATCTGCACGTTATGATGGACTCAGAGGATGATTCAATGTGCAATAATGAAGTGACGGTTTAATTTCTTATGAAGGTGAACCAACAATTGAGAATGCAGCAGAGGAAGTTGAAAGTGTTAACACCTGAATTGCCTGTCAAGGACTGTCATTGTCTTAAGCCAGGGGACTTTGTTATGATCTGAAATTTCTTATGCTCAAGTTATTTGATAGATCGGTGGGAAGGACCATACTAAGCATTATTGATCAGCACTACATCTGTAAAGGTCGCAGAGAAGGAGACTTGGATCCATTCGCCCCATTGTAAAAAGGTCAATAACCCGGAAGTGGCTGATGCTAGAAGCGACGAAAAAGAAATATCGCTAGAAGCTCTGTTCTAAAGAGACAACTGAGATCAAGCTACCTAAAAAGGTAAAGCAGAGTTCTGACAGTAGGTTGGCGGATCATAATCAAGCCATGTTAGGATCCCTAAGTAATCCAGATACTTTGGTATTAATGTATTGCGAACGCCCTCTACGCTATTTAACTACGGTATTTGCGTAGATCTAGTTTAAATCAAAATAATCTTTAATCGATCAAATACGGACGTAATACATTAATATCTAATTATTGTGGTACTCCCGACATATGCACATTATGTATTCCCCAAAGTATTGGAATATGATCGTTCATACTTTTAGAAGGGAGCTACACAGGGCCCGGACACACATGTGATCTTACAGAGCACATTCACTGAAGGAGAGGGTCAGGTAGGCAACCCTGTTTATAACTACTAGTGTTATCTCATACTTGCCTACCTGACCCTCTCCTTCGGGAGAAAATGCTCTGTTCCTGAACTTCCCTGGTAATGTATGATTACCATCACCTGTGGTCAAACACCTTTCTTATCAATTACCTAGCTAACCACAGGTGATTGTAATCATACATGTAAGCAAGTCTATAAGAAGACCGTTTCTCGCTTAGCCTGAATATCCATGTAAGGAGCAGGAGGAGTGTTATTTGAGTAATATCAACACCCTCTTTTGGTTAAGAATTAGGAAGAATAATCCAAAGAGAATTTTTTGCTTCAGGCATTCCAATTATGTAAGGATCCAGTAACCAACATATTGTGAATACACTCTTCTTGTGAGAAATTGTCTGAAATAGTGGCGCAATTTCACTACTGTACTATATATATGATATATATATATATTATATAAATAAAGTCTTTGAACCGGCACTCTCTGCTTAAATGATTAGCTTGCGCCCAGGGCCCGTCCTTGACTATGTAGGTGGATATATACCTCTGTAATTACCGGCACTCTAGGACGTCTTAGTCAACACGAATCACAGCTGACACGCTATCTTTCAGCCTTTTTGCTATCTTTTTGCTGAAAGATAGCGGGTGAGATTTAATAGGATGAGATACTCAGAAAGTGAGAGTTTTGGTGAGAAATCTCCAGTTTTTTTAAAGCGGCAATCATTTACACTTCAAAATCAAACTGGTTTTGCAGTATAAAGGATTGCCACTTTAAAAAAACTGGAGATTTCTCACCAAATCTCTCACTTTCTGAATCTCTCATCCCATTAAATCTCACCCAGCGTGTCAGCTGTGATTCGTGTTGACTAAGACGTCCTAGAGTGCCGGCAATTACAGAGGTATATTATATTATATTATATATAGAGAGAGAGAGAGAGAGAGAGAGAGAGAGAGAGAAGGGGGGTTGTGTCCATATCCTGCGCCTATAGGTGAGCAGCACTACTCTAAAGGCTCCGCCGCTAATGGGAGTCTGATGTACAAGATAGAGAAAAGAAGGTGTAGAGGTGCGCTCAGAAGGTGATGTCACCAATCCACAATTGTAAAAATACAAAATTTATTTCATACAATAAAATAATTTAAAATACATTTGTTATGAGTGGTTTACAGAGATTGTTGGTGTATCGTTGTAATTCATAATGACTCCAAACATAGGTGTAGATTGATCATGCGAAAAAACCCTACGCGTTTCGTCCACTTGGGACTTCCTCAGGGGTAGTACACCAGGATCTATGTAATCTTTATACCTTGGTACAATACATATACATTGAAGTACACTCTTTAGAAGTTATTTAAGGAAGGTGTGGTCACCGTTGTGAATCGGATGACCCTGTAATGCTCCACTATAAAATGCAACGATATCAGGATAAAAAGGCGAAATAACACACCTCTCCAACTGATGTCAATTTCAGCTATACAGTTGATTCAGAATCAACTATCCACAGTCACGATCAGCAAGGAGAGCAAACGGGTGAGATTTAATAGGATGAGATATTCAGAAAGTGAGAGTTTTGGTGAGAAATCTCCAGTTTTTTTAAAGCGGCAATCATTTACACTTCAAAATCAAACTGGTTTTGCAGTATAAAGGATTGCCACTTTAAAAAACCTGGAGATTTCTCACCAAATCTCTCACTTTCTGAATCTCTCATCCCATTATCTCACCCAGCTTGTCAGCTGTGATTCTTGTTGACTAAGACGTCCTAGAGTGCGGCAATTACAGAGGTATATTATATTATATTATATTTAAATATATATATATATATATATATATATATATATAAAGTCACTTAGAATCAGGGCACTCACCAAGCAGCTATAAGGCAATGCTTCTTTTTATTAATCCATCAGATATGACAAGTGGCTTACTTGTCATATCTGATGGATTAATAAAAAGAAGCATTGCCTTATAGCTGCTTGGTGAGTGCCCTGATTCTAAGTGACTTTACATTTGGACCATAAGCTGTGCTTGTGTGACTGGCGGGAGCACCTCCGGATAAGAACAAATTGAACCGTGAGTGCATTGGAAATTACAGTATATATATATATATATATATATATATATATATATATATATATATATATGAAATATTTGGGAGTCCAACCACGCACAGTCACTCAGAGAATGGACGTGCTTCCTTTTTGAAGTATGTTTGCAGCCTTTTCTCTCAAAGAGCCAGACCACGGCTCAAAGGTGTCCCAATGGAATATGCAGAGAGAGAGAGAGTAGCGCAACCAAATGAGTAATCATAAAAGTAGTTTACTTGTAAAATCAAAGCTCACATACATGATAAAATGCAGCAATCACGCCTCTACGCGTTTCGTCATGTCTCGGTTCGTCTTCGTCAGAAGGTGTCTCCTGACAAAATCCATCACGTGACGAAACGTGTAGAGGCGTGGTTATCTTCATACAGCACTGTGCATAGACCTGTCTGGTCTCCTGGTCCGAATAGAGAAGCACCGACGGCGGGGAACTGAGTCCCAGCTTCCTCTGACCTCTGGCTGCGTCTATGGACTCCATATGTTGGGCAAGCTGATTGCTGCATTTTATCATGTATGTGAGCTTTGATTTTACAATTTGATGATTACTCATTTGGTTGCGCTACTCTCTCTCTCTCTCTCTCTGCATATATATATATATATATATATATATAAAACCCTGGTTAAACCCCCTGGACGCCCAATAGTGTCCTCATGTGGCTCTATATGTCAGCCCCTGTCACAATACATAGACTTTTGGCTCCAACCTGTTGTGCAAAATACTCCATTCTACCTACGAGATACGACAGACTTTATTCAAAAACTCCAGAAAATTGACAACTTACCGACAGATGCTTTGCTGGTGACATTAGACGTATCTAGTTTATACACTAACATCATCCACAGGGAAGGTCTAGCAGCTGTCAGGAGTTTAGTCTCCACCAGTCCACACTATGCGGGTCCCAATGTCAATTTTCTTTTACTATTGATGGAAATTGTTTTATCCAAAAATTACTTTCTTTTTGAAAATACATTTTTTTTGCAGTTACAGGGCACTGCGATGGGGTCCAACATGGCCCCATCGTATGCCAATCTGTTCATGCATATGTATGAGAATCAACACATCATGGCTAATCCTCAGTTTTCATCTTCTGTATTTTTTTATGTAAGGTACATTGATGACCTGTTCATGGTGTGGATTGGTGGACCTGAACTCCTGACACTCTTTGTGGATCATTTGAATGGTCTAGACACTACTATACGTTTTACTATGGCTTATAGCGAACATTATATTAGCTTTCTCGATGTAGGCATCTCTATGTCCAATGGGTCCTTGTCCACTTGCATCTATAGGAAACCTACCGACAAGAACACCTTATTGTCGGCAGGTAGCTTTCATCCAGCACCATTGAAACATGGTTTACCCTTGTCACAACTATTACGTGTGAGACGCATCACTTCAGATGACAACAAATTATTGTTAGCCCTCACAGAGATGGGTGATAGATTCATTGAGAGAGGGTATATGCCTGATGAGATACAGGAAGCCATTTCTCATTGTGTAAATTTGTCTCAGGAACAATCCCTGGTACCTGCCTTAAAAAACAATGACTCTGATAGATTAACTTTTGTGAGCACTTATTCTATTGCCTCCAAAAGAATAAGAGATGTAATACATCGTCATTGGCATATACTACAGGCAGATGATATCATGGGGCCATTCTGCGACAAATTACCGATGTTTTGCTACAAAAAAAGTAGCAATGTTAAGGATATTGTTGCAAAATCTGACCTGTTGCCCATCAAAAACAAGGGTTGGCTTACTCCTAAAAATGGTAGCTTCCGTTGCACCAAATGTGTCAATTGTCAGTTTTTAACATCATCTCCTGTCTTTGTAGATCCTCGTACTTCTAATGTGTATCCCATCAGACATCATCTTACCTGTGATACACGCTATGTTATTTATGCTATCACCTGTCCGTGCAAGATGACTTATATCGGCAAAACGATAAGGACTCTTAAAGAACGTATTGGTATGCATCGATCCTCTATAAAAAAAGCCATGACATCAATTGACTCTAGTACGCCTCCTGTCGCCAAACATTATCATAACTGCAAACATCATTTAAAAGATTTTCGGTTTCAACCAGTGGACCATATTCCCCCGCTAAGGAGAGGCGGGGACCGTGGAAATTTGCTTTTAAGAAAGGAATGTTATTGGATCAACTTACTGGACTGTATGTCTCCCAGAGGACTTAATGAGGAACAGTCTCTACATTGTTTTTTATGATATAATCATTTCATATGATCTATGCCATGATTTGCTGCACAGCTTAGCTGTATATGTCTCCTATACTGATATATATTTTGTGTATTTTTTGTTGTTTTCTTTTTTCTCATTTGCCATTTTTTTATACTTTGTGACAATATGCTCCTGTTTGCCCGTCTCCAGATTACCTGATAGCTTGTATTGCCTTTTTTCATACATCCCTTTATAGTGATGGACAGAGCGACCACTGGATCATATATCTGGTTTTCGTTTTGTTCCTACACTTGTCCATACGCTTCCCTGACTCTGACCAGTGTGCTTGGTTCATCACCGATGACGCTGCCAGAGTTCAAGTGAGTAGCGAGGCACTTGATACTAGACGCGTCACCATGGATACAGACGCCAAGGAGGGTTTACAGCCCACCGGGCGTGGTCTCTATGACGCGCACGTTTTCTAACACTGAGTTCCTTGGTGACGGCGCCGTGACCAGCTTTGGCCGGAAACGACGCCGCATCACTTCCTGGATACGCAGTTGTTTACATTTGTTGGCAATGGAACTTCAAGCACGTACAGGTATCTGCATGAGATTAGCGGCATTCAGGTGATTACACTTACTTCATTTAGTGCACTATATATATCCGGTCTTGCTGAAGGGTCACTTATGCTCCTGAGGACGGTGATACAGCATCGAAACGGCCGTCGGGCATCAGTGACCCTTGCAGTGGACCACCATGTTACGTTTATGGATGTGGTAATTGCCATGTATTTGGACTTTGTGACTACTTTTTTGCATTTTTGCATTGGTGTGTCCACTTGCTTTTGATGGATTTTTCGAAATATAAAAGATTTTTGGATACTTTCATTTACTGTGCTGGCTTCTAACTTCTTCTTATATATATATATATGTATATATATATATATATATATATATATATATATATATATATATATATATATATATACACTCAATTTGTGTTTCCAACTTTTTGTGCTGCAATCCTTCAAACATTAAATAAGTTGCAATTACAAAAAAATAAAAATGAGATAGTTGGCAGGCGACCAGGGAGCATATGTTCAGTTTGACTATGATGTGGTAGCAATTGCCAGGTTCTCAAGAGTCAGGGTGATAGATTAGGACTTGCAGTGAAATGGGGTCCCTTGACATTGGGCTGAGAGCTTGAATGCAATCCATGAACTTAAACACCATTATTATTTACTTATTTACAGTATGTGTTAATATGAGTATGTTTACTATGGTGAGGCACACGATTGAAGAGAGTTTACATTCTAAAAGTGAGGCCCAGATAGACAGGAGTCACACAGATGGTGTAGATCTATGGAAAGAAGGTTAGGATGAGCTGGGTTTGGTGAAGATGTGGCTCTTGAGAGCCCATTTAAAGTTTTGTATTGAGGTGGAATGACCGCTTTGGTGAAAAAGGGGTATAAGTGAGTGCAAGAAGCTTGAATTGGAATCTGAAAGGGAAGGTGAGCCAGTGTAGGGCTTGTAAGAGAGAGAGAAGATGGGTGTGGTGCATTTAGGGCCTTATTTTGGTTCACTCTTTCTGACAAAATCCTTCTTAGATGGACAAAACCATGTGCACTGCAGGGGGGCAGATGTAAAATGTGCAGAGAGAATTAGATTTGGGTGAGTTATTTTGTTTCTGTGCAGGGTAAATACTGACTGCTTTATTTTTACACTGCAATAAAGATCTCACTTTGAAGTAAAACCCCACCCAATCTAATTCTCTCTGCACAAGTAACATCTGCCCCACCTGCAGTGCACATGGTTTTGTCCATCTAAGAAGGATTTTGTCAGAAAGAGTGAACCAAAATAAGGCCCTAAATGAGGAAGATGAGCTTGGCTGCAGTGCTGAGGATTGATTGTAGTGTCAAGGATGCCAGAGGAAATTACATTAGTCCAGACTATATGGTTATTTATATCATAAATACATATTCTTCAGGGCTTTACAGAGAATATTTATATCTGCCCCTGCCCCAGTGGATCTTACATACTGTATATCTATACGACATGTTCACACACATTGTTTTGTCGGATGCCAATTAATCTACCAGTATATTTTTGGATTGTGGAAGAAAACCGGAGAATTTTTATACACTTGGGTTGTGGCCGTGTCCACTCCAGGCCACCACTCAGGTAGTTATCTCAACTTTTAAAATCTTTGTATTTTATCATCATCTTTTTATATTTACTTGTTCTGTGTAATGTGTAATAAATTGTTCAAGAGGCATTAAGACCTTTCTCTATTTTATTCCACACTCCACCTATGTGTGAGCGGATTGGTATATATTGGACCTAATACCATCAAAGAAACCGCTATATGCATATCAGTGACGTCCGTGCTGTAAGTACGGTACGCCACTCAATATATTAAGAACCCCACACACCAGGTGTTAAAGATACCTTTATGAACACAGTGAAGTGAAATTCCCTGTGTGTTGGGTACGCTTTTGGTGGTGGATGCTAGTGTGTGTTATGGTTTCGGGAGTTAACCCATAGCTGGGACTGCTGTTTAGGACAGCCACAGCGAGACCCTACTCTACCTCTGTTGACCCCCAAAGTTAGGTAACCGGTTCCTGCAGAGCTAGGCTTCGCCTGTAGCCGCTACGTTTGGAAGGGCGGGTTAACCCAACCGCCTGGCGTTGTGACGGGGAGGACGTGCGGCCGTGAGATGCCGCCGCCGCCCCATCACAGACACTGCACGCCGCACGCCTGCTGCGTGCGACAGTACCCCCTTGAGGAGGGGTTAACAAACCCCTATAACCAGCCTTATGGGGAAAATCCCGAAAGAACTCCGCTTTGAGTCTTGGGGCGTGCAGATCTCTATCCGAGACCCAGAACCTTTCCTCTGGCCCATATCCTCTCCAATGGACTAGAAAGCGGAGAGACCCGCGGACCACCTTGCAGTCCAGGATTTTTTCTACCAAAAATTCAGAGTGACCGTGGACATCCACTGGCGATCTACCCCGCACCATCCTTCGGGGAAACTTCTTTGAGAAAATGGCTGGTTTAAGTAAAGAGGAATTAAAGGTATTGGCGATTTTAAGAGATTTGGAGATGAGTAACCGAACGGCTACTGGGTTGACCCTCTTTATGATGATGTATGGACCAATAAACTTCAGACCAAACTTGGCAGACACTTGCCGAAGTTTAATGTTACGGGTCGACAACCACACTTTATCACCCACCTTGAAATTACAAGGCCGTCTCGAACGATCTGAAAAGATTTTTTCCCGAAAGGCAGCTCCTTTGAGGGCTAAATGTACTTGCCTCCAGATAGCTCTGAGCCGGGTCGTGGTAGAAGATGCGACTACAGGACCCTCTGGGCCCAGCGCATTGTCCTTGGGATGGACCCCATAGACTGCAAAGAAAGGAGACGTCCTCGTAAAGGAGTGATAAGCATTGTTATAGGCAAACTCGGCGATGGGAAGAAATTCTGCCCAATCATTCTGAGTCTTGGAAACAAACATGCGCAAGTACTGCTTCAAGGACTGATTAAGCCGTTCCGTTATCCCATTAGATTGGGGATGGTAAGCTGAGGTCAGACTAAGTTTAACTTTTAGTGCAGCACAAAAGTGCTTCCAAAAACGTGCAATAAACTGAGGACCTCGATCCGACACAATGTCGGAGGGCAACCCATGGAGTCTGAAGATGTGCAGAAGGAACAATTTGGCCAGCCCATTGGCTGTTGGTAATTGTGGCAACGGAACAAAGGACCTTATTCTGGTTGCGGCGGCCAAACGTACGTATGTTCCGTATCAGCGTACGTTTCCCGTACGCGGACGTTGAGCGAAAGTTGACGTTGAACAAAACATTCGCATATGGACGGTCACAAACACCGGCAAAGGGGAGTGGCGTACACTTGAGCGTACGCCACCGTACACGGACGGATCACCGCTTAGACTCCGACAACTGGCGTACAACAGAGCGTACGCCACCGTTTACGGACGTCTCTCTTCCGTTTTCCCACCGACATCTTGCGGCTATCTGAGCGTACGCCACCGTGCACGGACGGGTCTCTATTGTTTTCAATTGAAAACTCAGCGTATGTCACCGATCGTGAGAGTGAGCATACCCTTCACATATATGGACCTGCTAATCTAGCCTTTCAACTATGATTAAGCCAATTAAATGAAATTCTAATTGTTATTCAATTATTGTTTTCTATTACCTCAATTGTCTACCTTAATGAGCAGCCTAATAAAAATACATTTTACCCCTCCTTACATGTATATTTATTATGTTCTAATGTTGCATTTTAATCACTATCTATGTGTCCCCACATTGGTTTTACTTTTAAATAAAGTTGTGTTGGTGTTACAGTGAAAAAGTTGACACATGTCGACTTCTGTAAATTGAGTGTCCTGCTTTTTAAAGTATACAAAAACACTTATTGAATGGGTGTAGATGGTTATAAAATAACTACCTTGACATATATAAGCAGGTCTTAGAATGAATCTTACCTAAAATTAAACCAACCTTTACATGTAGAGAAGTGTAGAAAGATATGCTTCCAATGTGTTTGAGTGCTGTGTGTGGCTTGCGGGTAGTGAAATAATGGTTTGGACTTAATAGGCTGCAGCATTGCTTATTACATTCAGGTGTATGTGTTTGAGTAATAATCAGCGTTAATTAGCAGACCCAGGCATCCGCTCTCATGCGTTATCTGTAGGGGTGGTCTGGAGGTGGCGGTGGCGGCCGCCTGTTTTGTTTCCGAAATGCACGGTGCTTTCGCCGATCGAGCGGTAGTAGCAGCGTACATTTTTTGTGCACACCCCGTGTACACCCATGTTTACGCCCAATTGTCCTCATTATTTCGGCCGATCCTCTCAACACGCCCCTATGCCGCCCACAATGACCGTACTCTTGCGGACAGGTTTTTTCGCACGTAAAGAACCGTCCGTGAGCGTTGTGCAGTCGTCGCGCCTGCGCATTGCGGAAGGTACGCATGCGCAGATAAAAAAAAAAACCCGGAACGTACGCTTACGGCCCAGCCGCACGAACCAGAATAAACCTCAAAGTGAGCCATTTTACTAAAACGGTCAATAACTACCCAGATGACCTGGAACCCGTGGGACATGGGTAGATCCGCCACAAAATCCATGGCAATATGTGACCACGGTCTAGACGGAATGGCCAATGGAATAAGTTGCCCCGTCTGAGTTATCCTAGGAACTTTATGCCTAGCACATACAGGGCACGACAAAACAAAGTCCCTAGTGTCTGCGGCGATGTCGGGCCACCAGACGCTGCGAGAGAGGAGTTCCAAAGTATTTTTGACTCCATGATGTCCTGCAATCCTACTTTCGTGGAATTCTGCCAACACCTCCTTTCTCAAGGCCTGTGGAACAAACAGGCACCCATCGGGTTTCTGACTGGGCGCCCCATCTTGAACTTGGAGAAGTGAATCTTTCAAGGTCTTGGACCATCGTTGGACCATCGGCAGGATTCCGTGCAGTATGCTTCCGCCGGATTCCTTCCTTGCCTTAAGGCCCGCAGGTGACTTTCGGCTGAGGCCTCTCTATCGGGGTCATTGTACAGTAACCCTAAGGACCTAAAAAAGGCGTCCACCGACCGAAGGGCCGGATCGTCGGGTTTAAGACCGAAGGCCCAGGTTTGGGGATCCCCCTGTAATAAAGAGATTATCAATCCCACCTGTTGTTGCTCGGAACCAGATGACTTTGTCCTGAGGCAAAGATAAAGCTTACAGCTTTCTCTAAAATTAAAGAAATCTTTCCGGGTACCAGAAAATCGGTCAGGGAGATTCATTTTAGGCTCGGGAACTGTTACTGAGGGACCCTGGGCCACCTCCTCCTGGGACTTAACTCGCAGAGACAACTCCTGCACCATTTGGGTAAGGTTCTGTAGCTGGTTGGCAAAAGCCTGAGCTGGATTTGGCGGAGTTGGATTCATGATCTTAAGCCTTAATAGGGAGCCAAGGGGCAAATAATCCTAATGGAATTATATCCCCTAATACTAAGTACTCCCTTCCTGGATTTTTTTTTTGGGCCGGTTATAATGTTATGGTTTCGGGAGTTAACCCGTAGCTGGGACTGCTGTTTAGGACAGCCACAGCGAGACCCTCTGTTGACCCCCAAAGTTAGGTAACCGGTTCCTGCAGAGCTAGGCTTCGCCTGTAGCCGACACGTTTGGAAGGGCGAGTTAAGCCCGCCCTAACTCCGGTGCAGCCAGGAGTTATGATGGTACAAGGAACCGGGACCTCCTAAGGGTACGGCCAAAAGGAGATCTGACTACGGGACCTAACTGAAATTTAACAAAAAGGCTACTAGCCAAACTAGCTACGCTGCTAAGCGCCAGCGACCTAGTCGCTTAACCACCAGCATACACAATAAATAACACCACACAAAAAGGCACACCACACATAAGACACTGAACACGGAATAAGGTGCAGAGAGAATGACACCATACAAAGGTAACTGAAACGTGGCACCTCCTAGTAACCACAGAGGATAGCCCCAAAAATAAAGATAATCCCAAGGATGGGCCACAGATACAAAAGAACAAGGCTGGCCCCTAGAAGGGGTACTCACGGGGACCAGAACGGAACCACAGCAAAGAAAGCTACAGGCAAAACTCCCCAGGCGCCGGAACAGCAGGGAGACAGGAGAAACCACTGTGACAGGTGCTATAACCGGCGAGGGTATGCTGGGCTGGCCTCCTTATGAAGGAACTCTGCAGCCTGATTGAGAAAAGCTGCTGCCAGATAGGAAGAATCCGCCTATCACAGCACCCTGCCTGAACACTTTCGCCGCTGCTCTGAGCCGGCCGCCGGCAACCCGGCCGCCTGGCGTTGTGACGGGGAGGACGTGCGGCCGTGAAATGCCGCCGCCCCATCACAGACACTGCACACCTACTGCATGCAACAGTGTGATTATATAAGTCTTCGAATTTTTGCTAAAGTATATATATCTGTACTTCTCCCCATACACGTGATATATGACTGGGGGGGCTATATATATATATAGGAACGACAAATCCACAGATGTCAAAGGAACCTTGATGAGAGGCAAAAACTCATCATTCTAGTGAGTACGGTACGCATACCGGTTATCTATTTTATCCAGACACAGTCGGTGATCCTTTAAAGATACCTTTACACACGGGGGCTCATGATTAACCTTGTGAGTTCGGTACGCTCCTAAGATACAATTCTTAGTAGAGTTGTTCCGCTTGATTTTCGAACTTATCTGACATACATTATATTCCTCTTTCTACTAAGGACCTTAACATGACATGTTGGTGGATGCAGTAGTCATGTTGGAAGTCAGGAGGTGCTGGTCCAGATGTGACATCTGGGGTGAGATTTAATAGGATGAGAGATTCAGAAAGTGAGAGATTTGGTAAGAAATCTCCAGTTTATTTAAAGCGGCAATCATTTACACTGCAAAATCAAACTGATTTTGCAGTGTAAATGATTGCCGCTTTAAAAAAAACCTGGAGATTTCTTACCAAATCTCTCACTTTCTGAATCTCTCATCCTATTAAATCTCACCCCTGTTGTTTAGTGGGCATCGAAGGATAGAGGCACTTTTGTATGCACCGAGTGGAGCACATGACTAGGTAAGATTTTTTTTGGTGGTTTAGAGCAACATGATAAGGGTGCAGGCAACGGAGTCGAGATGAAGCTTAACTTATGGTGCGTACACACGGGGCGATTACAGTATATGGTCACCGAGTGACCGTATTGCCAGCGATGGGAGTGTCCACCAGTGATAAATCGCAGGGTGCACCCTCCCGTTTTCAGCCCCTGAATGGTCGCTGGTCGGAGGAGCATGCTCCTCCGACCAGCGACTTCCACTGCCTCTTCTCCCGGCAGTGTGACATTTTCATCTGCGACCTTCTCTGGTCGCAGATGAAAACGGGACACTGAGCAATATATTGCTAGCAATATATTTCCAGCGATCATATTGCCCCGTGTGTATGCACCTTAACTCTATGCACAAGGTCTACAGTGACAAAAGGTGGACTTGGAAAAGGTCAACACATGAAAAGGCCGACATGAGTTTTTGTCAATGTTAATACCTGAGCATTTGCACCATGTACCCTCACATTGCTAACTTCACCCTACATAAGTCTCACATTTTTTTTTATATCAGTGTCGACACCCGAGCATGTGCCTTTAGTCTTCTTAATCAGAGTTCATGTGGATGGTAAAGTATGAAAATTTTTGTCCTTTTGATGTCAACCTATTAACTGTCGATTTAGACATTGTCTGTCAGCCGTAATACAAAGAAATAGGAAATTTGGATGGAAGGCGCTTAGGTGGATGTAAAAATAATGATTACCTTTTTAATAAAAACTTTTATTCACACAAACAAAGGGCAGTGTGTACTATAAATGCGTTAAAAAAACAAATAAAAACATACATTCTAATCCAGATGTTGGTTTATGCTTAAAGCCACTTAAGGAGAACGGGGTAGGAATAGTAAAATATAGTAGGTACCTCTACTCCCATCTCCAGATCCCTGACTTGCGCTGTAAACTTTCAGTCTCTGCAAGATCAAACGAGAGCCGCCCCTTGCCGCCGCAGCTGTGGTACCGGCTTCCAGTCGGATAGTGGGCGCCTGCTGCTCAAGATGTACTTTTTATGTAGGGTAGTGGACAAGCATAGACTTCGTTCAGGTATTTAGAACTATTCCATATGATAAAACAATGTCCAAAACAATGGAAGCCAGTACCACGTCCACCCGCTGCCACCAACGCGTTTCTACTACTTAGAGATCTTTTTCAAGGCTCAGATGGAGGTGGTCACGTGGTCACCTTTATAGTACTCCATATTCTGTATCCATGTTCCTACTATTTATGCTCATTCCTGGGTTCTTTAAAAGCAACAGCATACCTCTAATTGAACTACAATGGTATGGCAGCCTTTATATAATTGTTAAGCTCCATATTTTCAAAAGTTATTCAATCTTTAAAAGTGTCCCTTAAATGTCTTAGGCTTCTGAATGCAACATTTCTCACATCGATAATTCATTTATAAATCTCTACTCCCATCTCCAGATACCGATGTGCGCCGTAAACATTGCCGCCGCAGCCGTGGTACTGGCTTCCAGTCAGATAGTGGGCGGGAATTGGCGCAAAAAGAATGCTGAGGTGGTGTTAGCTCAGGCGGAAATGTGCTGGATACATGAGCTCAAAACTCTAAGTCCCCAAGGTTTAAATGGGGACTTCGAGTTGAAGTGGTTCATGTGAAGAAATTATATCCCAGCGCTTTGACTAGAGATGAAAATCTTTATGTTTAGTTTTTTTTTATCCTGCTGTCTATATGCCCGTATATAAAAGGAATGTATGATTACAGTAATGATGGTTTGCCATTCCCAATATATTCTCATCAGTGCCAGATTAAGGTCTATATGGGCCTGGAGCTGAAAATTATCAAGGGCCTATTATGCGCAATAATAGGGGTTGTGGCCAGCACCTAATAATGTGGGAGGCGTTACCAGTGTTCTGTTTGGGTGGTCTGCTCATGGGTGTGTCTCTATTTGTGTAAATAGAAAAATGCAGGGAGATATATTGGCGGGTGCCCTCCAAAGGTACACCCACAGAACGCCGATGTCCTAAGGTACTTGCGGGATGAGGTGGCATTCCAGTCATAAAAAAAAATATTGAAAGCTGAAACGTTATTGAAATATCAGCACCTTTCATGTGGTCACCTAAGATTACCACACCATATACCCCTTATACAAACCATGCAACACAATAGTAGTATACTGTACTTGCCTCTTACACATTATTCCACTAGGAATGAGCCAAAATTCACACTATGGCAAACGGATTGAGTCAAAATACACACTATACCAAACAGATTGAGCAATAATGCACACTATGCTGAATAAACAGGGGCATTGAGTGGCACATTAAAAATTTACACCATAATGCCCATTACATGTTAAGCCACACACCATAATGTCCATTACATATTATGCCAAACACCATAATGTCTATTAATAATTCTGCTACATTAGTACTGCTTACCTACATCCAGGGGTTCCATGCTCGTTGCCATGGGGATTACATGCTCATTGCCAAGGGGGAATACATGCTTGCGGTAACTGGGGGACAGCTGCCGCCGGGCAGAAATGACAGCCATTGACAGCTGGGCAGAGAGAAGGGGCTACCCAGCTGTATTCAGAGCACTGCAGGTCCCGGCTATTTTAAATAAAACCCCTTTCACACCAAAAAATGCACAGACTTTTTACACCAGCCTAGTCCCTGCATTTTCTGGTGTGAGGGGGAGAACCCCCCCCCCCCTTTAACCAACCAGCTATATCTTCGGAACCAACTGACCCATTTACATGATACCAGTATTATATTGAAGAACTTTTGAGTGGGCTTCGAATGATTTTGGTCCCGTGAAACTGGGCCGTTTGGTTCCAGAGAAATCTGCCCTCAAACAACATGAACAGCCATGAAATTACATTTCATAAAGGAAAAAAATCGTTTTACCCGCAATATCTCTGGAACCAATGAACCCATATGGACCAGCCTGGTATCAGATTGAAGGCCCAGTGATTTTGGTTCGACTGAACCTTTAGCTTCTGTGTTGCCAGGGGGGAACTGGTAGCTGTTGGAACCAGGTAGGGTCGGGTCCCATGTTATCCTATAGGGAAAACGTGCCAGGTTTGCCTGGCGGTATCTCTAGTTCCCGGTGAGCTAGCGACACGGGGCTAGGCTCGTTGGAAAGCCCTGACTCTCAGCTACAAAATGGGCATATTTAGAGATTGGGCCTGGAGCTGTAGCTCCATCAGGCCCATTGTGAATCCGGCCCTGATTCTCATGCATTATATCTTATGATTGAGAGTATTTTTAAGGAAGATATGGAGTCTTAAAATGCAACCATTTATCCAAAATAGAGTGGTTGATATTGGAAATGTTGGTACTTGTTTCCTAGAATGGCACCCACTAAGCAATTTGCTTAGTGGGCTATTCTGTGTAGCAAAATCGCATCGCATCGCATGGGCCATTTTAGGGCCATGCGATGTGCGATGCGATTTTCCTATGTAATTTATTCACTGCTCGGGCCATCGCATCGCATCTTCTGCAAAATCGCATGCAAATCTCATGCGATTTTATAGGGTGTGCGATGCCATGACATTAGGTATACAATAATATGATTGTATATCCCCAAAATAGGTTTAATGCACACCCCCACACACACTATCCACGCCACCCCGAAGCGTGGCGAGTGGCGGCGGAACGCGTCCTCCGACCTTTTCAGTCCCCCACTATCCACGTCGACGTGGAGTTGAAATTATGTAGTGTGGCGAGCGCAGCAAGACACCGAGCCCGAAGCGTGGCAAACGGATGCGGAAAACATGTTAAGTAATCCGCGTCTGCTTGCCACAGTTCGGGCTGGGTGTCTCGCTGCGCTCGCCCGACTATATAAAATCAACTCCACGCCGGCGTGGATAGTGGGGGAATGAAAAGGTTGGAGGACGCGTTCTGCCACAGCTCGCCACGCTTCGGGGTGGTGTGGATAGTGGGGGGGGGGGTGCGTTAAACCTATTTTGGGGACATACAATCATATTATTGTATACCTAATGGGGGTACAATGAGCATAGAAAAAAATTACATGAAAAAAACCCATCGCATCGCATGCCGTTATAATGGCCCATGTGATGCGATTTCCCTACAGTGCTGTACGTAGGAAATCTGGGCACCGTGCTAGGAAACAAGTACCGAAATTTTGCTTCACAGGTCCGATAAGAGGTTGCTTTCTAAATATTGAATGTGCCATATATTTGCTTAGCAATTTTTTAAGTATGTAAAAGTTGTGGCTCCATAGAAATGTCTTATTAGGCTTTTTAAATGCCATACCGGATTGAAAATTTGGTACTTGTATATTATGTTGGCGCCCGATTTTTTCATCGCATGCCACTACTTAAGGCATGCGATGTGATGCGATTTTTCATTGTAAAGACCCGATTTTTCATTGTATAGTCACCCATGGGTGATTTCAAACCCCCATTATCCAACTACGCATGGAGTTGATTTTATATAGTGTGGCGAGCGCAGCAAACCACCGAGCCCGAAGCTTGGCAAGCGCAGCGAGCCCCGCGAGGGGACGCGGATTACTTTACATGTATTCTGCGTCCACTCGCCACGCTATATAAAATCAACTCCATGCGTAGTTGGATAGTGGGGGTATGAAATCACCCATGGGTGACTATACAATTAAAAATCGGGTCTTTACAATGAAAAATCGCATCGCATGAATTGTATGCCACTATATTGCATGCGATGCGATGCAATGCAATACAATGAAAAAATCGGGCGCCCAGATATTACACAAGTACCGAAAATTTTGAAAAAATATAAACGTAAAAAGTATTTATAAATGAATCATCGCATTTAATGGACACTTTTAAAGATTGAATAACTTTTGAAAATACAAAGCTTAATAATTATATAAAGGCTGCCATACCATTGTAGTTCAATTAGAGGTATGCTGTTGTTTTTAGGAATGAGCAAAAATCGTAGGAACATGGGGCCAGATGTATCAAGCTTCAAAAAGTGATAAAACAGAGAGTGATAAGCAGCCAGCCAATCAGCTCCTGCCTGTTATTTTTCAAACCCAGCATGTGACATGGCAGGTAGGAGCTGATTGGCTGGCTGTTTATTACTCTCCATTTTATCACTTTTGAAGCTTGATACATCTGGCCCATGGATACAGAATATGGAGATATTTTGTCTTACAGTAGCGTTGTTAGTAGATATTTTGTCTCACAGTAGCGTTGCTTTGTTAGTAGATACTTTGGCTTAGAAGATATTCTGTAGCAGTATCTTCTTGTTTCTTTCATTCTCATCTTTACAAATGTGGATAATGAGGACACTTCATATGTGCAGAGACAATGATGAAGTCAGGTCCCTGTAGGATTGTCTCTTAGCTTCCTGGAACCTTATTTCTCAAACAACAACGCCTTTTCCATCCCCAGGTCCCATGCCTGCATCTGCAATGTGTAGGATACATCTTCTCTGTGATCACAACTTTCTCATATATCTTTAGTACAGGTAATTTCCTGGAATTCATACACTGCGTATTATTTTAGTTGAAAAATAAATATTATGGGGCTGACCGCAGTTGTTGTAGGATATCTTGTTTAAAATTGCTTTGTACAGCCCCAGAAAAGTGTCCGCAAGCCTATGCACCCATGCAGACGTGTGAGATTCTGCCACCTTGCCTGCAAGCACCTTAACAGACACAGATGAGGACAAACATGCATGCACTTTTGAAAAAGCCATATTATTTGTAGCTGGTCATGGGCAGCGAATGATGGCAACGTTTCCAAGCACTGGCAAACTGCTCGTGCTTGGCTGTTTGCAATTGCTCTAATTACATTGATTGATGCCTAATTGCTAATGAATTTGTTGCAAATTAAATAATTAGTTAAAAAAATGTAATTGACACATCCCAGCACAAAAAATGAACACCACCATTGAGTGTCTGGATTACAGCTCATGTTCTCCCAAAGGCTATATTTGACCTATTCCCAGACCTCGTTGGTCTTATTAAAGATTAGAGAAAGGGCCCTGGATGTCTTATGGGCGCCCATACACTAGGAGAGGCATAGGCAACTACAAGTCCCAGGATGCTGTTCCACAGTTTTAGCACTCACTAAATGCAAAACTGTGGCAAGGCATGCTAGGACTTGTAATTTCACAACAGGTGGAGAGCCACAGGTTTCCTAGGCCTGCGCTAAGTGATACATAGAAAATGTGGTAACTTTTTATGCGTTTGCGGTAATCATTCGCATAAAAAGCGTCCAAATTGCATGTATTTGACAGAAGGTCCGATGTGCTGCTCGGTCCTGTGCGCATCACACCGGAGCTTGCGAGTCAAAGTGAATACTGGTACATTTCAGGCTGACAGTACTATCACAAGCATCCAAGTCAGGCTTGCCTACCCTCCCGGAATGGCCGGGAGCCTCCCGGAAATCGGGTCCTTCTCCCGGCCCCCCGGAAAGGTGGGCAAGTCTCCCGCATTCTGGGATTTGCCCCGCTCCATCCTTGCCCGCTGGTTAAAATTACCTGAAATCGCGGGTCCGCGGGGAGGGGGCGGGGCTTAAATGACGCGATCGCGGCATTTCGCGACATTTAAGCCACGCCCCCTCCCTCACGGCCCGCGAATCACGGAGGTTTCCGTCATGGGGGGCGGGGCCAAGTGATGTCAGCCTTGCTCCCGCCCCCCTTTATGTGTTGCCTCTACGGGCTTCTCCCGGAAAGGTGAAGATAAAAGTAGGCAAGTATGATCCAAGTGCCGCCCATAGGCATGTGCCTAATGGGTAGTTCAGCTCTGACTGCTGCTAAACACAGTAGGCCATAGTAGCATCTGCACTGATATTATGGGATCCGGTCATTAGGACGGCAGTGTCTAGGTCGGCATTCAAAAGGTTGACCACTATTGGTCGCCAGTCAAAATGTCAACTCATAAAAAAGGCAACATCCATTAGGTCGACATGGTCAAAAGTTCGACACAAGCAGGGACAGAAAGGGACAGAAAAGGGAAGGACAGGTGGTTCTAGGGCACAGCATTGTGTGTTGCATGGTGCGTCGCATGATATCACGGAGCTGGACAAATGACGGAATTCTGGGATGTTATTGAAAGTACATTCACTTCAATGGTTTATAAAAGCCAGCCACCTGTCTAAATTCCTGGAAGTGAACTCACCTGCGATCCTTCGTGGACCCACTTTACCTGCTCCAGAAGTGAATTGAGTCTAGTTGCAGCCTGTATCTCTTGATTCATCAGCCCCGGAGGGGCGTTGTAATGTGTAGTAGGTTAACACCCCCCGTGTTAACCTACTACACATTACAACGCCACTTTAGGTACTTGTTTCCTATCTGGGCGCCCGTCGTGGTGATCGCGGGTACATTTATGTCTGGCCGCGACGCGACCGACGCGATGCCCGTGATTTCCCATTGAAACCCATGTTAAACATGGAAATCGCGTCGGTCGCGTCGCGGCCGGCCATAAATGTACCCGCGATGCCCGCGACGCGATGCACCCGATTTCCCATAGGAATCAATGTTAAATGGCCCGACCGACGCGATTTTACTGTTAAATGCCTCAATGGACCCGATGTGGCCATAGGAATCAATGTTAAATGGGCTACAGAGCCCAAATAGGCACAATTAACCCTTAAATGTCCCCCCAAATTTTTAACGCCACCCCACGATCCACGCCAACCCGAAGCGTGGCGAGCGCAGCGAGCCCGCGAGGGGCGGCGGTACGCGTCCTCCGACCTTTTCATGCCCTACTATCCACGTCGGCGTGGAGTTGAGAATAGAATAGTGTGGCGAGCGCAGCGAGCCACCGAGCCCGAAGCGTGGCGAGGGGACGCGGATACCTTCACAGGTAAACGCGTCCCCTCGCGGGCTTCACAGGTGTCCGTGGCCACGCGGACACCTGTGAAGTCCGCGAAGGGACGCGTTTACCTGTGAAGGTATCCGCGTCCCCTCGCGGGGCTCGCTGCGCTCGCCACGCTTCGGGCTCGGTGGCTCGCTGCGCTCGCCACACTATTCTATTCTCACTCCACGCCCTAGTGGATAGTAGGGCATGAAAAGGTCGGAGGACGCGTACCGCCGCCCCTCGCGGGCTCGCTGCGCTCGCCACGCTTCGGGTTCACGTTGATGGCGGGGTGGCGTCAACTACTTTTGGGGGGACATTTTTATGTTCAGGGGTGTTTTTGCCCCATTTCCCATTGTTCCCTATGATAATTTGGGGAAATTGATCCATTTAACATTGTTTCCTATGGTAAATCGCGGTCATCGCGGGTAAATTGAGGCATTTAACATTGTTCTCTATGGGAAAATCGCGGGCATCGCGTCTGGCACATCGCACCCGATTTTTTATCGGCCGCGATGCCCGTGATGGCCCCGATTTTACCCCCGATGCCCGCGATTAAAATCGTGGGCGCCCAGATAGGAAACAAGTACCCCACTTTATATATGCCTTATATTAGTGTGTATCTGTGCACACGAGGCATCCCCCGTGCGCATACCTATGTAAAATTACAAATAGTCAGATCAGTTGCTGCAATTTGTCCCAGGGATTCTAAATGGGTTTAAGAACTGGACTCTGAGCAGGTCAGACCATCTGGGTTACCGAATTGACTGTAAAACCATCTGAAACAGATCCAAATCATACCGCCATCACCACTATGCTTTAAAGTATCCAGGGCCGGTGTGAGGTTTATAGCCACCCTAGGCACATTTCAACCTACTGCCAACCACCCTACCCCCCCAACCCACACTGTCACCAATACATGCATGCACTCTCTCATTTTTGGATGGTTTGGTCTTGACAAAGGGCCATGTGAGGCCCAAAACATTGACATACCTTCTATGACAGACCATGCTCCGCGTCCTGACCCACCATCTCCTTTAGTTATAGAGTTTAGTGTAATAAGCCTGGGAGGTGCCAGGAATGGGACCTGCATCTTCATGTATCCCACCGGATTTATAAATTACTAAAATTTACAGTGTCTATTTTAATATTTCTTTCTATCTTTACAGGAGGACTCTAGGTGCAAGTGGGCCCTTAATGTCCAGGCATCCTGTGGTAATCAGTTGACGTCTTGCACAACATTAAGATGTTGTTTATGATGACTAGATACATAATTCGGCTGAATAGGGGTTGATTGGTAGACATGTTTTTTCCCACTTTATTACAGCTTTTTAGACAGTCACAGGAATTCATATTAAAATCTGGTACTCATTTCTGTAGCAAACTAATGTGTGAATGGTAAAATAATTAGAAAAAAAGACAGACTAAACAGTACATACTCATTTATCTTTAACAACACTTGCAGTGACCCCTCTTACAACAAACCAGCGTCCTCCTCCACCTCCAGTGGCTCCTATTGCAATGGGCCAGTCTCTAGTGGTCTCTCTTTTTTACTTCTTCGCTTGACCCTGGGCACATAAGATTCCAAATCAACACATAGCCTATAATCACACACTTGTTTATTATACTGTATAGAAATAACACAGCTATAAGACTAAATAGTGTACAAGTAGGGACAATCTACATTGGACCTTCCCCGGGAAGGAATCATCACTATGCCAGGGTCTAACATACATGTGCAGAATATCTGGGGAAAAGATTTCTTAAGAATGCACATGATAAAAATTGCCAGTGGCCACAATGTAAATATATTCAGTAGGTGCAAGAAGCACCCGTGGCCCAGAGGCCCTTGTGCACCCATTGTAGATTTGCCATTGTGTCCAAATTTCAGATGCAGGTATGTAGACATAGGACATCAAGCAGTGGATGTATGCACTCCTTACTTGGTGGATTACATCGACGTTAAGTTGTCAAGTACATGACGTTACATCAATTACACAAATGTTGACCACACTCAATCTGACCCATTAGAGCAGTGGTTCCCAACCTGGCGTACTAGTACCCCTGGGGGTACTCTGCAGACCAGTTGGGGGTACTTGAAAATAATATTGGTAATGGCAGACGATGAAAAGGTCTTTTGATGGCTGAAGAAGACCCATTGCCATGGAGACAAACCATGTTGTGTCATATGCCTGACCAGCAATCCACTGGGAGCTTCCCATGCTGCCCTCAGACACCAGCAGTCATCTGCCCAACACTGACAAAGGTGGAGGAAGCAGCGGCATTAATCCTACCGGTGTTAGTGGGAATCCTGGAGATAATACACAACCAGTGTCTAGACACAGAAGGGCATGATTCATTGCTGTATACTACTCCTCCGCTCCTCCTTAATATAAGGACATGCATAAGGATCTGCATACCGCTAAGTACTGTCCATATTTCAAAATGAGTGGGGGTACTTATCAATGAAAAGCCTAATCAAGGGGTACGGGAGAGAAAAAAGGTTGGGAACCACTGCATTAGAGGTTTGTTCGGGATTTTACTTTTTGACTCCTCTAGTAGTGATTACAAACGTTTAACAAAATATGAAACTTTATACTTGCGATGGCAAAACTTCTTTTGTAGCTTCTTCAGGAGCTCAAGCGGCATCTGACGAAAGTTATTCCACCACTGCTTCATTTGGACCCTTGAGTGTGTGCATTGCGGCATAAGCACTGTACAGTGTGCATTTACGGCATAATGCTAATTTGTCCGGGACTTCAGTTAAGAACAGAATCTCCTCGTGTGAAGTTCTCCGTTCAGAAGAGGCATTCAGTTGCCTGCATGAGGGCAATCACAATTATGATTTCCTGTCTGAGATTAGGGCTATCCTTGTCAGCCTTTGCATACTACTGCAATACCACATTTTCCCAAAATACAACTTACATAAAATGTCAGCTAAGCAATGTTAATTTTTAAATACAATAGCATATTATTGTAAATGTTCATTAAAGCTAATATTCACTTACACGTAGGTTATGGAACATTCAGGTGCTGGTGCAACAGATGTTGATAAAGATGAACCACAGAAGTAGGCAGCCCACAGCTGGATCTAAGCAGCAAATGTACAAACATTAATTTCTCTGTTTTAGTTTGCAAATGTAAATATTAAATGTCATTAATTTGATAAAAATTCATTTGGTAGTAGGATAAATACTATGAATGCACTTTGGGTTTACTATATCTTCTACATAATGCACCTAAAACACATAAATCCAATGAGACGAGTGGTGGGCCCTCACCCTTTTTTAACACTGTCGACTTTCACGTGTACTGCGTTGACCTGCATTGATGAGCAGGTGGACAAGTAGCTGGGATGGCTGGACAGTGATGTAAATTCACCTGAATGTCCTCTCTAGTCTTAAATCCCCATATACACTAGAATATATTGTGAAAGATATCGCTCTGAAAAGGGGCTTCTGAGCGATATAGTTCACTATATTTTATAATATGTACACTGCATATTTGTTCACGATGTGCGCTCCCGCGTGTCATTAACTATTATTGATGTCTGCAGGTCAATTTGGCTATATAGCCACCAACAATCAGCAGGTCCCAGTGATGTAATTGAATGATGTTGTTTACCAATATCATTCAGTGTGTATACACAATATTGGGACCGATCGTCTAGTGTGTATGGGGCGTTACTCTGGTAAATGTCAGCATTAAAAAAAAACAACCCTATACAAGTTCCTCATCTATCCATCCTCTATCCTTCCTCTGAAGGCCTTTTTCATAGGCTATTTCTCCTTTACTAATCTTACTACTATCCCCGCCAGTCCATGTATCTGTTCTTCCATTATTTGAGGTAAATCCCTCCCACTCCATTTCTCTCTAATGGGAGTATGCAATTACCCATGATCACTAATTACTTCACCAGGAGGCTATTCGATTATCACCAGTAAGCCAGCATGTGCCAAAGCTTATCAGATATATATCCCAATGTATTGGTGAAACATTGGGATATATCGGATACCCCCTATGTTGTGTGTTTGTTTATGTTATGCTCAATTAGGATAAACCCACTGTACAGTTCCAAAAAAAACAACAACAACAACAACAACAACAAAGAATGTGTCATTTTCAAAAACATTAATTCATCAAATAGTACTGTATTACTAACTCCCATGTTAATATTTTAATAAAAAAAATACGAAAAACTTACAGGCACTCAATGTGCTTCTCTGGTTGGAAGGGTTGATACAGTATTTGCATTTGCATGTATTCTCTTTCTGGACAATTGTGTGTGCAAAGGTAAAGAACAATGGGCAGATGTATTAAGCCTGATAAAGTAATAAAGTGGTGATTATGTGCAAAGTAATAATGCACGAACCAATCAACTGTGACTGAAAAATGACAGTTAGGAGTTGATTAGCTGGTGCGTTATCACCTTCCACTTTATCACTTTACCAGACTTAAATCCCAGAAAACACACGTTTTCGGGGGTTAACCGCAAATATTAAGTAACCCCCTAATGTACCAAAGGGGAACCGCAGCAGGAATCTCTGATCCCTGCTGCAATCCCCCTTGCCGCGCCGCTGTCCGCATCCCCTATAGGTTTCTATGTGGGATGCGGAGCTGCCCGATGTATCAACATCGGGCAGCCTGGCTTCGCACCCCTGGGCTATCGCCATTGTGATATGGCGATAGCCCATTGTAGCCTATGTATACACATCACACTGCCTAAGCGGCAGTGCGATCAGCGGGGTCGCGGGGGTCAGCGCATAACCGCGCATGATTCCGGATCAGGGCTTCGCAGGGACGGGATCCTTTCTTAGCCCTGTCCCTGCGCCCTAAACATTGGTAAATACCGGTGGTATTGCGCAATACCGCAATGCTATGTCACCGTACTACTGTCTATTCTACTACTGTCATCACTCTCTAATGATAAATGCACCCCTATATACATCTACTCCAATATCCCTTCTGTTTTTGAATTCGGTCTCATGGTGTGGTGTCTTTTTTTTTCCTTGTGTCATAATATGTTGCACCATACAGACATATACGTTATATTGCTTTCCCATTTTACCTATATTCTTGGTGCTATCATAATTTAATCCAGTGGTGCTGGGATTCTGTAAATTGAGTATTTTTTGCTGTTGTTGAGTCAATTACATATGTTCTTGTTTGTTGTTTGTATTGATTTTTGTGTTAAAAAATGATAAATATTGCTCAATTAAAAGTAAATGTAAAGAGCGCTATATAAATAAAATTATTATTTTTGTTATTATTATCATCAAACATTAAATTCAAGCAGAGAAACTATTTCAAGGGAACAGAAATAAACTTGGTGCAGAGAAGAACTGCCTTATGGGATATATTTACTAAAGGTTCATTTTAATTTTAGTGATGTTAAAATGATCTAAGGTACTTATGTAGTATCTGGGTGTCCGATTTAGAAATCGGATCGGATCGCATCGCATCGCATGCGACCAAATCGTATGCGATGCGATGGTCAAGATTTTTCCATAGGATTCAATGTTAAAATGGTCTGAGTCCATTTTAACATAGAATTCAATGGGAAAAAGGGGTCCTTTTGCTTTCCCCACTATCCAAGTGGGCATGGAGTTGGATATAAACCTGTGGCGAGCGTAGCGAGCCACCGAGCTCGAAGCGTGGCGAGCGTAGCGAGCCCCGCGAGGGGACACAGAATACTTTTAAAGAAATATGCGTCCCCTCGCGGGGCTCGCTTTGCTCGCCACGCTTCGGGCTCGGTGGCTCGCTGCGCTCGCCACGCTATATAAAATCAACTCTATGCCCACTTGGATAGTGGGGAAATGAACAGGACCTTCTTAACATTGAATCCTATGCAAAATCGCATCGAATCGCATCGCATCTGATTGTATGCCTTAAGGTAAGGCATACAATCACAAAATCGGCAGCCCAGATACTACATAAGTACCTGATCTAAATTACTGGGGCTAAAACACAGATTTAGTAAATTAGCATTTAAAAATCTGGTGAAAGGGAGTGAATGCCTGTCTGATTTATGTACCCTGCCCTCTGCTGCATGTGAGGAATGCTTGAGTGGCAGGGTGCATTGATAAGATCCTACGTTTGACATTAACTGTGTGGTACTAGCAACCTATGTTAAAAAAAAAGTTTATAAAATGAGTTTAACTTTATATGTATGAATGTTTTACCATGACTAAACCATCCCTAACCTTTTGCTTGGTTCCAATGATTGAACCTTACTGCCAACAGAGACAAAA
The DNA here is from genome assembly GCF_055691185.1 of Crinia signifera. Lineage (NCBI taxonomy): Eukaryota > Metazoa > Chordata > Amphibia > Anura > Myobatrachidae > Crinia > Crinia signifera. The sequence continues at coordinate 127,789,819 of NC_139222.1, read as the reverse complement.
CTTAGGCTCCTGTTTACTGTTCCTTGATATTTTGTCTGCATGCTTTATTCTCTGATACCCCTTTCACATTGCAGCTTTAACACAATATATTGCAGTTTTTTTACCGTTTTTAAAACCGGGACAGCTACCATGTGAAAGCTCCCATGTCAATTTACTGGTTACAGAATACCGGTATTTTGAAACGTGTTAAAAGCAGGATCCTACACGTTTAAAAAAGTGATGGAAAAAACGGCATTGAAACGGTAATACCACTTTCAGACCGCACTTAAACGGGTAATATGCCGTTAAACTATGCGGTGTGAAAGGGGTTAAGGCGTCTGACCTATTTGTAAAAACATTTCAAATTACCGGGTCAATGCCGTTTATGCGATGTGAAAGCAGCTTGATACTCCTTTCATACCACAAATTCAGGTCCAGCCTAACATACTAAACACGCGTTTCAAGCTGTGGCACAACAGGTTGGAAACCCATTTACACCGCAGGTTGGACCCTGGTTATTGCCGAAGCTTCTCTTTTAACAGTACTTGGAGATTACATCATCTCCAAGCACCAATGAGCCAACTCTCCATACAGTGTAAATGGGACCAAGGTGGAATAGCGCTTAACCGGTAACCCGGGTCGTCCCTCAGTTTGGATTCCGGAGTCACTCAACCCAGTTTTTTTTTTTTTCAGGGACTCTTTCCCACCGAGCTGTGACCCAGATTAACTTGGCAATAACCCATGTTGAAGCAGCAGTGTGAAAGGGGCATTACTTGTCATGATAACAACTGTGATAGTATATGACATCTGCTAGCCTGAATGTATGCTTTACCTTGCGGATCTTCATCTAACCTGCAGTTTCTAACTTCATATCATTTGATTTGTCTGCACTTTGACCCTGAGTGAGAGAAGTGTATGTTAAAGTCCAGTGGACTTACTTCGCTTCAGGGGTAAAAGGAAGGGACTAAGAAGTGCAGCGGACACAGTTTATTCTTGGTATTAAAAGAAATGGTCCAAACCAGGCAGTCAATACAGGGACGTGTGAGCTGGAATATAGAGGACACAGGCATTATTATTATGTGCTTACAAATATACTATAGGGAGACAGAGACAAGTATAAAGTAGGTTTAGTGTGTTTGACACTTTCTGTACACATCTGTGACACATCCCCAGCTCCCCAGGCTCTCTCCAGCCATCTGTCCTTCTGCTCTCACTACTCATATGACACTAATAGAAAGTGACACAGGGAGAAAGTCCATTATATGTACAGCCTGCGGAAGGGGGAGAGAAAGACTAGGATTATCACTAGGTGTCACCCTGTACAATATACTGACTGCATGCTAGAAAACGACAGGGACAGACCATCACTATTGCTTCATTCATGTCCAATTTACATTGCAATAGAGACATCATTTATATGCCCCAATTCTATAGCATAACATCTCTGCAATTATTTTTCTTGTTCTCAATTGTATTCTAGCTCATCATTTCTGTGTCTTTATCTTCTCTCTCTCTATCTGTCTCCAGATCTATGTGTGTCATATATGATCCCTATGTTCACATACTAACTCCTTTGGCAAAGCAGACTGTCTGATGCTGCTGATGGTGGGGGCAGAAATCAGCCTCAGTTGCCATGGAGTTTCAGCCAGTGTGTGACGACACAACCAGCATTTCCTAGCACAGGGAAAAAGACAGAACAGCACTCCACCCCCCCACAAGACTATCACCACACAAAAACTGTCTGTGCCCCAAACAAGCCCCCCTTCTCTTACCCACAGACACCACTATCCCAAATTCGCCATGCCTTTTACAACGGTATCTCAATTTGATCATTTGTACCAAGAGTTAATTCTGATAATCTGCACTGTTTAACTAATCAAATACTGAAGCACTGATCATCCATGCCTTTATTTGGTTTCTATTTTCTAAACAGATGTAGAGAAAGCCCCCCCCCCCCCCCCCCAAGACACACATCGTCAGTCATAAATACAAAAATACTCCCTTTCCTCCCCAAAATATGTCTTCAGCAGCAACCCTGTTAATGTTGCATTGAGCTATTACTAACAAGAGCATCATATATGTATGCATTGGGTTTTTTTCTGCATAAAACAGGAATTTTTTCTTCCACACACATTATTCAGCATCATCCCTATGTAATACACTGTGCCCCAATCATGTGCCAGTTTTCCTTAACATATGCCTCTCCCTTAGTCTTCTCCCTCGCCTTTGAGCATTTCTCTCGTGCTCCAGCATTCTTTGCTCACACACCTCCATCGATCAGCAAGTGAGGGGATTAGGCAGCCCTGCCATGGGAAGTGGGCACAGGGCAGGGGGCAGTGCCAGGCACAGATTGAGGAACCAAGTGACGTATACATAGCAAACAGAGCAAGTGTACATACATAGCATACGGAGCATGATAGAGAGGGAGGGAGTTGCATGAAAGAGATAAAGGAACAGACAGAACAGGAGAGGCAGAAAAACAACAGAGGTATACATCTGAAAGACAGACAACTGAGAGTGAGGACAAAAAGGAGAGGGGGTTCTAAACAGAGAGAGGAAAACTGTAGAGAGAAACTCATAGGATAAAGATGTAGGAATACAGAGGGAGGGGTGAGACAAGAGGGAGTGGGAAGCAGCATGGGAATCTTAGTGTGATAGAGAAGAACTAATATAGCGACAGTGTACATGTGAGACTGTAGCAGAGATCTGTTACTGAGGCGCTGTTCTGTAGCTTGTGTAAGACGACTGAGGATTCATGTCCTGATAAGCATTTGGACCTGCTGTGAGATGGGGTGCATGTGCTCGCAAGAAAAGGGACCAAGACTCCAACGATTGGCAGGGAGGGAATCCCTGGCATGATTTCTTCTTTACAGAGAGATGGCATTACTCTGGTGTGTGCTGCTTTTGTGCCATCATGCCCAGCATTTTCTCCATGCAAATGAGGATTTTCAGAGTCCATCTTGGAGCAGTGCCATTAAAGAGTGGACTCCAACTCCATCTCCACCTCCACCTCAAACACAAACATCTGCATATCCCTCGCCCACTTCCTCAATTCCGTTATCTTTTCCTTCCCTTCCAGACTCTTCTCCAACATATCCAATTCCTACTCCAATTCCATTTACCCCCTCTCCTACATCTCAAACTCATACAACTCCCACTGTACCCTCTACTCCGGACGTCGAGCAGCCCGATGAAGATGGAAAGAAGGCAGCTCTACACTACCTACACTCAGGGGACATTATTTCTTTATCTGAAGCCAACTGCTCAAGGAGGTTTGAGCTAACAGACCTTCAAGGATCCCCACCTGAGTCAATTGTTCATCAAATGAGAAGGCCACTAGATTACTTGCTGCATGCTACTAACTTCCTTAACATGATATTCCAGGCAAGTGACATGCGAGAATCCAGCATACGAGAAGATATGGAATGGTATCATGCTTTGGTTCGAAGTCTGGCTGGGGGGGATCCACATATACATAGGGCAATGCTCTCCTTCACTGCACATCCCATGTCCTCCAAGCCTCAGCTGCTTCTTCAGGCCACCAAGGATGGACATGACATTTTGCTTCAGGACCTGTCTTCATCAATTCATAATGTAAGACAAAGTATATACCGTAATTCCTGGAACAACTTCCAAGCCTACCCCTCTCTTACCAAAGCAATTCTACTAAATGACCTCCAGAGTCTGGAAACTCCCAAGTGGAGCCGGGGAGACAGCTACATTGTGGACCCAAAACATGTTCAGTGGTCTAAGCCCTTTCTGGAGTGTGAGGGGAGTCGGTTTGTACAAGGATGGATGATCTCACTGTCCACAGCATTTTATGGACTGAAGCCTGATTTGAGCCCAGAGTTTAAGTAAGTAAGCCTCCATATTCATGTGTGGGTAGGGGACAGATGGGCTCTTTGAGGAACATGGAGGAGGGGAAGGGGGGGGGGGGGGCTGATGGGAGGGGAAAGAGGGCCTAATTGAAAATATATCTGTATTGTCGGAGTTGGTGATACAACGTGATTATTACTCTCGGGGGAATGATACTCTGGGTCATACCCTATTATGCTGGTCATGTATGTGCAGTTAATTATCTCATTCTATACTTATACTTGCAATTTTCCCATTGTGCCTCATACCTGTCCTTCCTTTTCCCTCCCCCCCCCTCAGATTAGTCTCTAACACACACTGATTTCTGTATCACTCATATTCGTCCTCAAACTGAGCAGCTGTTAAGCTGAAAATCTCCCATCCGCCAGCTTTCAGAGAGCAGATGGCCCTAAAATGCCAGGTTCTAGCTGCCTGTGCATACCCCTGCCCTTCTATCCCCAGTATCCCCTTATTCATTAGTAAATCCATTCACAGCTGCCCACGTTACTGCCTATCCTTCGCATACTGATACTGAAGGCCTCAAAAACCAATGTTCATATATTCTTCCCACATCCATAAGTGTCTCCCTCCAGGTCCTGTTCATCCAGACTATTTCAGACAAAAACCTGAAACACTAATCCCCATTGCTATATTACCATATGCTATCCTTGACAAAATGTTTTGCTGTTTTCTTTATGTATACAGTATATTTAATGACCTGCATTTATTGCCATCATACCTTATATCAGCCCTCCTTACAGTATATCCACCTCTTGAACCTTTCAATGTCTCCCTTTTTAACAATAATCATTATTGTCACTTCTTCCCTGTGTTCTCATCAATGTCTATCAACCTGTGGCATCCACAGATATTTCAATGAATGCCTGCTACATCCAAATTCTAAAGGTGTATTTAAATATCAGCTAGAGCTTCTACAAATTGGTAGTTTCAATTACTATAAAAATAAATTAGTAGTCGGTTAGAAGTAGAATCTTCACCCAAGAATGGTATGCCAGAATCTTTGTATTCTACTAGAATTAATTACATATACTACTAGAATTACATACTAGAATTAATTACCTTGCCATTAACTATCCGAATGTTACTATCGGCTATAAACATATTTATGTCAGTCATCATTATTTTCAGATCTTTCTCACATCCCATATGTACCCATTGTAAAATCCAGCTAATGGGCCTGGTTCTGAGTCTCACACAGATGTCTCTTTTACCACTGCTGCATCTTTATGCTAATGCCGTGGCCAACAATTTCTTTCAAACTGACACAGGAACTTGCAGCAGTGCATGTCCTCCTTGATGTGTCTATAGACTGCCAGGTGCACTCCCTCTGAGTATGGAGTCTTGTGTGCAGGGCTGGCGACATAAATCTTAGGGCCCGGTACCCTGAAATCTCTGGGGGCCCCTGACCACATACCTAGACTTTAATTGAATGTGTTTTTATTGCAATAAAATTGCAATAGAATAGTGCAGGGAAGATAGGAGGGCGCAGCATTGTATGGTTCACTGTGTTGCATGATGTCACTTAATGCATTAGTACTGGTAGCCGGACAGGTGACCACACCAAGGGCTTGCACTGCCACAGCCATACTTACAGCCCCTTTAGAGCCATGCGGCCCCTCACAAGGTTGAGGCCCGGTACGAGTGTCCCCCTTGACCCCCCCCCCTGTCGCCTGCCCTGCTTGTGTGAGTAGTTTAGACCCAGCCGCTTCTGCTTATCTAACCCATTACCTCACAGGAACACCCACTGAAATCCCAATGGTAAATTTACTAAAGCTTCTAAAACAGAAAAGTGGTGATTTTGAATATAGCATCCAATCAGATTCTGTCGATCGTATGCTAGGATGTAATAGAGAAATAATAGACAGAATCTGATTGGTTGTTATGGGCAACATCCCTTTTTAGAAGCTTTAGTAAATGTACCCTTTCATGTCCAAATTTGTTTTGCTCCTCAGTGCAAAACAAATGGGACCCACGTAACGTGTGACCTAGAGACATGCAAAGTAAATATTAGAAGACTGCACATAGTTAGTGTAGAACTCATCTGCTGCTTATTATCTCCATATTTACCTAGATTTCCTTTACCCACAATTATTTCTATATCATATATCAGTATGAATGGCGTAATGGTTACCATTACTGCCTCACAGCACTGAGGTAGGTCTTTGATTCCTGTCATGGCCCTAACTGTTTGGAGTTTACACATTCTACCTGTGTTTGCATGGGATTCCTCTAGGTAATCAGGTTTCCTCCCGCAGGGCCAGATGCACTAAGTTTGAAAAGTGATAGAATGGAGAGTGATAAACAGCCAGCCAATCCGCTCCTACCTGCCATGTCACAGACTGTATTTGAAAAATGTCAGGCAGGAGCTGATTGGCTGGCTGTTTACCACTCTCCATTTTATCACTTTTCAAGCTTAGTGCATCTCATCCACAATCCGGTAGGTAGTTTTATTGGCTCCTACAAAATTAACCCTAGTGTAAAAGTGTGTACAGTATGTACATGTCCAGACAAGGGGGGAGATTCTCTAAGAATCGCCGCCCAGCTCCACCCCCTTCGCCGCCCATCGCAGACATAATTATCGCATATGTTCTAACATATGCGATTATTATGGCAAAGGACAGCTCTTGCATTAAGAGCTGTCCTTTGCGATAGAGTCAGCGGGTCCCATGGGGACCCGGCGGCTCTCCCCTCCCTCCCACACCCGGCGCTGCTGCTGCTGCGCCGGGCTCTCATACTCCCTGCACCCGGAAGAGGATCAGTGCAGGGAGGAGGTCACAGGTCCGGGCAGCACAGCTCTGTGCTGCCCGGACACAGGTGAGGGGGGAGGGGGCGATGCCGGGCGGCGGTGGTCCGTGCGGGGTGGCGGTGGTCCGTGCGGGGCGGCGGTGGGTTCGCGTTAGAAGCCCATTGGCTTCTATGGGGCATCGTCAGATTTTTCTGGCGATGCCCCCCGCCGCGGTAACCCGGCAAGGGATGCTTAGTGCATCCCAAAATGCGGTAAAAACCCCGATAACGGGGTGCTTAGTGCATCCCAAAATGCGGTAAAAACCCAGATAACAGGGTTTTTACCGCATTTTTAGCTTAGAGAATCTCCCCCAAGATGGTCCAAATTGTTCTTAGTTGCCGTCAAACTCTATGTTTCTATGTAGCCAGACCCTTTCCTTAATCATCATATAATCAAAGTATTATACACTGTCTTGCCAACCAGTGTTTTATAATATTGCTACTCACCTGACCTGACAGTAGTACTTATTCAAAGGTGGACGCTAAATGCATTACTGTTGTGTCTGTATACACATAGGATCTGAGGATATAAGTAAATGTCACAGGAGCAGTCTTTTGTACATATGCAGCATCGGAGGAACACTGTTTGCACAATCAGACCTTTACCAACTCTGTTGTTGCGCAGAATGTCTGTAAGTAAGACGCTAGTGCCAGAGCCACTGGCTGTGAGATGCCCACAAAATATCTGCAGTTTAGTCGCCACAGTCTGTTATCTCCCACTAATGGTCACTTGGCCTCACCAAAAAGGTCTTCTGCTGTGCAAAAAAATACTAATACTGAACAAGACTTCTGTCTAAGTCTGCAAGCTTCTCTAATCTGCTGCAGTGTCCATGCCGCAGCTCTTCTGCGTGAATTTAGGACATCTGAGTAACTCTCACGTTACACAGGATGTCCGGTAGAAATCTGCACTGGAAGACTCAAATGCTGTCTCCAGCATGCCTACAAAATGGGGACAACTTGTCCCCATTTTGTAAAATATTCACATCACCTTCCTGGCCCTAAAACGGCTACAGCATAGGGGCACTCCAACCATTGTCACAAACAGAGCTCTGCACATGAGCAGTGCAGATCCTGCAGACACGCAGAACACTATCTGTAAGCAGCATACCTCCCAACTTCCAGGATGGCCAAGGAGGGGCTCTCGAGCGCACCTACGGCATGGCTGAAATTTTGAGGGCATGGCCTAGCAGGAAGGGGCTGTGGCCTATACTCGCGACGCTCCAGCAAGGCCATGCACAGGGTCTATTCACGGGGTAACAGGGGGGACTCCCAACTGCCCCCCCCACCGCCACAGGACACTGTCGGCCCCCGCACGGGCCACGGGAACGTCCCCCCCAAAAACGGAATAGAAACATAGAATTTGACGGCAGATAAGAACCACTTGGCCCATCTAGTCTGCCCCTTTTTTTAAACATGTTACCTCAAACCATATTTGATCCTTATTTTTTTGTAAGGATATCAATATGCTTATCCCAAGCATGTTTAAATTGTACTACTGTATTTGCGTCTACCACCTCTGTTGGGAGGCTATTCCACTTATCTACTACTCTTTCTGTGAAAAAATTCTTCCTCACATTTCCCCTGAATCTTCCTCCCTCTAGTTTCAGTGCATGTCCTCGTGTTCTGTTGCTCCTCTTCCTGTGAAGAATGTCTCCCACCTGTACCTTGTTAAAGCCCTTGATATATTTGAAAGTTTCTATCATGTTCCCCCTTTCCCTTCTCTGCTCTAAAGTATACATATTAAGATCTTTTAGTCTTTCCTGGTACGTTTTGTGATGTAGGCCATGCACCATTTTAGTTGCTCTTCTTTGTACAGTCTCTAATGTATTTATATCCTTCTGGAGATATGGCCTCCAGAACTGAACACAATTCTCTAGGTGAGGTCATACCAATGACCTATACAGTGGCATTATTACTTCTTTCTTTCTACTGCTGATACCTCTCCCTATGCAACCAAGCATCTGACTTGCCTTCTTCATTGCTTTGTTACATTGCCTACCTGCTTTTAAGTCCCCTGAAATAGTGACACCTAGATCCCTCTCTTCCTCAGTAGTTTCCATTATAGTGCCATTTATACTATATTGAGTCTTTGGATTTCTGAGACCCAAGTGCATGATTTTGCATTTTTTGGCATTAAACTGTAGTTGCCATTCTCTTGACCATTTCTCTAATCTGCCTAGATCCTCAATCATTTGTTTTACCCCTCCTGGTGTGTCTACCCTGTTGCATACCTTTGTGTCATCTGCAAAAAGGCACATTTAACCCTCAATTCCATTTGCAATATCACCAATAAAGATATTAAAAAGCACCGGTCCAAGTACAGATCCCTGGGGTACTCCACTTGTAACCTTTCCCTCCTTTGACTGTACTCCGTTTACTACAACTCTCTGTTTTCTGTCCTGCAACCACGCTCTTATCCATTCAACTATCTTAGAATCCAATCCCAAGCTTTCAAGTTTATTTAACAGTCTGCGATGTGGGACAGTGTCAAAAGCTTTACTAAAGTCTAGATAAGCTACATCTACAGCCCCACCTTGATCTATTACTTTAGTCACCCAGTCAAAAAAGTCAATAAGATTTGTTTGACATGATCTTCCCCCAGTAAACCCATGCTGTTTTGGATCCTGTAAATTGCTGGTTTTGAGATATTCTACAACTCTTTGTTTTAAGAGTGTTTCCATCAATTTCCCTACTACTGATGTAAGGTTTACTGGTCGATAGTTGCTTACCTCTTCCTTGCTTCCACTTTTGTGCAGTGGGACTACATTCGCTGTTTTCCAGTCCTCTGGGATTACTCCAGTAGCTAGTGACTGGTTGAATAATTCTGTTATTGGTTTTACCAGCTCCCCTTTAAGCTCTTTTAGTATCCTTGGATGTATCCCATCTGGCCCCATTGATTTATCCACTTTCAGTTTTGAGAGTTCTGTAAGGACTTTCTCCTCTGTAAATGTACATGTCTCTCCCTCAGTTTTCTGACTATACTTGCAACTTAACTGTGGCCCCTTCCCCTCTCTTTCAGCAGTGAATACTGAGCAAAAATAATTATTAATATTATCTGCTATTACATTGTCCCCCTCAAGAAAACTTCCACTCTCTGTCTTCAGTCTAATTATTCCACTTTTTGTTTTTCTCCTTTCACTTATATACCTAAAAAATGTTTTCCCCCCTTTACCCACTGACAGGGCCATTTTCTCTTCAGCCTGTGCTTTTGCACATCTGATTACCTTCTTAGCCTCCTTCTGTCTAACCAGATACACCTCTTTGTCCTCATTCTTAAGCGTCTGCTTAAATTTCTTAAAGGCCAACTTTTTTGCTTTCACAATACTTGCTACTTCTTTTGCAAACCACAATGGCTTTCTTTTTCTTGTGTTTTTCCTAACTCTTTTGACACAAAGTTCTGTTGCTTTTAGAATTGCACTTTTTAATTTTTCCCACTTATCCTGCACTCCTTCCAAGTTCTTCCACTCTGCCAAAGAATCCCTTACAGAGTTTCCCATCTCTACAAAATCAGCCTTCCTAAAATCTAACACCTTTGTTTTTGTGTGCGATGAGTCAGTCTCTGTCTTTATTTTGAACCATACTGCTTGATGGTCACTGGATCCCAGATTTTCACCCACATTTATGTCAGATATTCTGTCACCATTTGTAAGTATTAAGTCTAATATTGCGTCCTTACGAGTGGGCTCCCTCACCAATTGCTGGAGGGATGCGTTTTGGTCTAAGTCAATATCTTCTGTTCCGGCAAGACGCCTAAAGTTTCGCTTTTTATATGAAAATAACTAAATGTATAAAGAAGATCCGATCTAGTTATAATTATTACAGGACGTCTTATAGATTGGTTCATTAATATACTTTAGCATAGTAAACAAAAAAGAGTACAAGCTTTTCCTAGTGGAAAGTTACTGACTTTGGCGGGAGAAAAAAAATCCCTTATAACTGTCCCATTCTCATGGTCACAATTGTGAATATTGTGTGTTTTCACCCAAAAGTGTTTTGTTTTCTTGTTTTTTTTTTTGGAGAGGGTACTCTGTAATTGAAGTGACCAAGAAACTTGGGGCAAATAGTCAGGGTAAATCCCTTTTGTTTGCCCTTAATAGAATAGTGCACCCCTGTGTCTTCTAATGTCCAACTCTACTGAATTCTACAGTAATGGCCCATACACACTGGATGACTTTGAGCTGAAAGTCACTAAAAACAGCAGTTTTGAGCGGCTTTTAGCTCAAAGCCACCCAGTGTTTATGCCCCAGCGATGAGCACTGCTACCCGATCCTGAATAATCGCAGGGAAAGCCGCTCATCTGCTGGTTACACCAGCAGATAAGTGGCTTTGAGGACGGCTTTGCATAGCACTGCGCTATGCAAAGCCGTCCTCCCCCTCCATCGGCGCTGGGCAGGCGGAAAGCCGCTCAGTGTGTATGCGCTGAGCGGCTTTCCCCCCAGCGATGAATGCGATCATCTCTGTCCATACACGAATTGTCCATGCATTGTCACCCAGTGTGTATGGACCTTAAGTTCAGTAAGCATTGCATTATGCTCTGTTATTTGGGTACAGTAGTTTAAACACTTCTGTTTAGTGTTTTTAATTGTGGCAGTTTATTTTAAACATGAATTGGTCTGAAAACCAGTTTTGCATCCCCTATGCTGGGAACATGACTGGGCTGCATTAGAGCATATAATTATGCAAAAGATTAGCCAATATATCAACAGTTAAATATGTTAAAGTGCATTATGCTGTAATAAACAAGTACATCTCATGTTAAGCAAATAAAATCAAGAACATTGATTAAAAGATGTTGCACATACAGAATTGTCTACATAAGGCACCCATACACGCTGCAACAGGGCAGTGCGATGAGATGCGCACTTCCGTGCACATCCCATTGCACAGCACATAAAGTATGTGCTGCCTGTGCTTTTAGCACAGGCAGCACAGACTTTTTGTACTAGATGCTATGTAATCTAGTACTAAAAGCAAAAAATTCATTGCACTGTGTACGGTCACCTTTATTGTTTTTTTATGTTGTGTTTTGAGTTCAGTTTTATACAAACCACTTGCGATTGATGTCCACTATTAATAGACTGTTAAATTGGGTTAGTAAGCACATAAAAAGGAAATAAAGTATTGCTCATCAATCCTGCTTAGTAATTAACTCAGTGATTGGCATATTCTGTATGTACTGCTGGACACCACTGATAGAATTAATAACTCTCAATAGCATATCCAGTAGACTTTGTTATTATTTGCAATACACACAATATATCTGATTTTAGAATTCTGGCTTGAAAGTTGTGGTGTCAAATTTTTGCATAGCATATGGGTGTGGTATGACTTGTGGACAGTGACCATGTTGACATTCAGTATGTCTTCATGGATATGTCTACCATCCCTGGTTAAATAGTGGTCTCTTACCATTTCTCATTGGCGGCTCCAGCTTCTCAGTAGACCTGTAATACTCTTGCATTCTTGCATTCTCCCCCAGTGCCAAATTGCCCACCTTGCTCTTCTGGCACATGCTCCCAGCATAGGCAGCAACTGCTGCAAGTAAAGACAATAAACAAGTGTTTTCTGTTCTTGGGTTCTGTTCTGTTCTGTGTTGGGATTCTGTTCTTACAATGAGTGTAACGATCAGATCAGGTGATCGATCAAATTAACGTATGCCTCCTGTTATGATGATCTGTTCAATCAATGTATGTCTGATATTGGTGTAATAGTTATGTCTCCTGTGAGTATTGGAATCAGGACATGTCTTGTATGTAAACTGTAGGTGACCCTGGTTTGAGTTTGAGGCCTGTATTCCCTCAGTGTGACATCTGTGGACTCCTCCGGAGTTAGGATGTAAGATAAGATCTGAGCCCCTCATAAACCATGGTCCAGGAGAAGAGGTTAGAGTTTGTCCCCTTCCTTCACATCTCTTATCAGTGGGTCTGCTATGCAAGGAAGGAGGATCAATCACTTTGAAAACAGCAGACTGTAGAAGATACATTGCCAGGGACCTTCCACACTCCTTCAGCATGGAAAGAGTGGAATCCCAAGGGTGGGAGGGATGAGGGAGTCTGCAAGGTATAACTAAGACCTTTCTCCCTATAGTCAGTGTCACTACCTGGGGGTCTAGCAAACAGGCTGTAGGCGACGAGAGATTTCTTGTGGAGAACCCCCCCACTTCAGGATTGTAAGATACGGTTCTGTCTTTTTTCCCTTTTTATTTTATTTCTGAAATTTGCATGTAATCGTTGTGTGTACTTTTAAAATCATTGTAATGTCTTGTAACCATTTTGTTTAAAGCTCTGTAGTATTTCTAGGAATAAATAATACATATTCCCAGTTCTGGTTCTGTGTTCTTAAGACTCATTAGCCTCAGAAGAGAAAGGCTGGAAAACGTTACCATTGTTATCTTGTATTGTGTGGTCAGGGGCGAGCCAAGCCGCCCCTTGCGCAGTTTCAGGCGCTAAAATCAGGTTTTGGCTGGTGGCAGTGTACCTCAAGGAAAGGACCCGAGCGTCCTGAGTGAACCCCAGTCACGGCCGGCGCTGCTCAGATTGACGTATCGGAGCAGGCGACCGGTGGGTCCGTGACATTTGGTGGCAGCGGTGTCACGGACCCACCGGTCGCCTGCTCCGATACGTCAATCTGAGCAGCGCCGGCCGTGACTGGGGTTCACTCAGGACACTCGGGTCCTTTCCTTGAGGTACACTGCCACCAGCCAAAACCTGATTTTAGCGCCTGAAACTGCGCAAGGGGCGGCTTGGCTCGCCCCTGACCACACAATACAAGATAACAATGGTAACGTTTTCCAGCCTTTCTCTTCTGAGGCTAATGAGTCTTAAGAACACAGAACCAGAACTGGGAATATGTATTATTTATTCCTAGAAATACTACAGAGCTTTAAACAAAATGGTTACAAGACATTACAATGATTTTAAAAGTACACACAACGATTACATGCAAATTTCAGAAATAAAATAAAAAGGGAAAAAAGACAGAACCGTATCTTACAATCCTGAAGTGGGGGGGTTCTCCACAAGAAATCTCTCGTCGCCTACAGCCTGTTTGCTAGACCCCCAGGTAGTGACACTGACTATAGGGAGAAAGGTCTTAGTTATACCTTGCAGACTCCCTCATCCCTCCCACCCTTGGGATTCCACTCTTTCCATGCTGAAGGAGTGTGGAAGGTCCCTGGCAATGTATCTTCTACAGTCTGCTGTTTTCAAAGTGATTGATCCTCCTTCCTTGCATAGCAGACCCACTGATAAGAGATGTGAAGGAAGGGGACAAACTCTAACCTCTTCTCCTGGACCATGGTTTATGAGGGGCTCAGATCTTATCTTACATCCTAACTCCGGAGGAGTCCACAGATGTCACACTGAGGGAATACAGGCCTCAAACTCAAACCAGGGTCACCTACAGTTTACATACAAGACATGTCCTGATTCCAATACTCACAGGAGACATAACTATTACACCAATATCAGACATACATTGATTGAACAGATCATCATAACAGGAGGCATACGTTAATTTGATCGATCACCTGATCTGATCGTTACACCTCCCCCTTTTAAAATGGCGCACAGAGGCGGTGACCCACGTCACCGTCTCATCAGTGCGCTATTAACTACATCACCTGGACAGGTAGCAGTGGTCTCTGTGCTGAGACAGACTGCCACTGATTCTGCGGGATCTGTACTAACACTTCACTATACTTGACGTCTGTCATGGCACCACCTGACGCCATAGCCGTGGCTAGGGTGGGCAATGGGCATAGTCCCTGTCCCTCTCGCAGGAGATGGCAAACTAAAAGCACACAGGTGTCCTCGAACCCATAGTCTGTGAGCACACTGATATAGTGGGAGCTGTGCCCATCCCGGCTGGTATTGACACAGCCCACCACAGCTGTGCGTCGGACTCCTGGACACGGATTCTCCCCTGCAGCTGGCAGTTTGGCCTTACTCACTGAGATCAGTACCAGACCATTCCGCCACACCCCAAACGGCCATCCCCCTGGGACTCTTAACTCAGCACGTTTAACTATACCACAGGTGTGGGGCATTCTCCCAGCACTATATACAGACTTAAAAATGTCTTCCCAGCACCTCTCCTGAGCTGACTGACCCCCCCTCCCCTTCACTGGGGGGAAGGTCCACTCACTCAACACCTCACACCTCATCCTTTTGTGAGGAGATTCGCTCTCTGTGTCTGTGTGTGTGAATTGTGAAGGGGGGCACGTTTCTGCAAGGGGGAATACCAGCAGGTCATTGTCCCCTGTCTTGGGAACATCCAAGCTCAGCCTTTCTAAGGTTAATGGAGCTGAGTTTACCTGTGCTTCGCGGGCCCTCCCACCCTTCTGGTTGCACACAGCAGCTTCCCTACTAGCCACTGGCTCTATTCCTGAAACAACCCTCTCACTGTACCCAGGGGTATCTTTCCCACTTCCCAGGTATGGGGCAGCCTGTGCAGGGTTGATTCTCAGTTCTGCGTGGAAAGCCAAGCTTTCCATGGCAGTCCAGGACACCTTCCTGAGCCTGACCTTCCCTCCCAGACCCGCAGGTTCTGTGGCTGGGGTGGTGCCACTGAGGTTCTCAGGAGAGGCATCCGTTATCCAGTGATGCTGGAAAAATGCACTCTCTGGAGAGTTCTCAGTGTCTGGAGGTAACCCCTGCTGTGTTCCTGTATCTGTGTTTGTGTGGCTACAGTAAGGAGGGGGGTTTGGGGGGAAAGCTGCAGTAAGGGACACTCTCTCCCTATCTGACAGGTCTACAGTGCACACATGACCCACCGGGTCACTTATTATACCTGGTACCACATTTCCCACAGTAGCGCAAGACATCACATTATCAACAGTAACATCAATATCATAACCTGGGGAGACATCCTGCAATACCTGCAAATTAGCCTGTGCATCTTCCACAACACATGGGGCCCATCCTGCTGGCTTACAATTGCACCGTGGCAAAAACGCTATATCTGGATCCCATTGTCTCTGAGCAGGAATGGGGTTATCTGAGCATGTTGTCACCATTAACTTATTGGCAGGTACATGCTCTGCCTGCAACCAACTCAGATCTGTCCCATTTGTGCAGTTAGCGACCCCTGGCCGGATGTCACAACCAGACATCACTGGAAGAACAGGGTTAACTTCTAGCACAGCAACCTTAATGACATCACCAGCAGCACTCCTACCACTGGTGAGTGAGGGTGTCTCATTCCCAACTAGATTAGGGCATTCATTTAACCCCACAAACTGGCAAGGATTACCCACTATACCTGTCTCTAACTCACCCTCCACCTCCACCGAAGGTACGGCACTATCACAGATCATCCCAGGGGCTTCACACAAAATAACAACATTGCAATGTTCAGCATGGTTACATACTACCTGAGATGCATCATATGGTTCAGAAGGGTTAGCGACAGATATGTGTGGAGTTAATAAAAGTCCCACATCAGTAGTCCCACACATACTTGTGTGCATACAGTCAGAAAGTCTCATTCCTATTTCCGACATAGTCTCTTCCCTGCATACTTTCACTATGCAGTCAGCCGCTTCCGGCAACAAATCTGGAGCAACGGGTGGGAACATGCTGCTCACATCTTCCAGCAGTTTAAACTGGGCCTTGTGATGTGAGGTCTCCTGAGCAGGTTCCATGACTGCTGTAGTAGGCAGAGGCACCTTGCCCTGGTGGGGCACCCCTGGTGAGAGCAAGCTGCTGACATCCTCAGCTTCTGCTTCTCTCAACCGTTTAAACTGGAACTTTGCTTTCAGAGCTGGTAACAGCAGCTGTTCTAGGCGACGCCACTCCACACCTATCCGGCGGCACTGATCTCCCCAAAATGGGGTATCCAGCTTTCTCCAAGCATCGACCTCCTGCTGCGCAAATTTGTAACATTGTCCCAGTTCTCTCAGCAGCACCCAAGGAGACGCGGATGGACCCCAGAAACGAAATGCTGCACAATACTGGCTGAAGGCATTGCACTCATCGTCCCTGGCCTGGGTGAGCTGCATGATCATCTCCCCACGAGTATGGTTGTGGCAGGAGATACCTTGCAGCTGGCATTCTTCCGTTAGTTCCTCTGTGCTCAGTAGGGTAAACATATCATCATCCTCCACTGGGTCAATATACCCACTGGGCTCTTCTGGTGCTGTAGGGGATTGGTACTCTGCAGTCTCCCTGACTGCCACACATCCTACAGTCTCCCTGGTGCTAGCAGAGATGTCAGCTCTCTGAGCATCGGTGGTAGTGTCCAGGGCCAGCTCATTACTCACAACCAAGCTGACACTCACTTGGCTTCCTCTGTCTGCTTCCAAGACAGGGAACTGTGCATGACGCGGTCCGGTGAAATTCGCGTCAGCGGTCATTTGGGACCTCTGTCCCTTGTTAGGCTCCCCATGATTGATAACAGAGTCCACACCATGATCCAACACATTATTTACTTCCGCAGACAGTAAAAGTTCAGTACGAAGCCCATCTCCTGCTAACTCAGTAGCCACGGCAGATAAAGTCTCACGTAAAGGTTCGCCATCATGATGCCCTGTATCATTCTCCACTGGTTCACCAACAGCGATCAGGCCTCTGAGCCTCCCCAGCACCAACTGGTGCTCACGCTCAGCCTGACGCTCTGCAGCCTCAGCCTCTCGTACGGCTTTGCGCTCCGCAGCCTCTCTGTCGACAATGCCTTGGCAGAACTGCACCAGCTGCAAAGCGAATACGGGGTTCACATTCTTCAATTGCCTGCTAGCAGCTAGAAGGTCGCTCTGCAGTGTAGACTTGCTGGGTCCAGCAGAAGTGTTTGACCCTGGCGCGGAATCGTTTGTACTGTCCAGTGCTGACTGAGCCCCTGGGGTAGGATTGTCCATGGACTGGTTTCCTCCAGCAGCTAGAGTCCGATCGGCATCCACTAGTGCCTGAATCATACGTTTTCTACTCTGGCCAGACCAAGGGATATTCCTCTGCACACACACGACCGCCAGGTCATCTCTCCTCATCTGCTGGTAATCAGCCATCCGGAGTCTCACACTTGTCAAATAAAATTATAGGAAAGAAAAACAAGAGAAGGGAGGGAACAGAAATTGCATCCACTGTGTGACTTTTAAAACTATAGTAAAGCTCTGAGTTCTGATTCTGGTGATGTGGGTATTTCTCATAAAATTCTACCCACACTCACTTAAGTTCTTAAAGAGAAAAATGAATTCTCCACCCCACCGCTTGCCGCCAAATGTCACGGACCCACCGGTCGCCTGCTCCGATACGTCAATCTGAGCAGCGCCGGCCGTGACTGGGGTTCACTCAGGACACTCGGGTCCTTTCCTTGAGGTACACTGCCACCAGCCAAAACCTGATTTTAGCGCCTGAAACTGCGCAAGGGGCGGCTTGGCTCGCCCCTGACCACACAATACAAGATAACAATGGTAACGTTTTCCAGCCTTTCTCTTCTGAGGCTAATGAGTCTTAAGAACACAGAACCAGAACTGGGAATATGTATTATTTATTCCTAGAAATACTACAGAGCTTTAAACAAAATGGTTACAAGACATTACAATGATTTTAAAAGTACACACAACGATTACATGCAAATTTCAGAAATAAAATAAAAAGGGAAAAAAGACAGAACCGTATCTTACAATCCTGAAGTGGGGGGGTTCTCCACAAGAAATCTCTCGTCGCCTACAGCCTGTTTGCTAGACCCCCAGGTAGTGACACTGACTATAGGGAGAAAGGTCTTAGTTATACCTTGCAGACTCCCTCATCCCTCCCACCCTTGGGATTCCACTCTTTCCATGCTGAAGGAGTGTGGAAGGTCCCTGGCAATGTATCTTCTACAGTCTGCTGTTTTCAAAGTGATTGATCCTCCTTCCTTGCATAGCAGACCCACTGATAAGAGATGTGAAGGAAGGGGACAAACTCTAACCTCTTCTCCTGGACCATGGTTTATGAGGGGCTCAGATCTTATCTTACATCCTAACTCCGGAGGAGTCCACAGATGTCACACTGAGGGAATACAGGCCTCAAACTCAAACCAGGGTCACCTACAGTTTACATACAAGACATGTCCTGATTCCAATACTCACAGGAGACATAACTATTACACCAATATCAGACATACATTGATTGAACAGATCATCATAACAGGAGGCATACGTTAATTTGATCGATCACCTGATCTGATCGTTACAATGAGTATTGTTTTATCTAGAGTAAACTCTAGGTAAGTTTACTACAGATCAAATTTAAACCCGAACGTAATCGATCAACATCATTAGTGTGTTTCAGGATCTAAATCACACATTCAATCTTTTGTCCAATCTACAGTATTAAGAAACAAATAAAAAATTAGTCACAGAAAATGTGAGATTTAGACCTTGAAGTTCAAATAAAAACATTTCTAACATCTAGCAAATTTACACCTTGAATTCCCAGAGTGCTGTTACTAATTAGATTCTCTGTGATTTGATTCAATTATGTGCAATCCTTTTGCACTGAAGAGATAAGTGTGGCTATATGCTGCACTACTGAACCTCCAAACATGTAGATTATTTTTTTCGCAGCTCCACATGACTGAGAAAATTGTTATTCCAGCGCGACTCAGTATTACTCACATGTTAGTATCTCCCTATGATCTCCTTTAACCATCAGGATATTTATATTATGTGCTCCCATTTCATCATGCATATATCTCAGCAATACCAGTGTATTTGTCTTCTAATGCCTCAGTCAAAATTTTCTCCTATCAATGTCTTCATATAGTAGAATCACCTGTTACATGGCCTGGGGGAAAAATGCATGTTTTTTTTGTATGCAAAAGTAGTACACATGCCTTGCTGTCTTGTCAAACCACAGCATGCTGCGGTAGGACCTGGCGGTTGTGGCCCCACCGTATATCTGTGGGCATCCGCATAGGGCGGTTTCACAAGCTCCGACTGACGCCGGGCAGCGAAACCCCGCACTACTAAGAAGCCATGCCGTACACAAAAGTTTACAATGGTCAGGATGGCCACAGCCCGGCAGCCGTCCTTTCCTGGGCTGTGACCATCATGTGTGAATGGACATAATCCTGTCCATTATTAACTACTGTGTACGGCACGGCTTTTGTCCATGCGGTGTTTCGCCGCCTGGCGTCAGCCGGAGTGTGTGAAATAGCCCATAGTGTACAGTCGCCTTCCGGGCAAGCGGGTCTCGCTAAAACTCTATGTGTGGCCCCAGCCTAATAGTTCTACTTACACAAGTTATGCGCCCCCCTCTTACATACACCAAGGTTGGTTGGCAAAATATAACACATGCAAGGAAGGCCCAGGGATTTCAACATGTATTAGGAGATCAATTGGGAGTCGGGCCTGTGATTTCAACTGTCTGGTGGCCTGCACATGGTTTAATCTGGCCCTGATCCTTAACCATTAGTATCATCATACCTTTACCTATGAGAAAGTCCATATCCATCCCTTTTCCATTAAATAAATTACCATAAATATCTAAATTTCCTATATTGAGCATTATGTTTATATTTGGGCCTTACCCAACAGTATATGTATACCATTACCTTTACATATCCTGCAAAATCTAAACCGGTGTCATATCCAGGATGTTATTTTTATATCCTGGAATTTTCCACATGATCTATTTCGTAACCCATGTACACATTGAACAATATCGGTTGAATTGGAATGACAAATCAGGCATGTTGCTCATTATGTGTTCCCAATTTGTGGATGTCTTGGTCACTATTGATGTTGGCCCAGCTGCACAGCCAACCAGGCAATAATGTTGGCATCGGCGGCATGCGTAATGAAGGAAGGATCGATAGATCATAAAGACAGACTGTGACGGCAAATTAGAGTCTCATGGTCCATCTAGTCTGCCCCTTTGTCAATTAACTTGCCAATTCAACCCTATTTTTTCCTTAGGTCTTTTTAAGGATATTTGCATGCTTATCCCGAGTTTAAAATATGTTATTTATCAGGTACTTGATCAGAAATATTACTCTCTTTCTTATTACCTATAAAACCTTTCTTCCCAGCTGCAGTTTCTTATGGGATGCGCTTGCGCAGCCCCATATAGAAAAACAAACAATATAGATAAAAAAACTGCACAAGGAAACAGAATTATTCAACTTATTAGTCACAATTAATATAAATATACTGGCTGGGTCCGCAGCTGCCAAGAAGTGTATTCTTCAGTTTTGGCTACACCCTACAGCTCCCCCCTTCTCACTTTTCTTAAACAAATTATTTCACATTTTCCAAATGGAGTGGCTTGAAGCTTCTCTACAAAAAGAAAAGTTCACTGGAAAAATTTTTGACACTTGGGAGAGCTACATCGACACCCTATCTCCAACATAAAAAAAAAAAAATTGGAAATTGTTATAAAAACTCATTATGGTACAAGACTCGGGTATGTGCACAGGACCCCCCAATCTCATAGAATACTGTTTCCCTTGGAACTCCACTCTTCCAGGCGTGACAGTGGGCCTTATTTTGGTTCACTCCTTCTGACAAAATCCTTCTTAGATGGACAAAACCATGTGCACTGCAGGGGAGCATATGCAAAATGTGCAGAGAGAGTTAGATTTGGGTGGGGTTTTACTTCAAAGTGAGATCTATATTGAAGTGTAAAAATAAAGCAGCCAGTATTTTCCCTGCACAGAAACAAAATTACTCACCCAAATCTAATTCTCTCTGCACATGTTACATCTGCCCCCCTGCAGTGCACATGGTTTTGTCCATCTAAGAAGTATTTTGTCAGAAAGAGTGAACCAAAATAAGGCCCAGTGTGTGTAGTGGAGGTAATAAAAGGCCCCTCTTCTGACTCTCATTATATATAATTTTCTTTTCTTTCTTGTATGTTCATTGACTTGAATGTAATGCTATTGCACGGTGAAAATGTCATGTACATTATTATCATTATTATTTATTTATTTAGTTATTTATTGCCGTTGACAAACTTCTTGTTTTAAGTGAACTGTACAGTTCTGTACACACTGTACTTCTATTATATTGATCTGTAATGCATCAATAAAAGAAACTTGATTGAAAAAAAATATATACTGGCTAGTATCGTAACAAAAAATCCAGATTATAAAATCATATAGCGATATATTAAAACATATATCAATTCAGCATTTTTTTTTTATTATGGTCAATGCTTGCATCTATTGGTATTGCAATCATAGTCAGACTATAATTCTTACACACCGAAGGATATTAATATAAATTTCACAATTTTCCTTTTCCTTCAAGGTGTTGTCTATCAGCCTGCAATGAATGAAAGTCAAGACGCATCCAAGTAGAGATATTTTGATCCTTGGTGTGCTGGGGGTGTGCCCTTTGGTTTGCTTGGGTTAAAGCCCCTTCCCTTGCAGCACTTGGGGGGCATTACTAGTTTGATTGAGCAGCTCTCACATGTTTGTTTTTATATGCAAGAGGCATTTGTTGGGACCTGCATTTGGAGGGCATGCTGGTTCCTGTAGTGCCACAAGGAGGATTTAGGGGTAAATCCTGATAGGCTGGCTCTCAACTTAGATATATTGGCAAGTGCTGTTATCATGTAGCCTTACAATAGACAATTATATGGCCCAGAATGGATGCTGTTATCATGCAGTGTAGGACTTCCGGTATCAGAGAAGCCTTGACGAGGCCCGGAAGCTTATCATATCTTTTGCAAAATATATGTAACTAAGATCTCTGAATGACCCTCTATTATGTTGGTTATTCAAATCTTATTACTAATGCCCTTTGGTGTGCTGGGGGTTAAATCCCCCCCCCCCCTCCCTTGCAGCACCTGGGGGGCATTACCAGTTTGATTGAGCAGCTCTCACATTGTTGTTTTTATATTTCGATCCTTACAATAGTGTTTTATTTGATATTCTGCGTATGGTTAAAAGCAGAATTCGGTTATCCAGATTAGTGTAATAATCTCTATTAGCGTAAATATGCATTTCCAACTTCTGGATTAGTGGATTAATTGCTGTTAGCGTACAATCTATCTGTAGCAGTATGCATCATGTAAAATAAAGATTCGGCATCTGTCCAAACATGCTGTTCTTTTTAGCCGATACCTCCTTTAAAAATAGATGTTGCGTTTAACATTACCACCACAGTGTTTCCCAGCTGCTGGCGCTTATCCTGTTGTGCAACTATCTCCAGAGCACACTTGTAGGTGTAGATTAAAATGAGGTTCGGTCAATGCAGTATCCTGGTATTTTGGATAAAATTTAATAATATCTCCGCTTAGTCTCCATGTTAGTGGCTTCCTCAGAACTGCATTCACCGAACCTCATTTTAATGTACACCTACAAGTGGGCTCTGGAGATGGCTGCACTACAGGTCAAGCTCCAGCAGTTGGGAAACACTGTTGTTACTATACCCCAGACACAGAGTTATCACACACCTAACACACTGATCACTATACACAGGTCACATAAACAGGCAGGGCACATCAATATCACCTAACTAATACACAATGATCACTATGCACTAAACACAAGTCACACTGATATTGCACACTTGTCACACATTGATCGCTATACAAAGAACAATCTCAAGGCCAGATTAAGGTTTGCAACAGCCCCTACTAAAAAAAACTATCAGTATAATATGCTGTCTATGTTCTTCAAAAGTATAATGCACTGGTTCCTAACAGTCCAGGTTTTTGGGATATACCACAGATGGTGTAACCAAACTGAGGTAGTACTTAAGTCACAGCCTTAAAATCTGAATTAATGTGCCTTGAGGACCACATTTGGGAAAAAAAAGTTGAATGTGTAAATATTCCTAGCAACACAAATTTGTTGTTTACATTATGCGGTATGTGGAATCCCCTGGGTAGTTGCCCATTGCGGTTCTGTTGATCCATTCCGAAATTTTTTTGACAGAATGGATCCAGCATCCATTATTCAATGCAGCGTCCAAATCCGGATGTCGGATTTGGCTGCTGATTGATGCGCACCTGGCCAGCGAGGGGACCAGGTGAGCGCAGTGGCAGGAGGAGGAATGATTGCCCAGGGAGCAGCGGGTGCCGGGACGGTGACAGGTGCCAGGAGGGTATGGATATGCAGTGGGAGGGAGGTGGTGGACAGGAGGCGGACAGGAGGATGGCGCCATCTAAGCTGCTGCTGCTCACCCGGCACCATTCTCCCTGCCTTAATCCGACATCTTTTCATGTTGGATTGAGATTGCTGGAAACATGACCATGGCTGTGTTTTTGTCAAAAGCAGGTGGTTTTCCTTCAATCCACCTGGTTTTTGGCAGGTTGGAACATTTCGACCTGCCGAATAAACAAACAGCTAGCTTTGAATGGATAGAATCCCTTCCGATCTATTCATGTCGAAAACTGCTGTATTTTCGATATTTATTGAATATACCCCACTCTACCTCTGGAAAGAGTGAGTTTTTTTAAATCTCTAATTATTACATTTAGGAAGGAGTTCAAGTGGGGATGGGAAATTCATAAAACAAACAGCGACACAATGTTATTTATAAAGCACTGCATCAGTGTTTTTTTTTAATGTTATTTTATTAGAATAAATCACCAGGACTTTTTAGTTAGCTTGCACCCAAACAGTGCTCAGAGCCCTTGCTGTCCTTTTGGTGGGAAATGAGATATAGACAAGAAAATGATAGGAACTAGCGCTAGTGGAAAAGCAGCTGAGTATTATCCCCTGGAGGCCATCCAAACCTCCAAACAGTGAAAACAATATGCAAATACAAAAGGTGGGACAACCAGCGCTTGATGGAAACTTGTTCGTGAGCTGGAGATCAGAGCACAGCTGACGTTTTTTGGTGGGTTAATAACCACACTTACTTAATAGTTCTGTCTCGAGTTCACGTAGCAGTTTCTTTAAGCAGGAAAATGTGTTTATCCTGGGCACTTACTTATTAGTTCAATCACGAATACACAAAAAGGTATCTTTGTTTCTTCCAAATATCAGCATCAATCAATGGCAATAAGCAGATAGGGTACAACTTACTTTTTATTTCAGACTCGCGTTCACGTAATGGTATCTTTAAAATCAGGATCCAGTCTCCAAGGATAGGTCACAAAGATTTATTCAAAGATATAACACGATAAAAACACACACTGAAGGGAATCCAGGACACTTGCTGCGAGATGGAAAGTTCTTTGTCTTAGGCGCTGCAGACGCATATGGGACAGAGACGCAGACGGTTCCTGTTCACCTTGTCTAACACGCTGGAGTAGAGTGAGCCAGCAAGCAGTACTGACGTCAACGCGTTTCGGATTCCTCCTTCTTCAAGACGTACTGCTGTCTATCACAGTATTCGATTTATACTGAATGGCAAAGTCACATGATCGCGTTTCCACCTATCATGGTTAATACCTATAATCTCTAGACCCGGCTCTTTTATATTTAAGCAGCTTATTACCGCATAATAAATACATACATACATACATGGTATTACATATATAAAATAAGCATATAAAAATACAAAAAGTACAAAAGTGCAAAATATGTAGTAAAACATCAGTAAAAAAGATTTTTTATATAAAAACATCGATGTCATAAAAACATCGATACAAACAGTCACACATATCATAATAATATATATATATAGAGCCGGGTATAAAAGAGGGACAAACAAACACAGAAACAAGATATTAGTATCAAATATAAAACTGAACACCCTAAAAGAATTTCTCCTGTTAGATAAACCATTTATATTCGAAATCTACATTAAGACCTCTTGGGATCAGTGTTTTGAGTTCGAATATAGTTTTCATTTCAAGTTTTGCTAAATCCTGTTCTGTGTTCTTAGTCCTCCAATTTTTATTACATGTTTTAATGCCACAAAAATGTTTTAAAAATTTAACATCACATGCATGTTCTTTTTTAAAATGTAAAGATACATTATGAAGTTCGTTTCCTTTTTTGATATTGCGAATGTGTTCCCCTAATCTTTCTTTGAGCATTCTGCCCGTTCTGCCCACATATTGGGTACCACACATGCATTCCAACAAATATATGACATTCTTAGTCCCGCAAGTAATGAAGTCTTTTATAGTGTATTCATGTCCCGTGACAGAAGATTTGTATTGGGTAATCTTATTTTCTGTCTGACAGGTTTTACACATAGAGCATTGACCACATCTATAAAAGCCTTTTGATGTTATACGTGAAGGTCTTTTATCTACTGGTAAGGCACTTCTCACCAGCATGCTCCGCAAATTGTCTGCCCGTCTATATACAAATTTTGGGCTAGGACCTAGATGTTTATTCAACAGAGGATCTTTAGTAAGGATATTCCAATGATCAGAAATAATTTTCTCTATTACTTTGTGTTGCGAAGTAAACTTGGTGATAAAGGCTATTTCTTGCTCTTCTTTATTCACCTTTTTAGGATTGTCCTGTAACAGATCACTTCTAGAGCAGGTCTGGTATTGTTCTAAGGCTTTATTAACCACTGATGGACTATATCCTTTATCTAAGAAATTTTTCCTCATACTACAGGCTTGTGAGTTGAAAACATCCAAATCTGTGCAATTCCGTCTTAGACGCTGGAATTGACTTTTGGGGATACTTTTGGTCCAATTTTTATGGTGATTGCTATCACATCCTATATAGGAGTTGCAGTCAGTGGGCTTTACGAAGTTTTTTGTCTTAATAACCTCATCCTCGACATAGATCGTAAGGTCTAGGAAATTTATCTCTCTGTCACTAATGGTATATGTCAGTTCAATGTTATATGGATTATTATTAAGATGTTGGCAGAAATTTTGTAGGGATATGTCATCACCCCTCCAGATGAATAGGATATCATCTATGTAGCGGGTCCATAGGGCCAAGCTGGCAATCCAGGGATGACCCGTCCATACCTGCTCATCCTCCCAATGAGCCATGAACAGGTTGGCATATCCTGGTGCCAGCTTGGCACCCATTGCTGAACCCGCTACCTGTAAGAAGAAGTCTCCCTCGTACCAGAAGAAGTTGTTTGTTAAAACCAACTCTATTCCCTCTGTGATAAAATTGACCATTTTTTCATTAGTATTGTTCTTCACCAAAAAATATTTTGTCGCCTCTATACCATCTACATGTTGTATAATAGTATAGAGGGATTTTACATCCGCAGTTACCAATTTAAAATGGGATTCCCACTTAATATCTTTAATTTTGTTAAGTACAGATATAGTGTCCTTGGCGTATGATTTAGTGGTTTTTACTATCGGCTGAATTTTATTATCCAGGTAGCATGACAGATTCGATGTAATCGATCCAATACTCGCCACAATTGGTCTGCCTGGTGGTTTAGTGGCGGACTTATGGATCTTAGGAAGAACGTAGATAACTGGGATTGAGGGATTTTCAACGTGTAAATATTCGGCTTCCTTCTCTGTGATAACATCCAGTGACAGATATAACTGGATGAAAATATCCATTTTCTTTTGAATTTTGCTAGATGGATCTGAACAAAGCTTTTTATATGTATTTGAATCCAACAATTGTCTCATGACTTCTGCATGATAGTCATCCCTGTTCAGGATGACTATCCCTCCGCCCTTGTCGGCCGGTTTTATAATAATTTGATTATTGTTTTTGAGACTATCTATGGCCATTTTTTGAGATTTAGTGAGATTGGGGTTTTTTACTTTTTTCAAGGAAACCTTTTCTAAATCTTCTTTTACCAAGTTTTCAAAAACGTCTATGAAACATCCTTTCTTAAATCTGGGGAAAAAGGTAGATTTTCTTTTAAATACTTTAACCTGTTCCTCCACTATATCAACAGCGGAATCATTCTCTTCTGTATCAGAGAAGAATTTTTTCAACGTGAGCTTTCTTATAAATTTTTGTAGGTCGGTAAAGACCTCATATTCATTAGTATGATTCGAAGGAGAGAATTTAAGCCCTTTCTCAAGGATACTTTCTTCTTCCTTAGTAAGAACATAGTTGCTCAGATTAAATATACTTGTTTTATGGGATTTTTCGCTGTTATTCTTGGTTTCATTAGTAATACTAATTTCTTCTGTGGGACTTTCTCCTACAGTACTTGGTATGGATGTGATACCTCTATTTTTAGCACGTTGTTTCTTTGACAGATTTAGATTAGAATTGGAACCACCTCTTTTGCCTCTTTTATTTTTAGTAAAAGATTTTAGTTGAAATTGGTTCTCCGCCAGCCTCTGTCTAAAAAATGATTGTTAGAATTTAATCTTTTTTCTTTTCCCTGATAGTTGTGGGACCTATTTTCTCCCTCATCTTGTTGTTTATTCCTCCAACCATAAATGTTTGGAGTATCAGGGAATCGGTCATTTTGTCTCTTATGATATCTTTGACTTTGCTCGGCTGGTTTCATATATTTTTGGTTAGGACGACGGGGGTTCTCACCTCTATTATTTCCTTCCCAATGATGGTTACAATTAGGACTGTCTTTATTTTCCCATGACCTAGAATTATCCTGATTGTATGGGCGAAAATTTGCTTGATAATTAGTACGATGGTTAGTATTTATCGATGGTTTAAATTTAAATTTATCAAATTTTCTACGTGGGGTGTTCTGTACCTGATTAATTTCTACAGTATTGATATCACGTTTGGGTGGAAGCTCTCCTTCTGTTGGGGTTTTGCTGTCCTTCCATTTATACTGATCTCCTGTTTCATAGTCTTTCTTATCTCTCAAATATTTTTTATATTTTTTATTCTTTAATTCGTTTTCATTTTTATCTATTTTGGCCATAATATTTTTCTCAAGCTCTTTATATTCAGCTGATTTGGCATATGGTTTAATGAGAGTGTAGAGATCCTCTATTTCTTTTTCTGTAGTTTTTAGATTGTAATTTTTCTCTTTGATAATAAGTTCTATTAAAGAATTGGCGCAATGGTCTAAAATTCCCAGCCAGTCTTTTTTAAAAGATTCTGTTTCTGTGGTAAATGATGGCAATTTATCAATTCTCAGGCCCCTTGGAATGATTTTATCTTTTAAATATCTTTCCAGGGTGGCGGTTTCCCACCATAGTTTACCTTCTTTTACAAGTAATTTCTCAATTTTAAACATGACATTATCTAAATTTTCATCACTCACAGAGGGCATTTCATCTATCCCTTTAGAGAACAAATTATCAATATTTTCTACACGGATTTTTCGATGTTTAAACATAATTTCCAAGCGGCTAAGTTCCAAATCTGGATGGACAAACAACCGGAATATAGACAAGAAAATGATAGGAACTAGCGCTAGTGGAAAAGCAGCTGAGTATTATCCCCTGGAGGCCATCCAAACCTCCAAACAGTGAAAACAATATGCAAATACAAAAGGTGGGACAACCAGCGCTTGATGGAAACTTGTTCGTGAGCTGGAGATCAGAGCACAGCTGACGTTTTTTGGTGGGTTAATAACCACACTTACTTAATAGTTCTGTCTCGAGTTCACGTAGCAGTTTCTTTAAGCAGGAAAATGTGTTTATCCTGGGCACTTACTTATTAGTTCAATCACGAATACACAAAAAGGTATCTTTGTTTCTTCCAAATATCAGCATCAATCAATGGCAATAAGCAGATAGGGTACAACTTACTTTTTATTTCAGACTCGCGTTCACGTAATGGTATCTTTAAAATCAGGATCCAGTCTCCAAGGATAGGTCACAAAGATTTATTCAAAGATATAACACGATAAAAACACACACTGAAGGGAATCCAGGACACTTGCTGCGAGATGGAAAGTTCTTTGTCTTAGGCGCTGCAGACGCATATGGGACAGAGACGCAGACGGTTCCTGTTCACCTTGTCTAACACGCTGGAGTAGAGTGAGCCAGCAAGCAGTACTGACGTCAACGCGTTTCGGATTCCTCCTTCTTCAAGACGTACTGCTGTCTATCACAGTATTCGATTTATACTGAATGGCAAAGTCACATGATCGCGTTTCCACCTATCATGGTTAATACCTATAATCTCTAGACCCGGCTCTTTTATATTTAAGCAGCTTATTACCGCATAATAAATACATACATACATACATGGTATTACATATATAAAATAAGCATATAAAAATACAAAAAGTACAAAAGTGCAAAATATGTAGTAAAACATCAGTAAAAAAGATTTTTTATATAAAAACATCGATGTCATAAAAACATTGATACAAACAGTCACACATATCATAATAATATATATATATAGAGCCGGGTATAAAAGAGGGACAAACAAACACAGAAACAAGATATTAGTATCAAATATAAAACTGAACACCCTAAAAGAATTTCTCCTGTTAGATAAACCATTTATATTCGAAATCTACATTAAGACCTCTTGGGATCAGTGTTTTGAGTTCGAATATAGTTTTCATTTCAAGTTTTGCTAAATCCTGTTCTGTGTTCTTAGTCCTCCAATTTTTATTACATGTTTTAATGCCACAAAAATGTTTTAAAAATTTAACATCACATGCATGTTCTTTTTTAAAATGTAAAGATACATTATGAAGTTCGTTTCCTTTTTTGATATTGCGAATGTGTTCCCCTAATCTTTCTTTGAGCATTCTGCCCGTTCTGCCCACATATTGGGTACCACACATGCATTCCAACAAATATATGACATTCTTAG
Organism: Crinia signifera; assembly: GCF_055691185.1. Lineage (NCBI taxonomy): Eukaryota > Metazoa > Chordata > Amphibia > Anura > Myobatrachidae > Crinia > Crinia signifera. Next base: position 127,759,648 of record NC_139222.1, on the reverse strand, counting down.
TCCCGCAAGTAATGAAGTCTTTTATAGTGTATTCATGTCCCGTGACAGAAGATTTGTATTGGGTAATCTTATTTTCTGTCTGACAGGTTTTACACATAGAGCATTGACCACATCTATAAAAGCCTTTTGATGTTATACGTGAAGGTCTTTTATCTACTGGTAAGGCACTTCTCACCAGCATGCTCCGCAAATTGTCTGCCCGTCTATATACAAATTTTGGGCTAGGACCTAGATGTTTATTCAACAGAGGATCTTTAGTAAGGATATTCCAATGATCAGAAATAATTTTCTCTATTACTTTGTGTTGCGAAGTAAACTTGGTGATAAAGGCTATTTCTTGCTCTTCTTTATTCACCTTTTTAGGATTGTCCTGTAACAGATCACTTCTAGAGCAGGTCTGGTATTGTTCTAAGGCTTTATTAACCACTGATGGACTATATCCTTTATCTAAGAAATTTTTCCTCATACTACAGGCTTGTGAGTTGAAAACATCCAAATCTGTGCAATTCCGTCTTAGACGCTGGAATTGACTTTTGGGGATACTTTTGGTCCAATTTTTATGGTGATTGCTATCACATCCTATATAGGAGTTGCAGTCAGTGGGCTTTACGAAGTTTTTTGTCTTAATAACCTCATCCTCGACATAGATCGTAAGGTCTAGGAAATTTATCTCTCTGTCACTAATGGTATATGTCAGTTCAATGTTATATGGATTATTATTAAGATGTTGGCAGAAATTTTGTAGGGATATGTCATCACCCCTCCAGATGAATAGGATATCATCTATGTAGCGGGTCCATAGGGCCAAGCTGGCAATCCAGGGATGACCCGTCCATACCTGCTCATCCTCCCAATGAGCCATGAACAGGTTGGCATATCCTGGTGCCAGCTTGGCACCCATTGCTGAACCCGCTACCTGTAAGAAGAAGTCTCCCTCGTACCAGAAGAAGTTGTTTGTTAAAACCAACTCTATTCCCTCTGTGATAAAATTGACCATTTTTTCATTAGTATTGTTCTTCACCAAAAAATATTTTGTCGCCTCTATACCATCTACATGTTGTATAATAGTATAGAGGGATTTTACATCCGCAGTTACCAATTTAAAATGGGATTCCCACTTAATATCTTTAATTTTGTTAAGTACAGATATAGTGTCCTTGGCGTATGATTTAGTGGTTTTTACTATCGGCTGAATTTTATTATCCAGGTAGCATGACAGATTCGATGTAATCGATCCAATACTCGCCACAATTGGTCTGCCTGGTGGTTTAGTGGCAGACTTATGGATCTTAGGAAGAACGTAGATAACTGGGATTGAGGGATTTTCAACGTGTAAATATTCGGCTTCCTTCTCTGTGATAACATCCAGTGACAGATATAACTGGATGAAAATATCCATTTTCTTTTGAATTTTGCTAGATGGATCTGAACAAAGCTTTTTATATGTATTTGAATCCAACAATTGTCTCATGACTTCTGCATGATAGTCATCCCTGTTCAGGATGACTATCCCTCCGCCCTTGTCGGCCGGTTTTATAATAATTTGATTATTGTTTTTGAGACTATCTATGGCCATTTTTTGAGATTTAGTGAGATTGGGGTTTTTTACTTTTTTCAAGGAAACCTTTTCTAAATCTTCTTTTACCAAGTTTTCAAAAACGTCTATGAAACATCCTTTCTTAAATCTGGGGAAAAAGGTAGATTTTCTTTTAAATACTTTAACCTGTTCCTCCACTATATCAACAGCGGAATCATTCTCTTCTGTATCAGAGAAGAATTTTTTCAACGTGAGCTTTCTTATAAATTTTTGTAGGTCGGTAAAGACCTCATATTCATTAGTATGATTCGAAGGAGAGAATTTAAGCCCTTTCTCAAGGATACTTTCTTCTTCCTTAGTAAGAACATAGTTGCTCAGATTAAATATACTTGTTTTATGGGATTTTTCGCTGTTATTCTTGGTTTCATTAGTAATACTAATTTCTTCTGTGGGACTTTCTCCTACAGTACTTGGTATGGATGTGATACCTCTATTTTTAGCACGTTGTTTCTTTGACAGATTTAGATTAGAATTGGAACCACCTCTTTTGCCTCTTTTATTTTTAGTAAAAGATTTTAGTTGAAATTGGTTCTCCGCCAGCCTCTGTCTAAAAAATGATTGTTAGAATTTAATCTTTTTTCTTTTCCCTGATAGTTGTGGGACCTATTTTCTCCCTCAAGGTTTCCTTGAAAAAAGTAAAAAACCCCAATCTCACTAAATCTCAAAAAATGGCCATAGATAGTCTCAAAAACAATAATCAAATTATTATAAAACCGGCCGACAAGGGCGGAGGGATAGTCATCCTGAACAGGGATGACTATCATGCAGAAGTCATGAGACAATTGTTGGATTCAAATACATATAAAAAGCTTTGTTCAGATCCATCTAGCAAAATTCAAAAGAAAATGGATATTTTCATCCAGTTATATCTGTCACTGGATGTTATCACAGAGAAGGAAGCCGAATATTTACACGTTGAAAATCCCTCAATCCCAGTTATCTACGTTCTTCCTAAGATCCATAAGTCCGCCACTAAACCACCAGGCAGACCAATTGTGGCGAGTATTGGATCGATTACATCGAATCTGTCATGCTACCTGGATAATAAAATTCAGCCGATAGTAAAAACCACTAAATCATACGCCAAGGACACTATATCTGTACTTAACAAAATTAAAGATATTAAGTGGGAATCCCATTTTAAATTGGTAACTGCGGATGTAAAATCCCTCTATACTATTATACAACATGTAGATGGTATAGAGGCGACAAAATATTTTTTGGTGAAGAACAATACTAATGAAAAAATGGTCAATTTTATCACAGAGGGAATAGAGTTGGTTTTAACAAACAACTTCTTCTGGTACGAGGGAGACTTCTTCTTACAGGTAGCGGGTTCAGCAATGGGTGCCAAGCTGGCACCAGGATATGCCAACCTGTTCATGGCTCATTGGGAGGATGAGCAGGTATGGACGGGTCATCCCTGGATTGCCAGCTTGGCCCTATGGACCCGCTACATAGATGATATCCTATTCATCTGGAGGGGTGATGACATATCCCTACAAAATTTCTGCCAACATCTTAATAATAATCCATATAACATTGAACTGACATATACCATTAGTGACAGAGAGATAAATTTCCTAGACCTTACGATCTATGTCGAGGATGAGGTTATTAAGACAAAAAACTTCGTAAAGCCCACTGACTGCAACTCCTATATAGGATGTGATAGCAATCACCATAAAAATTGGACCAAAAGTATCCCCAAAAGTCAATTCCAGCGTCTAAGACGGAATTGCACAGATTTGGATGTTTTCAACTCACAAGCCTGTAGTATGAGGAAAAATTTCTTAGATAAAGGATATAGTCCATCAGTGGTTAATAAAGCCTTAGAACAATACCAGACCTGCTCTAGAAGTGATCTGTTACAGGACAATCCTAAAAAGGTGAATAAAGAAGAGCAAGAAATAGCCTTTATCACCAAGTTTACTTCGCAACACAAAGTAATAGAGAAAATTATTTCTGATCATTGGAATATCCTTACTAAAGATCCTCTGTTGAATAAACATCTAGGTCCTAGCCCAAAATTTGTATATAGACGGGCAGACAATTTGCGGAGCATGCTGGTGAGAAGTGCCTTACCAGTAGATAAAAGACCTTCACGTATAACATCAAAAGGCTTTTATAGATGTGGTCATTGCTCTATGTGTAAAACCTGTCAGACAGAAAATAAGATTACCCAATACAAATCTTCTGTCACGGGACATGAATACACTATAAAAGACTTCATTACTTGCGGGACTAAGAATGTCATATATTTGTTGGAATGCATGTGTGGTACCCAATATGTGGGCAGAACGGGCAGAATGCTCAAAGAAAGATTAGGGGAACACATTCGCAATATCAAAAAAGGAAACGAACTTCATAATGTATCTTTACATTTTAAAAAAGAACATGCATGTGATGTTAAATTTTTAAAACATTTTTGTGGCATTAAAACATGTAATAAAAATTGGAGGACTAAGAACACAGAACAGGATTTAGCAAAACTTGAAATGAAAACTATATTCGAACTCAAAACACTGATCCCAAGAGGTCTTAATGTAGATTTCGAATATAAATGGTTTATCTAACAGGAGAAATTCTTTTAGGGTGTTCAGTTTTATATTTGATACTAATATCTTGTTTCTGTGTTTGTTTGTCCCTCTTTTATACCCGGCTCTATATATATATATTATTATGATATGTGTGACTGTTTGTATCGATGTTTTTATGACATCGATGTTTTTATATAAAAAATCTTTTTTACTGATGTTTTACTACATATTTTGCACTTTTGTACTTTTTGTATTTTTATATGCTTATTTTATATATGTAATACCATGTATGTATGTATGTATTTATTATGCGGTAATAAGCTGCTTAAATATAAAAGAGCCGGGTCTAGAGATTATAGGTATTAACCATGATAGGTGGAAACGCGATCATGTGACTTTGCCATTCAGTATAAATCGAATACTGTGATAGACAGCAGTACGTCTTGAAGAAGGAGGAATCCGAAACGCGTTGACGTCAGTACTGCTTGCTGGCTCACTCTACTCCAGCGTGTTAGACAAGGTGAACAGGAACCGTCTGCGTCTCTGTCCCATATGCGTCTGCAGCGCCTAAGACAAAGAACTTTCCATCTCGCAGCAAGTGTCCTGGATTCCCTTCAGTGTGTGTTTTTATCGTGTTATATCTTTGAATAAATCTTTGTGACCTATCCTTGGAGACTGGATCCTGATTTTAAAGATACCATTACGTGAACGCGAGTCTGAAATAAAAAGTAAGTTGTACCCTATCTGCTTATTGCCATTGATTGATGCTGATATTTGGAAGAAACAAAGATACCTTTTTGTGTATTCGTGATTGAACTAATAAGTAAGTGCCCAGGATAAACACATTTTCCTGCTTAAAGAAACTGCTACGTGAACTCGAGACAGAACTATTAAGTAAGTGTGGTTATTAACCCACCAAAAAACGTCAGCTGTGCTCTGATCTCCAGCTCACGAACAAGTTTCCATCAAGCGCTGGTTGTCCCACCTTTTGTATTTGCATATTGTTTTCACTGTTTGGAGGTTTGGATGGCCTCCAGGGGATAATACTCAGCTGCTTTTCCACTAGCGCTAGTTCCTATCATTTTCTTGTCTATATTCCGGTTGTTTGTCCATCCAGATTTGGAACTTAGCCGCTTGGAAATTATGTTTAAACATCGAAAAATCCGTGTAGAAAATATTGATAATTTGTTCTCTAAAGGGATAGATGAAATGCCCTCTGTGAGTGATGAAAATTTAGATAATGTCATGTTTAAAATTGAGAAATTACTTGTAAAAGAAGGTAAACTATGGTGGGAAACCGCCACCCTGGAAAGATATTTAAAAGATAAAATCATTCCAAGGGGCCTGAGAATTGATAAATTGCCATCATTTACCACAGAAACAGAATCTTTTAAAAAAGACTGGCTGGGAATTTTAGACCATTGCGCCAATTCTTTAATAGAACTTATTATCAAAGAGAAAAATTACAATCTAAAAACTACAGAAAAAGAAATAGAGGATCTCTACACTCTCATTAAACCATATGCCAAATCAGCTGAATATAAAGAGCTTGAGAAAAATATTATGGCCAAAATAGATAAAAATGAAAACGAATTAAAGAATAAAAAATATAAAAAATATTTGAGAGATAAGAAAGACTATGAAACAGGAGATCAGTATAAATGGAAGGACAGCAAAACCCCAACAGAAGGAGAGCTTCCACCCAAACGTGATATCAATACTGTAGAAATTAATCAGGTACAGAACACCCCACGTAGAAAATTTGATAAATTTAAATTTAAACCATCGATAAATACTAACCATCGTACTAATTATCAAGCAAATTTTCGCCCATACAATCAGGATAATTCTAGGTCATGGGAAAATAAAGACAGTCCTAATTGTAACCATCATTGGGAAGGAAATAATAGAGGTGAGAACCCCCGTCGTCCTAACCAAAAATATATGAAACCAGCCGAGCAAAGTCAAAGATATCATAAGAGACAAAATGACCGATTCCCTGATACTCCAAACATTTATGGTTGGAGGAATAAACAACAAGATGAGGGAGAAAATAGGTCCCACAACTATCAGGGAAAAGAAAAAAGATTAAATTCTAACAATCATTTTTTAGACAGAGGCTGGCGGAGAACCAATTTCAACTAAAATCTTTTACTAAAAATAAAAGAGGCAAAAGAGGTGGTTCCAATTCTAATCTAAATCTGTCAAAGAAACAACGTGCTAAAAATAGAGGTATCACATCCATACCAAGTACTGTAGGAGAAAGTCCCACAGAAGAAATTAGTATTACTAATGAAACCAAGAATAACAGCGAAAAATCCCATAAAACAAGTATATTTAATCTGAGCAACTATGTTCTTACTAAGGAAGAAGAAAGTATCCTTGAGAAAGGGCTTAAATTCTCTCCTTCGAATCATACTAATGAATATGAGGTCTTTACCGACCTACAAAAATTTATAAGAAAGCTCACGTTGAAAAAATTCTTCTCTGATACAGAAGAGAATGATTCCGCTGTTGATATAGTGGAGGAACAGGTTAAAGTATTTAAAAGAAAATCTACCTTTTTCCCCAGATTTAAGAAAGGATGTTTCATAGACGTTTTTGAAAACTTGGTAAAAGAAGATTTAGAAAAGGTTTCCTTGAAAAAAGTAAAAAACCCCAATCTCACTAAATCTCAAAAAATGGCCATAGATAGTCTCAAAAACAATAATCAAATTATTATAAAACCGGCCGACAAGGGCGGAGGGATAGTCATCCTGAACAGGGATGACTATCATGCAGAAGTCATGAGACAATTGTTGGATTCAAATACATATAAAAAGCTTTGTTCAGATCCATCTAGCAAAATTCAAAAGAAAATGGATATTTTCATCCAGTTATATCTGTCACTGGATGTTATCACAGAGAAGGAAGCCGAATATTTACACGTTGAAAATCCCTCAATCCCAGTTATCTACGTTCTTCCTAAGATCCATAAGTCCGCCACTAAACCACCAGGCAGACCAATTGTGGCGAGTATTGGATCGATTACATCGAATCTGTCATGCTACCTGGATAATAAAATTCAGCCGATAGTAAAAACCACTAAATCATACGCCAAGGACACTATATCTGTACTTAACAAAATTAAAGATATTAAGTGGGAATCCCATTTTAAATTGGTAACTGCGGATGTAAAATCCCTCTATACTATTATACAACATGTAGATGGTATAGAGGCGACAAAATATTTTTTGGTGAAGAACAATACTAATGAAAAAATGGTCAATTTTATCACAGAGGGAATAGAGTTGGTTTTAACAAACAACTTCTTCTGGTACGAGGGAGACTTCTTCTTACAGGTAGCGGGTTCAGCAATGGGTGCCAAGCTGGCACCAGGATATGCCAACCTGTTCATGGCTCATTGGGAGGATGAGCAGGTATGGACGGGTCATCCCTGGATTGCCAGCTTGGCCCTATGGACCCGCTACATAGATGATATCCTATTCATCTGGAGGGGTGATGACATATCCCTACAAAATTTCTGCCAACATCTTAATAATAATCCATATAACATTGAACTGACATATACCATTAGTGACAGAGAGATAAATTTCCTAGACCTTACGATCTATGTCGAGGATGAGGTTATTAAGACAAAAAACTTCGTAAAGCCCACTGACTGCAACTCCTATATAGGATGTGATAGCAATCACCATAAAAATTGGACCAAAAGTATCCCCAAAAGTCAATTCCAGCGTCTAAGACGGAATTGCACAGATTTGGATGTTTTCAACTCACAAGCCTGTAGTATGAGGAAAAATTTCTTAGATAAAGGATATAGTCCATCAGTGGTTAATAAAGCCTTAGAACAATACCAGACCTGCTCTAGAAGTGATCTGTTACAGGACAATCCTAAAAAGGTGAATAAAGAAGAGCAAGAAATAGCCTTTATCACCAAGTTTACTTCGCAACACAAAGTAATAGAGAAAATTATTTCTGATCATTGGAATATCCTTACTAAAGATCCTCTGTTGAATAAACATCTAGGTCCTAGCCCAAAATTTGTATATAGACGGGCAGACAATTTGCGGAGCATGCTGGTGAGAAGTGCCTTACCAGTAGATAAAAGACCTTCACGTATAACATCAAAAGGCTTTTATAGATGTGGTCAATGCTCTATGTGTAAAACCTGTCAGACAGAAAATAAGATTACCCAATACAAATCTTCTGTCACGGGACATGAATACACTATAAAAGACTTCATTACTTGCGGGACTAAGAATGTCATATATTTGTTGGAATGCATGTGTGGTACCCAATATGTGGGCAGAACGGGCAGAATGCTCAAAGAAAGATTAGGGGAACACATTCGCAATATCAAAAAAGGAAACGAACTTCATAATGTATCTTTACATTTTAAAAAAGAACATGCATGTGATGTTAAATTTTTAAAACATTTTTGTGGCATTAAAACATGTAATAAAAATTGGAGGACTAAGAACACAGAACAGGATTTAGCAAAACTTGAAATGAAAACTATATTCGAACTCAAAACACTGATCCCAAGAGGTCTTAATGTAGATTTCGAATATAAATGGTTTATCTAACAGGAGAAATTCTTTTAGGGTGTTCAGTTTTATATTTGATACTAATATCTTGTTTCTGTGTTTGTTTGTCCCTCTTTTATACCCGGCTCTATATATATATATTATTATGATATGTGTGACTGTTTGTATCGATGTTTTTATGACATCGATGTTTTTATATAAAAAATCTTTTTTACTGATGTTTTACTACATATTTTGCACTTTTGTACTTTTTGTATTTTTATATGCTTATTTTATATATGTAATACCATGTATGTATGTATGTATTTATTATGCGGTAATAAGCTGCTTAAATATAAAAGAGCCGGGTCTAGAGATTATAGGTATTAACCATGATAGGTGGAAACGCGATCATGTGACTTTGCCATTCAGTATAAATCGAATACTGTGATAGACAGCAGTACGTCTTGAAGAAGGAGGAATCCGAAACGCGTTGACGTCAGTACTGCTTGCTGGCTCACTCTACTCCAGCGTGTTAGACAAGGTGAACAGGAACCGTCTGCGTCTCTGTCCCATATGCGTCTGCAGCGCCTAAGACAAAGAACTTTCCATCTCGCAGCAAGTGTCCTGGATTCCCTTCAGTGTGTGTTTTTATCGTGTTATATCTTTGAATAAATCTTTGTGACCTATCCTTGGAGACTGGATCCTGATTTTAAAGATACCATTACGTGAACGCGAGTCTGAAATAAAAAGTAAGTTGTACCCTATCTGCTTATTGCCATTGATTGATGCTGATATTTGGAAGAAACAAAGATACCTTTTTGTGTATTCGTGATTGAACTAATAAGTAAGTGCCCAGGATAAACACATTTTCCTGCTTAAAGAAACTGCTACGTGAACTCGAGACAGAACTATTAAGTAAGTGTGGTTATTAACCCACCAAAAAACGTCAGCTGTGCTCTGATCTCCAGCTCACGAACAAGTTTCCATCAAGCGCTGGTTGTCCCACCTTTTGTATTTGCATAGGGAAATGAGATATGTTGGGAACAGTGACCTACTCTACCACCCCTCCAATGCCTAGGCCAATCCTATATAGCACCACCTTGCCTAACCATGTACCTTGCCCTACCCTCACTCTGCCTTACCCATTCTCTGATAGTCTACTTCCAGTCTTAGCACCCCCAACACAGATCATTGCCTCCTTATCAGACATTAGTCACCCCACCCAGCTGGCCTTTCTCCACATCTGTCCCAGCATACAGCAGACATATCTTTCCTCCCCCGCACACCCATCTCTAAATTGCATTATGGCAGTGACGACACCAGACCCCATAAGTCCATTGGGCGCTAGGTGCCCACCTGTACCACCTTGTCAGTAATACAGCACTTATCTGAATATTCTGTCAAAATCATAGCCAGTTAGCACTGTCTTTTCTGCTCTCAGTTTCTTTTTGTCCCCATCAGCCAGTATTGTTTATGTCAGCATTCTTTTTTTTCTAGCATGTTTTGTGACTATCATCTGGGGAGATATGTTGTATTCATCCCTGGTTCAACCAATCTAATACATTCACCTATGCTCCTGATGAGGTCTAAGTAGAAGTTAGAGGACTAGTTTAACCATTAACCGTTTTCTTCATTCAATAGGGGAACCTTACACCTGGATGTACGTTTGCTGAGTCTGGGGATAAACCAATGCTCCCAAGAACCAGTCTGGTTTGCAAATACTCACAACTGCGATGAGAACAGTACACAGGTAATGGGGTACTATAGATGGGTAACGGGTTTTAGAACGGAATATTTTTTAAACCAAGATACTGTGAAGTGGATTCTGAGTACAGCAGAAAATGTAGAAAGTTACTTTGCACCTTGGAAAATAATGTATGTTGCACTGCAGGTGGGGAAGATTTCAAATATGCAGAGACGTTTAGATTGAGAGGGACGGATCCAAACTCCTACCTAAGTTGTACTTTGAAATAAAAGTTTCCACAATTTGAGGGTTGCATATGAAAGCAGTTGTATGTTAGGAATAATGCTCTACTGAAAAGTATTACAGATATTAAAAGTCATCTCAGTTTTTCTTCAACCTGTCTAAATTGCATTCTGCTATTATATGGTTACAGAATGCATATATATATACAGTAGGGACTGTATATATATATATATATATATATATATATATATATACACCATTTAATATAAGTTGCATGTCTGAAATCCCTAACCTCAGAAATTGGCAATATATTTATTATTGGTACTCATTGAGTAAGGATGGAAATGTACAGAAGGAATGTCCTATATATATGTAGTTGTTTGTAATTTACATGTTCTGATATATGTCTCCTCCCTTAGTGCTTGTCAGAGGAAAGTGAGGGCTCCATCTTGAACAGGTACCGATGCGTGTGCCAGCCAGGCTATTACTGGACACAGCTGGAGGGTAATGGTACATGGCCTGTACATATTTCTTTTTATATGCATGTATGTATGTATGTATGTATTCTCAAATACACATATGTCCCTCAATTTATTGGGACAACACTTTGTGTGTGTGTGTGTGTATGGGGGGGGGATTATATGTTTATGTAGCCCTCAAGTAATGATGTTTTGTTTTTGCTTATTTATAAAAAAAAATCATACACTAGCTTGGCATGTTTGTGTTTACGTGGTGTGTGCCTATACTGTAACCTGTGCATACTCTGCAGGCTTAGGCAATTCTTACCCGGGAGTTACTGCCTGTATGCGCTGTAGTAACGGCTGTGATACTTGCGTGGATGACTCTCCTTGCCTGGTAGAAGAAGACTGGGTTCTCCGTGTTACAGTCTTGTCCTTGCAAGCTGCTGCTATGATGGGAGTCTTCTTGAGTATGCTGGTTTCCTATAACTTCCGAGAGAGCAAAGTGAGTATATGAGAGCTACGAAATTTTGCGTACACATGCTTTTCGCCATAAATATACTTATCTTTTCCTGCATACTATAAGCTTTAACTCCTTGTTGACTTTTCAAGACTATCTTGCATTTTGTGCAGTATCTAAACATTGTTACCATTTGCAGAATGAGTTTGAGACATTTTCATAGATAAATATGTATATTTATCTGTGAAAATCAGCAATATGGATGATATCAAAACATAGATCCCTTACACTAGCCATAACAAATAGGTGAGTGTTGAATATAATCAGTTGTGATTGGTGTATTCATTGGGATTTATGCATCTTGATAGCTACAACAGCTGGCGTGTCAAACAGTTACATCTTAACGTGTTAACATATCGTATTCCTGAATAATACCACCTGCATCTTGTCTCTTCCCATACAGAGGATTCGGGCCTCGGGTCTTCTCCTCCTGGAGACAATCCTCTTCGGGTCACTGCTGCTATACTTTCCAGTGAGTGAAACAAATCTGTTTATTGCATCTGTCACTGCACATGAGCCAGAAGAGATTTGTTCCGTTCTCTTGTAACACCTGTTTGTATTTCAGGTATTTATCGTATATTTCAAACCAGGTGTGTTCCGCTGCGTGGCTCTTCGTTGGGTCCGTCTGCTTGGGTTCTGCACAGTATATGGGACCATTGTGCTGAAACTCTACAGGTGAGAACTGGAATTAGTATAAGTCATGTATGATTTAATGTAAGTATATATATGTAAATGTATGATACCAATATATCATACTTGTAATGACACAGGGTGATGAAAATTTTCCTTTCGAGGACTGCTCAGCGCGTGCCCTACATGACAAGTGCGCGTTTATTACGAATGTTGTGCATCATTTTGGTGGTCTGCACCTGGTTCCTTGTGGGATGGACCATAGGGACATTGGAGAATCTACAGAGAGGTATTCAGGTGGTCATCCGCACGCAGACACAGGAAGGGCAGATTTTTAATACATGCGATTATGACCGCTGGGACTACATGATGTCTCTGGGTGAGTTGGCTATGATTACATGCAGATAACATGTTGTATAATGAACTATATTTTTACAAAATGTAATTGTGGAAGAAGGGGATTTACAGTATCTGGATGGCGTCTAGGGAACAATCTGGCACACTGTAAATCAATGTCATCATGAACTGTGCTCTCTCTCTCTTCAGCTGAGTTGCTCTTTCTGTGCTGGGGCAGTTACCTGTGTTATGGAGCTCGTACAGTGCCCTCTGCTTTCCATGAACCCCGTTATATGGGCGTAGCGATACACAATGAGATGCTGATATCAACTGCATTCCACATTATAAGGTGAGACTACATAGTCCGCCCTTCAATCCTTTGATTTTCACTTCAGTCAGAGGTGGACCTACCATTGGTGCAGCAGGTGCAGTGCACCCAGGTCCTTGAAGACTAAGGGGTCCACTTCTTTGTCTCCCACCCAGTTTTCCCTGTCACACTCTGCCTCCCCCTGCATCTCTGTCACCCTCTGCTTCTCCTTTCACCCACTGCAGTGTTGCATATTGTAAACTTGGGTTGGGGTGGAGGTGGGGGAACAAATGATAGTTGTGCACCTGAACTCATCACCCACAAGTTCTGCCACTGACTACAGTACATTTTTCCAACCTATGTCAATGCGTGCAACTAATGTATAAATTGTGCAATGATTTGTCGATTATGCATCCAGAAAACATAATTTTGATGGTTTTACTAAATATTGAGTTGGATAAAGCAGTACAGTAGTCTCTAGATGTCTAGTTCATTAGAATCTCACCCTTTAAAGTCCTAGATCATAAATTGCAATATAAAAGTCACTCTGTGAAGTTCTGTTACACTTTGTTCTCCACACTAGGTTTGTTATGGTCCCATCTCTTCATCCGGATTGGACCCTGCTTCTGTTCTTCATTCATGCGCATGGAACAGTCACAATGACACTCATCTTGTTGTTTGTGCCCAAGGTAAATCATAATTAGTGTGTTCATACATTTATGTAGGAGATGCTTTCTCTCCAGATCCCAATGAAAGCGCCTATGTTAGTTCTTGCATGCAGGAGGTCCTCCAAGGGAAGAGATAGCCGAGGTGTATGAAGATGAACTGGACCTAAGACGATCCCGATCCAATCTAAACAGCAGTATCACATCAGCTTGGAGTGAGCATAGCTTGGACCCCGACGACATCAGGGTAAGACAGATTTAAACAAATTAGTCTGAAATCAAGGTCAATATTAGGATGTCTGTGCTTTGTAAATAAAAAAGAAAAGAAATTGAGTGAGCTCAACACAGAACAAAAGTATTATTGCTATTACATTCCATTGGTTACCAACTAGAGTATTCCACTGTTATCCAGCCTATGTCTTCACTGTATGTGACTCCACCTAGTAACCTATGCCCTACAGTTTACTCACTGAGCTGGGATACCAGCATTTCTGAGACAATGACCCCAAATATTAGCATTGCCCCTTACTTTTATCACTTAGCTCAACAATGAGCCTGATAGGCCAACCTGAACATCATAGTATACCATCACTAGTGATCAGGGCCGCTGAGAGGGGGAGGGGAGCGGGTACTAATTACCCAGGCTTGCTGGAGGGCCTGGCGGGGGCCCTGTCCGACCCCCCCTTCCCCCTCCATCTCTCCCAGGCCAGCAGCAGCACACACCTCTACAGCAGTGTTTTTCAACCACTGTGCCGTGGCACACTAGTGTGCCTTGAGCTGTTCTCAAGTGTGCCCCCAGATCTAGAGCTGCCCAAACCAGTTTACAGCCTCCACCAGTTCAACTGTTATTTACTGGTCTCTTCTTTTCATGTTGTAGGCAAATGTATTTTATTTTTACTACCTGTGGGGACCAGATTGTTTTTTTATATGGGGACAATATGTTTTTTTTTCCCTGTAGGGGCCAATGTGTTTTGTCCTGCTGGGATCTCATGGTGTGCCTTGGCAATATTAAAATCTTATTCAGTGTGCCGCAAGGTAAAAAGGTTGAAAATCACTGCTCTGCAGCATGTGCTGTGTTTACAGAAGGCTCAGCATGAGCATCTCACTGTCAGCACAGCACATGCTGTAGGTGTGCTGCTGCTGTTCAATAATCCTCCCCTTGACTTTAGAGGGTTTTTTCACCCACCTTAAACATTTTGGGCTGGGCTGCCGCTAGGAATTTTGGGGCCCGGGACTGATTTTCAGTCCCCCCCCCCCCCCCCCCCCCAATTGCTCACCCAGTGGCAGCAACGTGGCATCACCCTTCTGCATCCCCTCGGTCGCGCTCGGCGTTTCCGCGGTTGTGAGCGCATATTGCACAGTGCAGCCTGCAGAGCACCGAGCCTGGTACACAGAGGGGAGTAACCGGATGATGCTGATCGGCTTTCCCCCTCTGTGTCCTGCGCTCTACGCTCTGCGGGCTGCCCTGCGGGCTGCCCTGTGTGGTGTGTGTACCTGGCTGGCTGGGGAGCCGCCAAGTGGGAGGCAGTGTGCAGGCAAGGGGGTGGCGTCATGGGCAAAATGAGCTGCCTGGGACAGCTGTACCCACGGCACCCCCCTTTAGGGGTGTGGCCTAATCGTGGGAGGCGGCCACGCCGGGGCCCGGCAAACCTCTCGGCGGCCCTGCTAGTGATCCCAAAAATTTGCTTGTGCCATATAGTATATCATAACTACAGCAAGCCAGCACGAATGAGCAAGTGTTTTGTTTTTTTAGTTAATAAATAACAAATAAAAAAATCACACAAACATCGGTTGTTATTATAGACAAAAAAAACTTATTAAAGCTACTTTCGAACGCATTCATGATTCAGGTAACAATTTCCAGCTGGTGCTTATTTGTTAGGAACCAAGCAAAAAAGATGCTAATGATCTTATTCCAAAGCTTAAAACAATAACTGTCTGGGGTCCAAGAGGTAAATTTTCTTTAGGTGCATACACATTAGACTAGGCATGTCCAAACTGTGGCGCTCCAGCTGTTGTGAAACTACATATCCCAGCAAGATTTGCCATAGATTTTTAGTTTTCCTAATAGCAAAACTGTGGCAAGGCATGATCGGTCATATAATGTTTCACAAAAGCTGTATTCGCACGGCAGCAGGAGGCGCGCATTTGCCCAGCGCTAAGCAGCAAATTACCACTGAAGGAAACATATGGTGAAATGTAAGGTGAGAGATTTGGCAAGAAATATCTAGGTTTTTTTTTAAAGCGGCAATCATTTATACGGCAAACTCAAACTGGTGTTGCAGTGTAAATGACTGCTTTAAAATAAAAAATAAAAAGATTTCTTACCAAATCTGATTCTCTCACCCTATAACATTTCCCCCATAGAATTTGACGGCAGATAAGAACCACTTGGCCCATCTAGTCTGCCACTTTTTTAAACATGTTACCTCAAACCATATTTGATCCTTATTGCTTTGTAAGGATATCAATAGGGTGTGCGGACGTCTCTCCGCCAGTCGGGATTCCGACAGTCATTACTCCGACATCGGAATCCCGACTGCTCCCTCGTGGGGGTCCACGACCCCCATAGAGGGAGAATAAAATAGGTGGCGAGCGCAGCGGGCCCACAAGGGGCTTAATTACTCTCCCCCCGCTGTGCAGTCGGGATTCCGACGTCGGACTAATGACTGTCGGTGTGTTATACCACACCCTATCAATATGCCTATCCCAAGCATGTTTAAATTGCTCTACTGTATTTGCCTCTACCAGCTCTCATGGGAGGCTATTCCACTTATCCACTACCCTTTCTGTGAAGTTATTTTTTGATCAAAACCCCCCCTGAATCTTCCTCCGTCTAGTTTCAGTGCATGTCCTTGTGTTCTGTTGCTACCATTAGGCAGGTTAAGGCAGCTGCCTAGAGCACTGGCCGCTGGAGGACACCATTTGTTTAGCCCAATATTTAATCAATGTACCACCAAAATAGCAGCGGGTCCCATGATCACCTTTTTCGGGTTTTTTTATACAGTTTTGTGGTTTTCTGAGGGGGGGGGGGGGGCAAGATAAAACCAATCAGCGAGATGCCCGCCCCTCAACAGGAGCAGTATTATACAGCTGAAGGCAGCTATGGGAGCTGTGCCTCCCTGTCTCAGCAGCAGCCCGTCCAGAGGAACCATGTAAGATAGGGAACGGTAACCAGCAGTAGCAACCAGTCAGAAATAAATAGATGGTAGCAGCAATGGGGAACATTTTGTGATGCTGCAACCAGTGTGCCGGGCCAGGCAGCAGCAGTGCCGGTACAAGGTCCACCAGTGCTCTCTGTATGCTGATCCTGACAGCCGGGGAGGCTCCCCTGCTGGCTCCTCGGCTATCAGGCAAAATGCTGTAGCCAAGCTTTATCGAATATCAGGGTGATTAGGGAACCAGGGCAGTGGCACACCCTCTTCAAATTAGTGATAATTTCTCCTCCTATCATTAAATATAGAAACAAATAATTTCACCATGCCCCAGAATAGGCAGGCAGGGGCTTGAGTCATCAGTGATATCTCTTTCCCCCCCCAGACGATGGGTTCAGTTTAAAAATATGCTGCAGTGGGTTATGACAGGTTACTTACATACAGTCTTTGCTAGATCTCATACTGGGAGCCAGGGACGATATGTTAACTACTGTATATACACTTGAATAGTGGCAGACTACCCCTTACTCCCAGAGTCTGTGAGACCTCTCAGGCAGGGAGAATGCAGAAGAGCTGCAAATGCATTATACGTGCAGCACGTATGATCTGAGGATCGATCTCTCGACCCTCAATACAGTCAGGTGGTTGGAAAACATATCAAACACCTAATATGTACCCTCATCTGACTTACTGGGAAATTTAGTCTTTCCTGGTAAGTTTTGTATTGTAGGCCATGCACCATTTTAGTTGCCCTTCTTCGTACAGTCTCTAATGTATTTATATCCTTCTGAAGATATGACCTCCAGAACTGAACACAATACTCTAGATGAGGTTGTACCAATGACCTATACAGTGGCATTATTACTTCTTTCTCTCTATTGCTTATTCCTCTCCCTATGCAACCAAGCATCTGACTTGCCTTCTTCCTTTCTTTGTTACATTGCCTACCTGCCTTTAAGTAGTCACCTAGATCCCTCTCCTCCTCAGTAGTTTCCATTATAGTGCCATTTATACTATATTTAGTCTATGGATATTTGAGACCCAATTATCTGAATTCAATAATTAATTCAGTTGCTACAAACTGAAACTGCTGTCTCTCACATGCTGGGGCCACCCAGCACAAGGCAAGTCCAGCCAGCATGTAACGTCCCTCCCAGCAATGCAGCTAGGTTTAAAAGGGGTATTACAAATAAGACAAACACACATGTAACATTGAACATTGAAAGGTGAATACAAGGGGAAGGATAGGTGTGTTTATTAAAATCGGTGGCCTGCTCAATTCGCACTGTTATTGTTACACAGGTTTGTCTTGGGTTTCAAATGTGTTTGTACAATAAATTTGTCTCAAAATTCACGTATATGTGTGCTCCTTGAAATAAATTTCTGAATGAGTACCGTGTCTCTTTATTTGCTCTCAAAAGAAGTTATGTCAATGGTCTTGCAGTAAATGAAACAAAAATGTCACACATTGATCATCAATATTGCAATGTGGTCATAATTCCCATAGGAAACTGTGATAAATCAATAAATAGGTGGTTAGGACAGTTCTTAAGTCGACTTAGTGTCGTAAGATGATGTCAAAATAGTATCATACAATAGGTTTCCAAAGTTATTGATACAATGAAGTATCTGGTCTGGTGTTGACTTTCACTGTCGACACCCTGTGTGTTGATCAACACCTGTTAGTGGGTAGTGTGTTCAGATATAGAAGGACCTAGATTGTAGATAAGAACACTTGATTTTGTTCTTATTTATTGATACAATGAGGTATCTAGTCTGGTGTTGACTGTCACTGTCGACACGTAATGTGTCGGTCGACACCTGTTAATAGGTGGAGTGTTCAAATATAGAGGAACCTGAGATGTAAATAAGAACTCTAAATTTCATAGGGTGACTGGCACTGATCTCACTAAGTGAGTCGTTAGATATTCTAGTCGACTTGGTGTCGTCACATTAGATCAAATATTATTACGTAAATGTAGTGCAATAGGTTCCAAATATATTTATATAGTATCGCGTCAGGTGTTAACAGTCACTGTCGACACACTGTGTGTCGGCCGACACCTTTCAGTGAATAATATACTCAAAAAACACCGTTAAGTAATGGGAAATGTGCGTGTTTTTAGGAGACAGTGTTCATACTTCCATTCGACAAATGAAGATTTATCGTGCAGACTATGTATGCAGATAAATGATCCCTGTGGCGTATGCCGCACTAATACTGTGATAACAGCGGGTCTCTTAGTTAATGAACCAGCTCTATGGCTGTATGTTAGACCCCTGTTTAATCAGTATTACACAGGGATGCGTGCTTGCTTTATAGATGACACGCTGCAATGGGAAATGTGCGTGTTTTTAGAAGACAGTGTTCATACTTTCAGTTGACACACAAAGTTTTATCGTACAGATAAATGAGTTGAGTCCCTTCAGCAGTTAGTTTGCTGGTGGGTCAGACACGTCATTTTTATTGTAACAATTGTTAAGTAGCAATATTTTTACCAATGAAAAAAAAAAAATAAAAAAAAAATATTGCTACTTAACAATTGTTACAATAAAAATGACGTGTCTGACCCACCAGCAAACTAACTGCTGAGGGGACTCAACTCATTTATCTGTACGATAAAACTTTGTGTGTCAACTGAAAGTATGAACACTGTCTTCTAAAAACACGCACATTTCCCATTGCAGCGTGTCATCTATAAAGCAAGCATGCATCCCTGTGTAATACTGATTAAACAGGGGTCTAACATACAGCCATAGAGCTGGTTCATTAACTAAGAGACCCGCTGTTATCACAGTATTAGTGCGGCATACGCCACAGGGATCATTTATCTGCATACATAGTCTGCACGATAAATCTTCATTTGTCGAATGGAAGTATGAACACTGTCTCCTAAAAACACGCACATTTCCCATTACTTAACGGTGTTTTTTGAGTATATTATTCACTGAAAGGTGTCGGCCGACACACAGTGTGTCGACAGTGACTGTTAACACCTGACGCGATACTATATAAATATATTTGGAACCTATTGCACTACATTTACGTAATAATATTTGATCTAATGTGACGACACCAAGTCGACTAGAATATCTAACGACTCACTTAGTGAGATCAGTGCCAGTCACCCTATGAAATTTAGAGTTCTTATTTACATCTCAGGTTCCTCTATATTTGAACACTCCACCTATTAACAGGTGTCGACCGACACATTACGTGTCGACAGTGACAGTCAACACCAGACTAGATACCTCATTGTATCAATAAATAAGAACAAAATCAAGTGTTCTTATCTACAATCTAGGTCCTTCTATATCTGAACACACTACCCACTAACAGGTGTTGATCAACACACAGGGTGTCGACAGTGACAGTCAACACCAGACCAGATACTTCATTGTATCAATAACTTTGGAAACCTATTGTATGATACTATTTTGACATCATCTTACGACACTAAGTCGACTTAAGAACTGTCCTAACCACCTATTTATTGATTTATCACAGTTTCCTATGGGAATTATGACCACATTGCAATATTGATGATCAATGTGTGACATTTTTGTTTCATTTACTGCAAGACCATTGACATAACTTCTTTTGAGAGCAAATAAAGAGACACGGTACTCATTCAGAAATTTATTTCAAGGAGCACACATATACGTGAATTTTGAGACAAATTTATTGTACAAACACATTTGAAACCCAAGACAAACCTGTGTAACAATAACAGTGCGAATTGAGCAGGCCACCGATTTTAATAAACACACCTATCCTTCCCCTTGTATTCACCTTTCAATGTTCAATGTTACATGTGTGTTTGTCATATTTCGCTTAGTTTTAGTTACTATTTAATAAAAGTTAAATTTTACCTTATTTAAGGACCTCATAGGTGCACCCCACAAGGACATACCTTCTTTCTCTCTTCCAAAAAGCTAACTATTTTTGTGTCCCGAGGTCGCACACCTCCCGCAGTAAACCAATATATTGTAGGCTTACGCCATTTGGTTATATTTAGGGGGGTCCTATTTTCCTCACCAATGTAATGAGGATCCTGTGCGGATGACCATCCTTTCTTTTTGGTGGTATTACAAATAAGCACAGCTGGACATTTTTACCTGAATACTTAAAACATTCAAAAGTGGCTTTAATCATTTATGTGCTTTTGTTTGAATATAGTGGCATTTAGGAGTGATTATAACATTTGCATACATTTTTATACCAGCCTGTATTTATGTTAAATTGTGGTGTATATATTTACTTTATTTGTTATGTATTCAATTTAGTTTTTTTAAACCACCTGCTCCCTATAAAACCATGGATATTTATTTAGTGGTTTGTTTGTTTGTTTGTTTGATTCATGGCTTCCTGTATTTGTATTTTTTACTTATTGTTTCCCTTCTTTTGTCCTTTCTTTCTTTTTCTTTCCTTTCCCCCTTATTGTTTGTTTTAATATTATTACAGTTCAACTACTGATATGTTTTTTAATATATGTATTTATATTGAACTAAAAGATCTGTATTGTAAAATTATTTTTCTTCAATAAAAAAACATTTCAGATAAAAAATAAATAAATAATAACAATAATAAAAAACACCTGCTCATCAGTGCTGGCTTGCTGTATCTATGTCTACATTTGACGAGTGGGGTATTAAAAATTTTTTTCCGGCTGCTGGTGAGCTGGGTGATTAGTAATGGACCTCAGTACCAAGTCATTTTTTTGCTATAGTTACTTAAAGTACACTAATACAAGCACACTTACATAACTGACCCCTCAGTACATTCACAATATTGTTCGAATATACCATCCTGTCTGCAATATACTAGAATGTGTAATATCATCAGAGATATAGTCATAAAATAACTAGAAAAGATGGGCAATGATTACACCATTAGCATTATTCAGCCAACTCTGATGACTGCCTGGCTTTACATGTGACATTAGTTTATTTATTAGCATCACAGCTATTTTATATCACTTGTCATGGGCAGGGCTGACATCGAGGGGGTAATGTGGGTACAGCTGTTCCGGGCCTGGCCTCTCTGACAGAGGGAAGGGCCCAGGCCGGTCATTTTGCCCACCGCAAACCCCCCCGCAGTCAGCCTCCGCTGAGCTGCCCCTATTGGAGCCCACTGCTTCCGGAGTCCTTCTAGAGGAGCACAGGCACCGTATGGTGAGCCAATCAGAGCTTGCGTACCGGCAGTCTCTCTGATTGGCTGCTAGGCCACAAGCTCTGATTTTAAATGTCGCATTTTCCAGGTCTCCCAGTGTTTCAACAACTGTCACATTTTACCTGGTGATCTGGAAAACATGAACTGTTAGGGATTCTTGAGGACAAAGTTTGGGAACCTGTGAGTTGAAATGAATGACTTTACAGCAGGTAGTCCAGCCCTTGATGTATATATCACTTTCGGAACAAGTAATGAGACTGGGGCATGAGGTATCAGTTCAGAAAAGAGAACTTAGCAATATTTATATCCTAGTCAATTATACAGCACTAATTTTAGTTAATTGCAATAAAAAACACTACATAGAATGCTTACTTTAGGAAAATAGATGTTAAATACTATAGCAACAAAAAGACTAATACGCAGTCTATTTCCAAGTGGTCTTATCTATTTTATGTCAAGGGGGGGATTTATCTAACTTCTAAAGAGTGGAAACCATATTTGACCTGTCATTTTCTAGTATGTACTGGATACATGCTTGCTAGTAGCCAGGTAGTCACACCGAGCAACCTCTCCACTTCTTGAAAGGTTTATACATTTCCCCAGTGTCTGAGAATTAAAAATATAATAATAATTTACTGGGGTAAATTTACTATGATGGATGTTCTATTCAAGATGAGATGTTGCCTATAGCAACTAATAATTATCTATATTATCTCCTAGAAAATCCTAAATAAATAAGGATAATCTGAATGGTTGGCCACTACTGTGCCACAGCACCAACAACCCTATATACCATGCCCCATAGCATATCAGCACCATATACCACATACACCAGCCTGAGACCAAAAGTATACAGTATCAACAACAGTGGCCCCATATACAGGCCTTTTTGCCTCCGTTTACATTCACCACTGATACTCATGAGTAGTACTCTCATACACTGTCAAATGTATTTTCTTTAAAGTAAAAATAAAATAAAAACCATTTTGAGAAGCACACAAATCTAAGTTTATTCTCACATAATAGTGATCACAAGAATCTGCAGTGTTTTGGTCCAATAAGGACTGTACTGGGGCTGAGCAACAAAATAAGCCATCTGTGTCCTCTACGACCTCAGATGGCTTGTTTTTTTTTTTTTTTTGCTCAGCCTGAGGAAGGTCCATATTGGACCAAAACTTGCAGATTCATTTGATACCCATTATGTGACAAAATTATATTATACATAAACACACACAAGATTTTGACTATGTGTTTAAATAGAGGGGTGATTAAGTCTCACTAGACAAAACGAATTGGGTACGGCTCTACTTCCTCTATCTCAAAATACAAGCTACCTCTTGATCCTTTTTAATTTTGTTTTATTATATTTGTATTTATTTGGGAAAGATATATACATATTATATTGCATACAATTCTAATCTATTTAAGCATTTGCTATTCTTTGTATTTTTTTACGAGTTACCTTTTATAATGTATGTCTTAAAGAAATACATTTGTCATTTAAAAAAAAAAAAAACTAATGCTGGCCATACAGTAGACCAAATTTCATCCAACTAGTTGGTTGTTTGGACTGAAAATCTGGTACTGTATCTATACGGCGCCCCCTTTCCCCAACTTGCCTGGGTGTCACTCTTGACTCTCATCTCTCCTTTGCCCCCCATGTCCAATCCCTGGCTTAATCCTGTATATTTTAGCTATGCAACATTGCTCACATCAGGCCTTTTCTGTACCAGAGTGCGACTAGACTTATTATTCACTCACGGCTTGACTATTGCAACAGTCTACTCACTGGCCTTCCATGCTACCAGCTTGCTCCTCTCTAGTCTGTCCTCAGCTCTGCAGCTAGACTTATCCTCTTCTTCCGCCACTCCACTTCTGCCAAACACCTTTAAGGAAATCTAAACTTACACCCATTCCTTTACAGAATCTTCTTCAAACGCCTCACCATCACATACAAGGCACTTTCGAACTCCACTGCTCCCTACATCTCCAACCTTATTTCCCCAGGACTTCCGTCCTCTCTGGTCAGCCAATAACCGTCGCCTCTCCTCTACCCTGGTCACTGCATCTCATGCGCATATCCAAGATTTGGCCCGCTCCCCTTCACTAGAATGAGCTCCCTCACTTTATTAAACTCTCCCCGACCTTGCAATGCTTAAAACATTCACTGAAAACCCACCTGTTCACCATAGTGTACCCTCCTAGATAACCTAGTACCGCGGCTGCTTTCCCTACCTGCCGCCTTATGTCCTGGCCATCCCTACTGTGCTCAATTCCTGCCTTCAGGCCGATTTGCCTGCACCTCATGTTACCGTTCTGTCTCCCAAGACTGTAAGTTCCTTGGAGTAGGGCCCTCTTCCCTCCTGTTCTCACAGCCTTCTTCTCGCACATCAATTACAGCTCTCTTACCCACCTACCATCAATACCTGCATCTCTTCTCACTTGTGTTCATTCATTTCTACCCCTGACTACCCTGGTAACATGCAGCCTACTCCCCTGCTACCATACATCCCACTACTAAAAATTGTGCTGCTAATTTTTACCTGTACTCAATTCTTCAGTTACTGTTATGTTTAGTATTGTGTACCCAGTATTGTTCTAATTATGTGCCCTATGTACCACTTGTGGTGCCTTATAAAAACGGTACTTGTGTAATAGTATGGTGCCCATTACGTAGTTAGCGTAGCATCCCTGTCAGAATCAGCGTAGTGTTCGTGCGGCCAGCGTAGTTAGCGTAGTCAGTCAGAAGTAGCATATTGTTCCCGCTAGCATAGTAAGCGTAGTCAGCGTCTCTGTCAGAAGTAGCATAGTGTTCCCGTGGCCAGCATAGTCAGCGTCCCTGTCAGAAGTAGCGTAGTGTTCCCGTGGCCAGCATAGTCAGCGTCCCTGTCAGATATGTGTTCCTGAAACACCCCCACTATCCACGCCAGCCCGAATTGTGGCGAGCAGATGCGTTACGCCTCCCCCCGACCTGATCATACCCCCACTATCCACATCAGTGTGGAGTTAATTTTATAAAGTGAGGCGAGCGCAGCGAGCCCGAAGCGTTGCGAGCGCACGCGGAATACATGTAAAGTAATCCATGTGCGCTCGCCACACTTTATAAAATCAACTCCACGCCAATGTGGATAGTGGGGGTATGAACAGGTCAGGGGGACACGTAATGCGTCCCCTTGCGGGGCTCGCTGTGCTCGCCATGCTTCAGGCTGGCGAGGATAGTGGGGGTTTTAAAAGGCGGGTCTCCCTAAAGCGGACACGGGCAGAGTTGCCGTACCCTGCCGCAATAATACTGAGACGCAGGAGCATCTGAGACGCACCTGCGTCTCAGATAGATGGAGTGCCTCTCCGCCGGTGCCCGCATCCCCTCTCCGCCGGCGTCCGCCAGCGCAGGGGATCTGGTAGTTACCGGCGCTGTGTGAGAGGCGCTCACTAGGCTTGCCATGGGCACCTTGGACGGAGCCATGGGCGCCGGGGACAGAGCCGGGCTGCCGCGGAGTCACTACGCTAACAATGCTAGGCAGCTGTTGGACTGCCGCGGAGTCACTACGCTAAGTACGCTAGGCAGCCATTGGGCTACGCTGACAGCGTAGCTTAGCCTATGCTGAAAACGTAGTGTAGCCGTGCGCCGTGCTATTACACAAGTACCTAAATAAATTGTAATAATAATAGTAATATGGGAGTAAATGACAATCAGCTATTTTTCTCACAAACCCAGGAAAATGGTCAAAAAAAATTCAGTCAAACTGTTCATTCAGTCAAACTGTTTAAATCAAACAGATTCAACTACAGTATCTTGTCTGAGTGACAGTTTTTGTCCGTTTCCAGATTTTGGGAACAAATTACTGAATTACAAATTACATATTCTCCCATCCAGTACCAGATTTTTATTCCATCCATCCAACTAGTTGGATATTTGGAGGACAGATGCATCTCAGTGGATGGACTGAATCGGTCTGTCTTTATATACATATTAATGTCGCTGAACCCCTTCCCTCTCTTGCATACTCAAAAACAGTAATTTACCATTACATATATTTAGGGGATACTGACACCCTGTACATTGGGAGTGCACTTATTAACTGTACTTACTTTTTTTTTTAACAAGCAGGTGTTTAGCATTTATCTAGTGTTTTTATAACCATAGATACAACACACACTAGTGGTGGCAAACTTCCATTGTCTCTTTCTCATACAAAAATTCTAAAATATATATGATATATATATATATATATATATATATATATATATATATATACATATATACACACACACACACACACAAACATTTTACTAACCACTGTTCCACCCACATTGATAGCGGGTAGTATATCTCTATTCTGCTAACTGGAGGCTACTCATAGCTGATGCCTGTACTTAAAAATACCTATTTGGTAACAGTGGTTTAAGAGGAAATAACATATGTGGATAACTCTGCTATCATGCCTTCTGCGTTGATTGTCACAAAAAAAAATGTCACAAATCATGAACATAAATGACTAAATACACATTTGCTGGGCAAACACGGATAAAAGATATAAAGTGATCCTATCAATAATATGATAAAAAAAACTACTCCAATATACAATATACTGGAATGTCCATGTTTTCTTAACTTAAAACTGTAACATTCTTGTCTGCAGGATGAGCTGAAGAAGCTTTATGCCCAATTGGAAGTCCACAAAACCAAAAAAATGACCTTAAACAATCCTCACCTGCAAAAGAAACGCAGCTCTCGCCGTGGTCTTGGCCGTTCCATTATTCGGCGCATCACTGAAATCCCAGATTCTGTGACAAAGCAATGCGGACGTGAGGAACGTGAAGGATCACCTGGCTCCATTGGAGGGCATAAGAGAAGGCAACAGGACAGTAGTAGTGTTAAGCTGCGCGAGGAGTCTTTGAGGCAGAGGGTTCTTTCCTTAAGGAAATCACACAGCACATATGACCATATGCAAGAATCCAAGGATACTGGTTCCACTTCCCCACGATTGGAGAGCTCAGCCCGGGATGCCTCCTTACGAGACTCCTTAATGAGACGGAATCTTGCTAGGAATGTATCTCTGCGTTCACGTAGGGATTCTCTTCGTCAGGCCCCCTTGGTCTGTAAATCTCTTAGTGCCCATAATCTGCTATCTGACAAAAAGCCATTGAGTTTACATCCTGGTACTCTACAGAAATCCCAAAGCATGATGGGAAGTGCTAGAGGGAAGGGACCCCTAACAGACATTCCGGCAGAACGAACCATGGAAGGAAGCCGAAACCCTTTATTAGGTGGGAGCTTTGACAAAGCAGAAGTGTGCCCCTGGGAGGTGCAAGAGCTACCATTACCATCTGAAAATCGTTCTCAGAAACATGTCACCTATGCACCTGGTAAATCCAGTAGCCTGGACAGCCCCCATCCATCAGGAAAACCACATGTTTCACGAGTAAAGAAGGGTGAGGTCGGAAGTAAGCACCACAGTTTAGGTAGTAGTGAAGAACCCAGGAGTCCAGAGGAGCAACATCAGCAATGTGGTCAACCAAAGAATGAAAATGGAGGCTCTTCACTCACAATTAGGCCAGGGAGTGCAAAAAGTGTTGAGGGTATGCTTTCCAAAGAAATAGGCTCAGAGCCTATAGCAGTGGTGAAGAAACCAGAGACAATGGAATGTACAAGACCACCACAGAAGAATACACTAAAAAGTCTGGTTCTTGCAGTTAGAGCATTTAAAGGAACAGTTGTAGTAAAAGAGCACAAGGAAAGTATGAGGCAGTCTGTTGATGAAACAGTGGATGCCAAAAAACAGCTGCTTGAAGAGATTTGTCCTTGGGAGACAGAATCTAATTCTAATTTGAACAAAGAAAACCTTCCAGCCTTAAACTTGGCAGATAATAAGGAACCATTTTGCTCCTCACCACAGTTAGGGACATACACAGACAACAACAAGGAACAGGAGGAAAAACAATCTACACCCAAAACCACCAAACATACTTCAGTCAGCAGGTTAGAAAGAATGAGCCAGCTAAAAGAGACAGTTTGCCCCTGGGAAAGTATGGAGGGGCTTAGAAATGTCCCACACAAATCAAACAGTGTGGAAAGTAGAAGAAGTGAAATATGCCCATGGGAGAGCATAGACAGTGAAGGCCCAGGAGGTCCCCTTAGTCAGTCTGGGAGCAATCTTTCCTTCCACAGTCCTCCTGCAGAAGGTAAAAAAGCACATAACGATAATGTATGGGAGGGTGAAGACAAGAGTAGATTAGATATCTGTCCCTGGGAAGGAAAAGATGCAGGGCAGCCAAAAAGAGAAATCTGTCCATGGGAAACAGGTCAAGTAGAAGAAGCAGAAATGGGAGGATTTAGTGGACGCAATCTGGCAATGAAGCTTGAAGTACTGGGTAGGCAAAGAGATGCAGTGTGTCCTTGGGAGAGTGAGGAGTCTGGAGGCTCTCCTAGTGCACTCAGCCAGTCACAGAGCAAGACATTTGATGGGTGCCCCGTTCAGTCTAAAACCTCGGACAGCTTGGATTTGGAAGTTCGAAAGGGAGAGATATGCCCTTGGGAGAGCCTAGATTCTGAAGGAACTCCCGCAACCATGAGTCAGTCCCAGAGCCACAGCTGGGAACCTCCTTCCAAAACACAAGAAGAAACTGCTACCTGGGAACCATCCCAGACCAGCAAGCCATCTAAAAGTCACTTGTACAAGTCACAAAGTAAGCAAGATTCCTTGTGTAGCGGGTCAAGTGAAGAGCTTCGACCACTAACCAAAGTTATGAGTAAGAGTGAAGGTCGCATTGGTGACCTGTATACGTCAGAAACCACTACAAAGTATTCTAGGCGATACCATCACTCTCTGGTAGAAAAAACCAAGAGGTATTCTGATGAGCAGGATACAGGTGTGAAACACAAACTGCGTTCAAACAATGTAGAAACCACAGGGGTTGAAAACTCAAGCAGACTGGCCGATATTTGTCCCTGGGAAGTTCAAGAAGAGCCTCTAGAAGGAAATGACAATCAGGTACCAGCCAATAGTGCTGAGGTGTGTCCATGGGACTTTCAGTAATATTAAACAGTAGGGCCTCACATCAACTCATGAATAAACAGAGTGGAATATTGTGGATGTGGAGATTACAATTGGACATTTTAAGGAGGCTTTTAAATAGGAAGTGAACTGAAAATGAGAATGAGTAAAGATGGGCATGGCAGGTTTCTATTTTCAAACTGCGCAGGTGCAGGTAGAATGGATACTATTGCTATACACTTTCCTGATTTCAAGACATAATAACACGATCAACAAAATAACTTTGTCCTATCGAGTTAAAAACAAAGTTGTGTGATAACAATGATCCTTTGTCTGTTCCCAAGTCTGAAAAATAAACACTAATTTTCTTTGTTTGTCATGTAGCTTTTACATTCTGTACTTAAAATGACAACAGGAGATAATAGCAAACATAAAAAGGAATTCAAATCCCCTTCTGAATGCAGATTCGGCTGGATGTAATGGGTTGAGAGTGCAGTTTAACAGAGCTTCATCTATTTTCAGGACTATACTACATTTCTACATCAGTAAATGGACACATGTTTCAGTCTTCTAGCCTTAAGCTTGGTGCACACTGGCTGATATATCGTCTATTTAAGTGAATGTCCGACATATTATGAGCCCGTTGGTGGGTGATATCACCAATATGTCTGTGAATTATGTCGTTCAAAGACATTGCGTCATCTGCAGAAATTTTAGGCCATCTGGCTATGGGTGCAAACTGTCCATTGACCGCCTGTGCACTAGCATTTGAATTGACCGCCCAGCTGGTAAACTTGACTGACACGTCGAGTGGCCAATCGGTAAATGCGTACACTTGCCTTAATCGGCTGCTTGGTCGGCGCAACGGCAGGTCCGCCAGAGTGTTGGAAAATGTACCCAGATTTAGACAGACATTTTTCTAGTCGTGTCCATCCCCTTCAAGATTAAATCCCTAATTATTGGACAAACTGCTCTAAATAAATTGATATTAATTCAGATATGGATGTTGATTTTGCTAAATTTATTATCAACATAGATTTATAACTTCTAATTAACTATCCATATTATCAAATCAAACTTTCTGGATGTTTCTTTCATTTCTTCAGACTCCTAACTAACCTCGAGCAATGGTTCTCAACTTCGAGTTTAAAAAAAAGGAAGTGTTGTACAGTGTTATGGAAATCAAAACATAAATCGATCAGCAAATGGCTTGATAAAAGGCGCACTAAAAATATATAGTATTTATTATGAAAATATCAATAATAACAAACTCATGTAAAATACAGGTCAATGGTATTCAAACAAAACTTAACTAGATGTTAAAGTGGGCCGCTGTATGTCCAAATAAGCGAGTACCAATAATAGTACTTTAGGTAGTGGATCTGCTAGAAATAGTAATTTCAATTTGGATGTCACCAAATCCTTGCTTTCGATCCTGATCTGGATAAGGACGGAAAAAGGGCCCAAGAGTGTCCAGTTCATAGTGCTTAGCACATTTCATCACGTAATCAATCATACAACTTCTACTTTAACTCAAGTTGTTTTAACAGGATGCTTTGATTATTTTTGTCTGTGGAACAAGTGGGATAATTACCGACTCCAAAACGCACTGTGCATTGTGGACTAGATAGCTTCACATCTAGTTTAAAAAGCATGCAATGTGCTAAATCATTGTGTGTTTTGAACTAGATGCGATGCGATTTTGTGTGTGTGGGAGCGCGCATCGCAAGCCCAAAACGCTCAGTGTGTGGGCACCTTAAGCTGGGTACACACTAGTAGATATATCTGAAGATCAATTGATCTGCAGATCAATTGATCTGCAGATATAGCTAAAGACGGATCGGGTAGCGTTTTCTCCGTACACACTTCCCTATCTGCACCTGCCCATTGAGCAGTCAAGCACCAGCAGTGGCTGTAAGGGCACTCACAGGTATATCAATGGTACATGCTGGCTGATAGTCTGTCTATATTTTGGCCAGTGTCTACAAACCTTTAGAGTAACTCTCCTGCATGATGAAAGACATCCACAAACAATTACCTGTTAGTGGTACTTAAGAATGTTAGGAGGAGTTAAGAAGTCCTGCCCTAGATAATTTTTGGTACTCTTTACCTAGAACGGCGCCCGTCGCGGGCATCGCGGGTACATTTATGTATGGCCGCGACGCGACCGACGCGATTTCCCATTGAAACCAATGTAAAACATGAAAATCGTGTCGGTCGCGTCGCGGCCGGCCATAAACGTACCCGCGATGCCCGCGACGCGATGCTCCCGATTTCCCATAGGAAGCAATGTTAAAAGCCGCGATGGACCCGATTTTAGTGTTAAATGCCTCAATCCACCCGATTTGGCCATAGGAATCAATGTTAAATGGGCCACAGAGCCCATTAACCCTTAAATGTCCCCCCAAATTTTTAACGCCACCCCACGATCCACGCCAACCCGAAGCGTGGCGAGCGCAGCGAGCCCGCGAGGGGCGGCGGTACGCGTCCTCCGACCTTTTCATGCCCTACTATCCACGTCGGCGTGGTGTGAGAATATAATAGTGTGGCGAGCGCAGCGAGCCACCGAGCCCGAAGCGTGGCGAGCGCAGCGAGCCCCGCGAGGGGACGCGGATACCTTCACAGTTATACGCGTCCCCTCGCGGGCTTCACAGGTGTCCGTGGCGACCCGGACACCTGTGAAGCCCGCGAGGGGACGCGTCTACCTGTGAAGGTATCCGCGTCCCCTCGCGGGGCTCGCTGCGCTCGCCACGCTTCGGGCTCGGTGGCTCGCTGCGCTCGCCACACTATTCTATTCTCACACCACGCCGACGTGGATAGTAGGGCATGAAAAGGTCGGAGGACGCGTACCGCCGCCCCTCGCGGGCTCGCTGCGCTCGCCACGCTTCGGGTTGGCGTGGATCGTGGGGTGGCGTCAAAAATTGGGGGGGACATTTAAGGATTAATTGGGCCTAATTCAGGGTTAATATGGCCAAATCGGGTCAATTGAGCCATTTAACAGTGAAATCGCGGTCAATCAGCCTTTTTAACATTGTTCCCTATGGGAAAATCGCGGTGATCGCGGTCATCGCGGGCATCGCGACCATCCAATTTTACCCGCGATGACCGCGATCACCGCGATTTTTACCCCCGACGCCCGCGATTTTGATCGTGGGCGCCGTTCTAGGTAAAGAGTACCCAATTTTTAGACAACAAAGAATAATACTTTGAATGTGAATTTGGCCCATTTTTGACATTTGACTTTTATCCCCTTGTTAGCATTATGCTCCTTTTTCGTAGTAATAATAATTTAAAAAATACCCTATTTCATCTCAGAAATAAGAGCTTTATTCTGCTCAGATGGATGAAGTATTTCCTTAAGCTATAAATTGTATTTGGATCACACATTTCTATTAGCCAATATAGGGGGGTATGCAATGTGCCGCCGCTATTTTCAACGTGGGAAATAGCGGCGGCTCCCCATTCAATGCTGTCTTTAGCGACAGCATTGATGAGGGATCACGGCAGAACGGGCCTGACTTTAGAAGCTGTCGGCCCGTTCTGTCGATAACGGCTGTGGATTGTCGCAATCCTGGCCGCAGATTGACAATCCACGTCCGTTTTCATGGCCACGCCCCCTTTGCACTGAGTGGCAGGCAGGATATTGAATCCCGTCTGTCATTCTGCAGTTGATCGGATCGCAAACGGGCCAGGATCACGGCTGTCGGCGGGGATCAACAGCCGTGATCCCAGATTGCACACCCCCCATAGTGCCATCATATGTAGCACACATCGTTTCTTAAAGAACCTACAGTAATACTCAGAAATCTAATTATAGGATAGATACATGGCTAACAGGGGTTACCTCATGTGGGTGTCTTTTGGCTGCTTATCACAGGCTGCATTCAATGAAGCTGAATGTTCCATCTGTGCTGCCATTGTCTACCAGGATTATGGATCTCTGAATAGTAATACTGGTCTCCTTAGGAATAATTGGCCTGACTGGGGATTTCGATTTCCTGAGCTGACAGAACCGCACTATAGAAGCACTGGGTATTAGCACAAAACAAAAAACTTTGCTTTCCTAAAGCTAGCTACACATGAATATATAATATATCTGCAGATCAATTGATCTGCAGATATAAGTACAAACTGATCAGGCAGCATATAGCTGGCCTGTCAGTGCCTATCTAGTATAAAGCTAACTCATTACAAAAAGATTGCCATGAGTACCTCAAGATTAAATGTTATTTATCAAATACATTTTTTATACTTACAACAATTCATTTTATTTAAAATACTTCATGGCAGCCCTCACTATGGCAGCCCTCACTAAGTCCCCAATCTTCCAATATATAAAGGATTTTTTTTTTCAAAGGATTCACCAACCTTGTGCAGATGTCACTTCTCGCCTTCCACCCTGTTTTTTCGAATGACTCCGAAAAAAAGGATCCTGAGGGAAAAAAAAGGGAGAGGATGAGCTGCCATGAAGTATTTCAAAGAAAGGAATTATCATACGTATAATCCACTGTTTTCTTCTTCCTACTTTATGGCAGCGCTCGCTATGGAATATACCAAAGTGACATGGAAGGGACAAGATATACAATACCTTTAATCCAAGGCCTGAAAAAGTACTTGACTCCCAAAGTGGGCGTCAGTAACATCCAAAGCATAGTGTCTGGAAAAGGTAATACACTGAAGACCAGTTAGCCTCCACACAGATATCTTTTTGCGGACACCTGTGTCTTCTTTGCCCAAGATACTAATACTGTTCTTGCCAAATGTGCCTTAATGACTTCTGGGACCTTACAACAAGCTCTCTTGTAAACAAACAATCACTTCTTTAATCCATCTGGCGATAGTCTGTTTTGTTTGGGTAAATCCCTTCCTGGCTCTCAGCGTTACCAAAAATAAGTTTTGGAGTTCCAGAAAGATTTGATCCTTTCCAGATATATAGAAGTATGTAGCTCACAAGATCCAGCATATGGAGATTTTCTTCTCTCTTGATAGCCGAACTGAGAAAATATGAAGGTAACACAATATGAAGGTAACACAATTTCTTGATTATTACGGAAAGTAGAAACTACTTTCGGTAGGAACAATACAGATTTTTCTGGAAAAAACTTCAAGTATGGTTCTTTTTTTTATCACATTTTATTGCATAGTTTATAATCATATAATCCAAGGAGACAGACAACAGCCCATCATTCACATAAGCCACGCAGGGCAACAATGTCATAAGCGGGATGTTAAATACTTAAGTGTCATTTAAATGTATTTAAATCATTTATACAGAGATATTTTACTACACTATTCAAAATAATAATTTCCATCAAGTTGTCTCCTCGGTTATCTGGGCAAATTGTTCTGTATCATAATATACAAATCTTACCATGACTATAATATAAGGGGTAATCAAACAGATACTACATAGGGAAAAACATAGGGTACAAGGTAATAACCCACCAAAGGTCATATATATCCAACTGAGGGGCAGATTTATTAAGCTCGGTGAAGTGATAAAGTGTCTGGTTTTTATCACTGGCCAATCAGCTCCTACTTGTGCAGTTACAGGCTTGGTTTGAAAAATGACAGGTAGGAACTGATTGGCCAATGATAAAAACCAGACACTTGATCACTTCACAGAGCTTAATAAATATACCCCACATGTATTAAGCATCTCAGTGCAAAACTGTGGTAGTAAGGCAGTCAATTATATTGAAATCTTTAGCCCATAAGGCTTACAACTCTCCTACCCTTCTAAATGAAGTATTAGCAGCCAGGAATACAAGTTTACAAATTAAGAACTTTAGCTTAATAGTTTACAGAGGTTCAAACAGGGAAGATGTCAGAAAACTAAGCACTAATTTGAGATCCCACTGTGGCATAATTGATTTATCCTGGGTACTTAGACTTCTAATGGCGTGACAAAATCTCGCTACCACTTTATTTTTGGCCAGCTTTCTATCCAATAATACATTGAGGGCTGCAATTTGGACTTTGAGAGTTAAAAACAGCCAACCCTTTGGCTAATCCATGACTTAGAAATTATAACAAATGAATTGTGCAAGTTCATAACATCGAAATTGGTGCCAGCCCAAGCAATAAACATTCTTGCGTGTAGTAACAGTTAAATCACTGATTCAGATAAACATTTACTCCTTGACACTGACCAAGTGACTAGTTCGCTGACTAGGAAGTTGGTAGAGTTGTGGGGTGGGTGCACTGTCTAGGATACTCACACAACACCCGCTCATTGAACATAGTAAAATTAAAAAAAAAACACAAAGAAAAGAAGAGTCTGCTTAGCAGTTTTCTCCCTGTACTGTGCCTGCTCCAGTGCACCAAACTAAACTGGCCTACCCATGCTCAGGGGCAATGCTTTGCAACTGCAAAATGAGAAAATGACCACCAAAGAACAAATTTTATTTACTGCCAAAACAGAAAATAGGGGCTAAAGATCAGAAAAAAAAGAGAAAACAAACCCTTTCCACAACAGAACTGTTTGTGTAATACTGTATACTGAATATGAAAAAGAAACTTAAAATTGCCTGTATCGGCAATAGTAATTTCTCCATAAAACACCTTCATAAGTTTCCCTATCTCACCATGCAGTTTTCTGGGTTAATCTCACCACTTCTAATAATAACAGCCCTAACAGGAAAAAAGGCTTCCCTTAAGCAGCTCATACACGCTGCGATGCGGGCTGTGCGTTATGTGCTTTGAGGTGCGCGCTCCCGCGGCACCTTATCGCACAGTACAAAAAGTATGTGCTTGCATACTTTTTGTACTTAGTTTTCATCACATTGCATGCACAACGCATGCACAGGCAATGCAATGCGATGCGTGCTAGTTAAGCACCAAACGCACGCGTGTATGGCCAGCATTACACCTGTCAACCTCGATGAACTATAGAAACATGCTTGAGGCCTCCTTGATGGACTACGAACACAACAAATCAAACACTAAGGAGTCTCCTTATTAAGAGGCGCAATTATCTCCTTTATGTCCTACTTTTAGCCGGTACACACCAGCGGGGACAGGAGCAAGAATGTGTGTTGACTTTTTTGGCTCCTCCCCTGAACTTGGAGTTAGTCCTGCCCACCAGCTAATCAGGAGCCAGGTGTGTAACTCCCGGTTCCCTGCTGGTGTGTACCATCTAAAAGAATATGATGGGCGTGCAGCAGCAGGACCCGACACAGAGCTCACCAGCCCCCGGCCCCCTAGAAGCCTCTGCGATCCCCGGCGTCCAGCGGCACCTCTCCTGGAGGCCTGCTGCTTCCTCCAGCCACCACAACCTCCTCCTTTAGCCTCATGTCACAGCCGGGAAACACAAATAGATTCTACTGGACAAGAGGACCTACCAGCGGTATGTGTGTCATTGTAGTATGTAATAAAGTTCTATTTTTATTATGTGTGTGTTTTTTAAACTATTTGCATTGTTGTAGAACTACAAGTACCAGCTGGCCCTTTATTGCTCCGCATGCTGGGACTGGTGGTTCTTCAAGTCCCAGCATGCGGTGCAGGCTTGTTGGGACTTGTAGTTTCACAACAATGTAGAATAGTATATTCTATTTTTAACACTACAATCAGCCTGGTGCCCACCGCCCTGGGGCACCGGGGACAGCCCCGGGCTTCAGGCTGGGCGGGGGGAATCCTGGAGGGGGGGGTTCCCATCTCCCCCAGGGTCCCTGCCTGACCTAACGATCAGCAGGTATGAATGGTTTGGCCAGGGAAACTTGCGTAAAAAGTTTCCCCTGGCTGTGGCATTACCCTGTTGGCTGTTTGGGCCCGATGCTGGTTGCCAAAATACAGGGGGACCCCTACTCATTTTGTCCCCCGTATTTTGGGAACCAGGACTGGCCCTTCAGCCTGGTGGTTTTAGAAACCCGGGGGACCCCTAACATTTCTGGCCCCTTAATTTCTAAAGCCAGGACTGGTTCTTTGAGCCCAGTGCTGGTTCTAGCCGTGAGGAGGGGGGAACCCCACGCCGATTTTTTTAATGATTTATTTATTCATTAATTCTTTCATTATTTTACACTGGACAGCATTGCACGGATCCCACTCATCCGTGCAATGTTGCCACTCCATACATAATTGGCAACATAAATACGGCCACCAAATACGTATATGACACGTTATGGGTACGACCGGCTACGGCTTACCCATCGGAAAATATGAATGAGAAAAATATGACAGCTTAGTAAATTTCTCATTCATATTTTCGGGGCATATATGGCTGATCCCGGTTGTACCTGTTCGTACTCGTACTGGGATCGGCCGTATTAGGCCGCAATAGTAAATTTCCCCCCTAAAAGTCGCTTAAACAGGGCAGTACGGAGGGTGCAATGGTTAGCATTACTGCCTCACAGCACTGAGGTCATGGGATCGATTCCCACTTTGAATCTAACTGTGCAAACTTAGTATATTCTCCCTGTGCTTGCGTGGGTTTCCTCCGGATACTCCAGTTTCCTCCCACAATCCAAAAATATACTGGTAGGTTAATTGTCTCCCAACAAAATGAATCCTAGAATGTCTGTGTGTGTGCATGTACATGTTCTAGGGAATATAGTTTGTAAGCTCCACTGGGGCAGGGACTGATGTGAACGTTCAAAATATTCTCTGTAAAGCGCTGCGGAATCTGTATGTGCTATATAAGAAACTGTTATTAAACACTTTGTGAGAGATTTGAAATCTCTCATTATGAATCTCTGGAACAAATCTCTCTGTGTGTGGGCTCATTATCTGAAAGATTCCGTTTAAGGGAAATCTCTAATGCTGAATCTCCCTTATGAATCTCTGGCACAAATCTCTCCTGTGTAGGGCCCATTACTACCTAAGCCAGTGATGGCTAACCTTGACACTCCAGCTGTTGTTGAACTACACATACCAGCATGCCCTGCTGCAGTTTTACTATTTGGTCATGCTAAAACTGATGAATGGAATGCTGGGATGTGTAGTTCAACAACAGCTGGAGTGTCATGGTTAGCCAT
This sequence comes from Crinia signifera, assembly GCF_055691185.1. Lineage (NCBI taxonomy): Eukaryota > Metazoa > Chordata > Amphibia > Anura > Myobatrachidae > Crinia > Crinia signifera. The sequence continues at coordinate 127,721,841 of NC_139222.1, read as the reverse complement.
CACTGACCTAAGCCTTCGGGTGCTTTAAGATTCTGCAATGACTTCCAGAAATTAAATTATGCCTCTCGCTTTGATTCATACCCTATGCCCCGGGTTAATGAGTTAGTAGAAAATGTAGACAATAGTCAGTATCTTCGCACTCTTGATTTGACAAAACGTTATTGGCAGATTCCTCTGACAGAAGCTGCTAAGGCAAAAAACTGCCTTCCCTACCCCAGAGGGCTTATTTCAGTACAAAGTGTTGCTATTTGGTTTACATGGTGCCTCAGCAACCTTCCAGAGAGCTATGAATAAGTTGCTGCAGCCCCACAGGGAATATGCAGCTGTATATTTAGACAACATTGTCATCTTTAGCTCTGACTGGGAATCACACCTACCAAAGGTGGAGGCCATACTAAAGTCTCTATGCGCACACGGGTTTATCGCCAACCCTGAGAAATGTGCCATTGGTATGGTAGAAGCCAAATATTTGGGGTACATTCAGCGGCGTAACTATCATTTCGGCGCCCCCCCCGCCGATAATAAAACCGCGGGGGCTGCGGTGCTGTAGTTACGCCACTGGGTACACTGTAGGCAGAGGACAGGTTAAACCTCAGTCTAGTAAGTATAAGCAGTTCTCACGTAGTCTAACCCCAATTGTAAGTCACAACATTTCTTGGTCTGGTGGGATACTACCACAGGTTCATATGAGCTTTTGCCACTAGAGCAGGACAGGCCAACCTGTGGCCCTCCAGGTGTTGTGAAACTACACATCCCAGCATGCCTTGCCATAGTTTTAGCATTCCCTAATAGCAAAACTGTGTAAAGGCACGATGGGACTTCAGTAGTTTCACAACAGCTGGAGGGCCATAGTTTGGACATGCCTGCAGTACAGGTTTTAGAGCAGCAGCAAGAAAACTGATGTGTAGAAGATTGGACTGATTAGCAGAACATGTGGCTTCCTAATAAAAGTGTTTCCAGGGCAGCAGGTCATTGCTCTTGTGTCATGAACTGGTCTTGCTGTGTTCCCGGTAATGACCTGGGTGAGATAGTGGAGGGTACAGGGAACTGGAAGCTGAGTGGTTTAAGATAATGGTAACTCATGCACAGGGATGCAATGGGAACTACTGCTGGAGACACAGAGAATTAGCGTAGACCAAGACAGAGGCAGGGAGTCTAATCCGACAGTGGTTTTCACCAGTGACCACTATGGGGGAAATTTACTAAAGGAAATTTGTAAAAAATAGGTGTATTTGTATTTAGAAATACACTTATTTTTGACATTTACTATCCCGAAAATACAGCAATTCGTATTCGTATTGATAGCACATCAATATGAATACGAATTGCCATATTTTCGGGATAGTAAATGTCAAAAATAAGTGTATTTCTAAATACAAATACACCTATTTTTTTTACAAATTTCCTTTAGTAAATTTCCCCCTATATGTGGCCTTATTCTGGTTCACTCTCAGAGGCAAATTCCTTCTCAAATGGACAAATCCATGTGGGGCAGATATAACACGTGCAGATAGAATTAGATTTGGTGGGGTTTTTCTTCAAAGTGAGATCTATATTGCAGTGTACAAATAAAGAAGTCAGTATTTTTGCTGCACAGAAACAAAATAACTGACCCACATCTAATTATCTCTGCACATGTTACATCTGCCCCCCTGCAGTGCACATGGTTTTGTCCATTTGAGTAGGAATTTGCCTCTGAGAGTGAACCAGAATAAGGCCCATGGTCTTCACTGCGCCTGACAGGTAGGTTGCAGCCCTATGCCCGGTTTCTCTGTGGTGATCTGGAATAGTGCTCAGAGGAATATGGAGTGAAAATGATAGTGTAGTACTTTAACCATCAATGGTGAGTAGATGGCACTGAATGCTGGATAGCAACACTGGTGGTAACTGGGATATATGAGGGATAACTGAAACAGGGAGACAATGATGGAGCAGGTTTGGGTACCAATAATGCGACCTAGGAGCCGGTCGATGGTATACCATGGTGCGGACTGGGAGCAGGTTGATGGTATTCGATGGTGTGGCCTGGAAGCCGTCAGGAGGTATTCTGAGTGGGATCCGATAGCACGGCCTGGGAGCCGAGATGGACAATCAGTACAAGAACGATAGGGCGGCCTGGAAGTCGGGAGAGGCAATCGGTATGGGAACTGACAGGTATGTGGAGACTGTGCTGACAACCCTGGGCTGTACTCAGAGAGCTGGATCACACTAGAGATGGAACAGTGGAATAACCAGGTAAGCAAGCAGGTAACATGACACAGGTAACCGGGTTTCTATAGAAGCCTGGAGCCTCGGAAGCAGACGCTGGAGAACTTGCAGGGGAACTGACAGTTTGTTGAAGGCAAGGACGACTCTGGAAGGATGGCTTATATCCCCCAAGTGGCTGCTGATTGGCTGAAGTTTGTAGCAGCTAACACAGAACCAGTAAAAGTGCCCATACACTGAGCCGATTTGGGCTGATTTTCATGAATCGGCCGTGAAATCTGCCCAAATCGGCTCGGTTTCAGGTCTCCTCAGGTATGATGCGCGGACCCGAGCAGGTGGTTGGACCTGCTGGCCAGGTGACCACCCGTCCTGGGACCTCCTGCCCATGCAGCAGGGTCCAGGCAGTGGGGATCTAGCCGGCTGGGCATTAAGTCAGCAGGTCCATGCATCGGATGGTAACTGAGTAGCATTAGTAGCCAGGCGGCGATGTGGAAAGCGCTGCTGAATTTGAAAACACTGGGCGGATGCTGAATCTCAGCCAATCAGCATTTGGCCAGTGTATTCAAAGTCAACAGCGCTTCCCACGCTATTCGCCGGGCGAATAGCGTTACTCAGTCCCCATCTACCGCATGGACCCGCTGTCTTAATGCCCAGCGCCGCAGGCACCCCGCTGCCCAACCCCACAACTCCCCAGGGATATAAATGCAATAAATCGAAGGCAATTTATTGCATGTATAATTTGGCACATAAAGTGCCAAATCGTAAGCAGCCTCCTGGGGAGCTGCCGGGGGTCTTTCAAAGTCCTTAGGACAAGTCGGACTAGTGTATGGGGGCCTTAAGTACAACTGGAGTTCATCTGGATTATGTGACTAGGCTGGAGATAGTGGACAGGTCTTGTTACAGAGACATTATGCCAATAACGGCAGAAATGCACCAGTGGTCGATCTGCGGCGCAAAAGACACCAGCATGCCGCAAAGTGGCGCCTGCGAGCAGCGCGAGAACTGGGGTTCCTGACATCTTAATTGCGGTATAGCTACCCATGTGATAGGCTGGGCTGCGGGCTAGGGTAGGGACCACTGGAGCATTCTTAAGAGTTTTAACTATGCTTTGATTACCTGTATACTGCAACTATACTCGTCTATGCTGTGTAGCTGGAATGTGCGACCTGCTCCAAAAACAAAAAACAAGCCTTCATCTTGATCCAATGTAAGCGATTCCATGTCACAAAAAAACTATAATTACACGCACACACAAACATATACATACATACATATACACAATAAAAATCTTCATCTATATAACAACTTGGATTCCAAATTTAATTGTAAATTAGGTTGTGATGTTCAGTGCAGGAACTTTTCTATGCTAATAAAAAAAGGTACCAGCCAGCATGTACAGAACACACATACAGATCACAGATCAGGCAAATGATAAAAGACAAGAGACAATGTATGAAACAAATCTGTTGCTGTGTTCTTATTCATTTCTATGGTAGAAAGCCATAATTGTTGCCTTTGATATATAATTATGAATGTTGCCAACTTGTCCATGAAAAACAGGCAGGGGTTCCTATGTTGGTGGCGGCTCCTTTTTTTTCATTTGAAAATCATCCAGCTCTTGCCAAATATTTAACACAGGACCCGGTAATAGGACCGTCTGCAAAACAGGAACAGTTACATTTGTAAAGGTGACACTTATAGGTGAACAGAAACATGCATATCCCACTGAACCGGTAAAAGGATGCAGCATCCATCTTTTCCCTACAGTTACCTTGACAATAGGGTCTTTGTGTGGTGCCCAGGGGGGAACTATTTTACCATGCAATCTCCATGCTCCATAAGGATTTGGCAAGTGACGCTCAAATACTAAATATTCTAGAACATCCCGTGGCTCATCCTTTCCATATTCAACTCGGCCAAAGCGGTCATAGATTATCAGGATCTATAAATCAAGATAAAGTGTTTACCGAGATGACATAGGCACTAATTATACAAAGCAGGTCAAGCTAATCATAGCTAACCAAGTGTGCAGTATGGAATAGCGACATTACAAATGTTGACAGTTTCTGAATGTCTACAGCAACAATATTAACATGAACATTAGGTTGTTGTATTCAGAATGTTGACATTTAACATGTCAGCATAGTTTTTTTTATTTATTTTTTGCATATTTTAGCCTAAGCCTAACCTTATCATAAACACAAAAATGTACTACGGACATTATGCACATGTCGAAATGAAAGTATCCTGGACAGACACTGCAATCACGATATGAACAATTATAATAAAAAGCAAATGCAAGTGAATGAAAGGTTAGAGCTTTTAAAAGAAGCATTGGGATTTAAACACCAAAGAAATAGAAATACGGTACATGGCCAGATTCCCGACTATAGATAAGTGTCTGAGTGCCAGGCGATTCTGACTACAACAACCTAAACGCCATGTACTCTATTTTTTTTTTGGTACTTGTTTCCTAGCACGGCGCCAGCGCTAAAAATTGTATCCATAGGGACCCCTCGAAATTGCGCTGATCGCATCGCATGCAACCAAATCGCATGCGATGCGATCGACGCAAATTTTAAATTGGAATCAATGTAAAATGGTCCCTGAGACCCGATTTTACATTGGCCCCAATGTTAAATGGCCCCCAGACCCCAATTTTTATTGTTTCCAAACCCTGATAGGTCAAATGCCCCCCCATTGTTAACGGCACCCCACAGTCAACACCAACATGAAGCGTGGCAAGCGCAGCGAGTCCGCGAGGGGCGGCGGTACGCGTCCTCCGGCCTTCTCATACCCCCACTATCCACGTCAACATGGAGTTGATATTATATAGTGTGGCGAGTGCAGCGAGCCCCGCGAGGGACCGTGCATTACTTCACAGGTATAACGCGTCCCCTCGCGGGGCTCGCCACGCTTCGGGCTCGGTGGCTCGCCACACTATATAAAATCAACTCCACGCCGACGTGGATAGTGGGGGTATGAAAAGGTCGGAGGACGCGTACCGCTGCGCTCGCCACGCTTCGGGTTGCCGTTCATCGTGGGGTGGCATTTGTCATGTTAAATACCCATAAGGGTGGGTATACAATGAAAAAATCGGGTCCATTGGGCCATTTAACATTGTTCCCTATGTAAAATCGCGTCCATCGCATGCCTTAACTTAAGGCATGCGATGGACGCGATTTTTTAATTGTCGGGGAAAAGGCTAAAAATAGCCCTAAAATCGCGTCGTCAAGTTCATCGCATACCTAAACTTAAGGTATGCGATCACCTACGACAGGCGCCGTGCTAGAAAACAAGTACTTTTTTTTTATAATAGAGGTAGTGTGCCTTAAAATAACTTCATCCAAAATCTATTTGGTCAGTTTAAAATAAACAGAAGATAAAATATTTAACCTGGTGGTTTACCAATGATGCCAATGGAGTATTGGGCGAAAACTAATCATTACTGAAAAGCTGAACTTTTCACACATTTCTGCAACTCAGGATGGGGTTAGCACAAATAATGCGAGCAGCTAGTCGAAGAAACAACTTAACAATTTAATTGCTTTGCCAGACAGAGTCCCTAGAAAACAATGGAATGACCCCTAAAAGCCATGTTTTGCTTTAAATATAATTTTTTATTTTTCATTTTGGAGTTAAACACACTAAGAAAGTATAAGTAAACTTACCTCTATGGGGCAAAGGGAGGGGGGGGGATTGGAATTTTGGTACCTACCGGTAAATTATTTTCTCAGCGTTCAGCACTGGAGTGTAGAGGATTACAATGGGGTATAAATGAGTGATAACTGGGAGCTGGCACGTTAAGATTAAATTAACATGGTGTGACCTTTCCCTCTATACCCCTTCCCAAGTCTGTTTTAGTGTGCCTGAGGAGAGGTAATTTGAACTCAGAGGGGAGAGAACAATAAAACATAAACACAGAAGAACATAAATCTAAACACAACTCCAGGCATGAAGAACAGCAATAAGTGGGTACAAGAAAGGGGGATTGTTACTATGCACAGGCAGTCAAAAATAATTATTATCAACCAGAAATTTCTAAAGGAGAGAGGATATAGCCAAGTTGCTATGTAAACCCTAACCATGCTATATTAAATGGATGTCATTGACTATATTACATTTCTGGTGCTCCCATAGAGTTTAGGTTAAATGTAAGAGAACGGAAACAAAGAAACTCTTTGCTGGGGCACTACTTATTTTTAATTTATCAGAAGATAAAAGGACATACAGAACATATAACATACATGGACAAACAGTGTATAACTATTTTACTCTCACTCCATATAAAATTGTAAGGGCTGTGGAGTGTAAGTTTAGAGCGAATTGGTTAGAGGATAACATTGTACATATAATAAAAATATTTATTATATGTACAATGAAGGTAGTAATCTACCTACTTCAAAAGTTGAGACGTCCCTGCTGTCTGATCTATAATATAACAAAAATGTAACATCATTTTGCTACTAAAGAGTGAAAGGAGTTGAATCTACCTATAGGGGCAAGGAGGACTTACTTGGCGTAGACTATAAATCTAATGGAGAATATAGGGATAGCGCAAGTAAGAAAAGGTTAGAGCACGTTGCACAGCAGGTATTCTGTGCCGAATGCTCTAACCTTTTCTTACTTGCGCTATCCCTATATTCTCCATTGGATTTATAGTCTACGCCAGTGGTTCCCAACCCTGGTCCTCAAGTACCCCCAACAGTGCACATTTTCCATGTCCCCCAGCAGGTGCACTCAATGTTCAGGCACATTTTAAAAGATCCACAGGTGGAGCTAATTATTTCACTGATTCTGTGTGGAGACCTGGAAAACGTGCACTGTTGGGGGTACTTAAGGACCAGGGTTAGGAACCACTGGTCTACGCCAAGTAAGTCCTCCTTGCCCCTATAGGTAGATTCAACTCATGACTGAGGGGAATTTGGGGGGTGAATCTTGCCATTTTTGGGGTGTGTCTGAAAAAAACACAGGCATGTCCAGGTGTTTTTGAGAAGGGTCTGACCTCAGCGATGACCAATTCCACCATCTCAGATTAGCGGAAGCCTCAACCTACTCACAAGTGCACATATGGCAAAAATTCTTCGATGATTTGGGAACTGCGTATGTATTTGCAAATGATTCCATTTGCAATTCTCTCAATATTTAGCAAGAAGCATTTTCTCTTTCTCTTTTCGCAGTCAACTGTGACTTCTCACATTAACGATCCATGCTGAATAAGGCCCTCAATGGACAGATTAAAAGCTTTATGTATTAAATTTAGTGTTTAAAATTTATTAGCATCACCAACATAATGTCAGCAATAGTTAATACCAAGAGGTCAAACACAGATATATCTAGATAGATGTAAAAAAATTGTAATAATTGATTATTCACTCTTCCATTTCTCTTCCCAAGAGTATAAAAAGGCAAGTAATAATGATAAAATAACAAATGTAAGTGTTATTTTATGTGTTGTGTAATAACGGGATTACTAAATGCCTATTATCTGGCTCTCACCTGCTTGCTGTGCATACGGACAGTCACCTGTCCATACAGATTCCCCTTGCTAACCATTTCAGGACATCGGACCTGTACGATTCGGGGAGGCTCGAGAGACTCCACAAAAGACCAGTGGATTGTGCGGTATCTATTACCTCGCACCATATTCTACAGGAAGGGGAAAAAAAACAAAAACCATGAACTAAGAAAATAAAGGAGCTGATTCAGACCTTACACATGGTGCTGAGATCAGTCTACTTACAGGGTAACAAAATTCTGTCACCAGCAAATGCAGCTTGTGACGGTCAAACCTAGGAAAGTAGATAAGGATGTTGTAGGTTAAACGGTTTTGTATGAGACAAAGCACACAGTTTACAAAAAAAAAAAACGGGCACAATGAAAAAAGTCTCATTTGAGTGGTCAAATAAGTCACTGCTCATTCGCTTCAGCTTGCCACACCCTAGGGTAAGGTATCACTAACCAACAGTCAGAATTCTGACGGTCATATCTCAGACAGCAGAATCCCGACCGCCAGGAGCCCGACGGGGGTGGGGGGGGTGAGAGCTCATTAAAGCTGCTACGCTTGCCACCAATTCTCCCTCTATGGGGGTCATGGACCCCAACTAGGGAAAATAGCCTGTGTACAGTAAGTCGGGTTTACGACTGTCAAGATTCCAATAACAAAAGGAACGGCCATCGAAATTCTGACTGTCTGAGTCATCATACACCCCACCCATGAAGTGTGTATGAGCTGAATTCAGGCTCCGTCAGATGATCGTACTCTGATGGAACAACAAATAAATAGCTCAGTTAGCCTCAATATGCTGGCTGCCAGCGATAAAAAAATTGAATTCCCACATACAGTTTTCCCAATGGTTTTATTAAATGCACCTATGTAATAAAAACTAATTGGATTAAAAGTATAAACACTGGAAAGTTGGCAATACAGAATAGCTAAAAAGAATATACTATTCTGAAAGGAAAATTGTTAAAAATAAAACATAAAATAAAAAAAACAACAACCATATTTACCGCCAAATGCATTATTGAAGATTTGAGATTAAAAAATAAAAATGATAGGAGTTAAAAAAAAAAGTAATACAATGACATAGGACACCTAATGACAGAAGTCCTATTAGTCTCAAAACATTTCGATCGCCAAAAAAAGGGCCGTATTTTTTGTGGCATATTCAATTAGGGCTCAATTATTGCATCAAAGAAATGTTTTCGCTTGTCCACAGAAGATATGCAGACCTATGTATTTTTGCTGGACTTTCGGTATGGGGGCCTTAACTGTTATTTTTATAAAGATAACTGATTGGCTGGTGAGTTACTTCTACTATATCTCCAATTTATCTCTTCACCAGGCTTAATACATCTGCCCCAATGTATCTTATAGTTCAAACTAAAAATGAATAAAGGGAAAAGATAATAATAATTAAAAAAAACCTCTTTACTGTAGTTGAGACTATCTTAATATATTTTACACAATCAATCACTTCAGTATTGTTTTGCCTACATATTTAAAAGCATGGTCTCCATCAGACAAGGCTATACACAGTAAGGCTAAAAGGGTGAGGCTCAATTTTATTGTGCGTTGAGCATATATATCTATAAGGACCTGCAGAGATTTCGGCCCCTGGATGATCATCTACAAGCTTTTTTTTTTATTATTATATTTTTTTAAAGATTCAATTTTTATTTTAGTTTTCAAAGTATAAAGGGAGGGGTACAGAATAAGAAATGGGGGGGGGGGAGAGGGGGAACAATTATACAGATAATCTCTCAATAAATCATATGTAGGTTAGCTACGAGATTTTAAGTGTTTTATTCAAAATATGAACAAATTCCACATGCTGGTGTTTGCTGCAAACACACAGATCTGTAGCATGTGCTTGTTAGCAGGTAGTCATTTATCATATGAGCAGCTTGTCTGTAAATGTATTAAGCCTTGGTGCAGAATCAGAACTCCCAATATGCCCATTTATCTATGCCCACATCAAACCCAATTACAAATTCAGTCTCCCCCCCCCCCCCCTCCATTCTAAGCACCCATTAACCCAAATCTCTCCAAGAATACAACAATTTCACCTTTCCAACATCCATTAACATCTGTCAGCCAGGAAGCTAGTTATCTATTCATTACCAGCATCTGTTAACTCATTCCTGTTAACAATACATTAATCAATTCGCCCACTCATTAACTGTACATAAGAATCCATTTATCAATTTGCTTTTACAGCTACCAATAAAATATTCATCCACATTGTCAGCAGGCCTTAACTGCTCCCGCCCAGCACCTATTAAGCCATATACACCCAGCATCCAATTACCCCCCCAGCATAAATTAACACCAATAAAAGATCAAGTAACCAATAGAAAGTTCCCTTACCTGCCAGGCTTCTGCTGCTCATTCAGCTCATCATTTTACCTGTACAGCCTGGGGTATAACTTGCACAATTAGCTGATTCAGAGGGGAGTAGAGGGAAGAGGATGTGGTGCCTAAATTGTTGCCTGCCGAACTTGGCAGACAACACTGATGGGCAGGGGAGCCGACTGCAGGAGGCATAAATAAATGTTATCTGGTGTGGCTGTAAACATGGCTGCCAGCAGAATGGAAGATCTGGCCTTTAGTAAAATTAAAGCTCAAGTAGAGCTTTATAATAATCAGCAAGATCTGTAGCCCAAGAGTCACATAGGAACTGAAGACACAAAAATTAGATTGAGGGTCAACGTTCACTCTAGGGACACAAATGATGATCAGCTGCAGTCTGATCATCATTAGCCCAATACCACTTACTGTGTCAAACAGTTGTGTGCTGCTATAAAGATTTCCTTAGCTTTCTCTGGAAATGTCTTGGTGCTGAAATCAAGGTCATGATTTTTGATCTTACGAATCCTGGAAGAATAAAAAAATTAAATAAATTCTGCATAGTCATTGGCCACACACCATAGAGCAGTGAAATATGGAGAAGATAGATTCCCGCAGTTACTCCATCAGCTAGCACTTATAATCATTTAGAAGTTGAGATGCAACCAACCAGATTTTACTTTGCCTTTATCTAGCACCTTTTCAGAAGATCGTAGCAAGAATCTGATTGGTTGTTATGGACAACACCTCCACTTCTATAAATCCAGCACTTAAGTAAATATAAACCATAGTTACCAATGGAAAGATTTTAAGAGAGATGTATGGAAAGATTAGAAGAAACGGTACTTGTTTCCTAGCATGGCGCCCACTAAGCAAATAGGTTAGTGGGCTATTCTGCGTAGGAAAATCACATCGCGTACCGTGTATAGTGCTGTACGATGCAATGTCCATATTAAGTGCACAGGAGTGCTTATACAATGAAATATCGCATAGGATCGCATGGCACCAAATGCGATGCGATATTTCATTGTATAAGCACCCATGCCATGTGATGGGTGCTTATTATGCCACCCCGAAGCGTGGCAAGCGCAGCGAGCCCCGCGAGGGGAGGTGGAACGCGTCCTCCGACCATTTCATACCCGCACTATCCACATGGTTGAATATATATAGTGTGGCGAGCGCAGCGAGCCACCGAGGCCGAAGCGTTGCGAGCCCCGCGAGGGGACGCGGAATACATGTAAAGTAATGCGCGTCCCCTCACCACGTTCTGCCCCCGCTCGCCACGCTTCAGGGTGGTGTGCATAGTGGGGGTGTTTTAAGAACACATTCACACCAGCCATATCATACATCTGAGACAGTAAAGACGACATGTGTTAACTAAGAACTGTAACTTTTACTGAAATATATGAAAATATGGAAAATAACATTGCATGTCATGCAAAAAGCGCATGCGATGCGATTTCACTATGTTAGCATACGTAGAAAATGCTAGGAAACAAGTACCGAAGAAACAATGTAAGAAAATATATAAAGCTAGTTATTGGTTGAACAAAGGAATGAGTGGCCTTAAGATTTCACATGGACATACGCCAGCTGAGAGGCTGCAGTCTGTTTCAGTTGCTCTGTTCTCTGCGTGAAACCATCCCTGGAAAGTGTCGACAGACGGGCATCTCCCTCTGGAGGCACATACTGGTCATGTATGCCAGCTGGGAAACAAAAGTTCAGAATAAATTAAAAATGGACACCTACAGGAATGTAAGCAATCTTATATAAAAGTATCTTTACCCAGAAAGACAAAAAACAGGATATGGATGTTTGAGAATGCAAGTAACCATGATTAATAATGTAGCCGCCAATAGGAGCACTGTAAGCACATTTAACAAATACATTTTCACATTTATTCACTAGAGCATAGTAATACAGAAGAGGAACAAATGTAAGTCTGTGTTTCAGCAGTAATGTGTAGCTTAGATTTGTCAACAACAACAAAATTACATATGATGAATGGTATCTGGTTGACAGTCAATGGGTTGACAAACAAAGGTCAACACAAAAGGTCATCTTTTTTTCTGGGGAATGATTACTAGTGTACACCCACTCCTGTAAAATGTATAGTTTCTAAAACCATAGAGTGGCTTTTATACTTGCATACTCTCCCAGATCCAGTAATGGAATCCTGATATTTGGGGTAATCCCCCGCAACCCCCAAAAGAGTGGGCACCCCTCCTGCATGCTGCCTATTTCCTAGTGAATTGGGTACTTGTGTATTATCACGGCGCCCCCAATTTCCATCGCAAGTCATTGTACAACCAAAAATCGCGTCGCATTGCACGTGATATGATCGCATGCAATGCGATGCGACCGATTTTAAGTCGCACATGTACCCAGATGGCTAATTCCTATGTTAAATGCACCCCAGACCTGATTTTAGATAGTACACCCACCCTGATGGGTAATGTCTATGTTAAATGCCCCCCCATTGTTAACGCCACCCCACTATCAACGCCAACCCGAAACGTGGCGAGCGGCGGCGGTACGCGTCCTCCGACCTTTTCATACCCCCACTATCCACGTCGGCGTGGACTTGACTTTATATAGTGTGGCGAGCGCAGCAAGCCCGAAGCGTGGCGAGCCCCGTGAGGGGACGCGTAATACCTGTGAAGTTATCCGCGTCCCCTCGCTGCGCTCGCCACGCTTGGGGCTCGGTGGCTCGCTGCGCTCGCCACACTATATAAAATCAATTCCACGCAGACGTGGGTAGTGGGGGTATGAAAAGGTCGGAGGACGCGTACTGCCGCCGCTCACCACGCTTCGGGTTGGCGTTGATAGTGGGGTGGCGTTAACAATGGGGGGACATTTAACATACTTATTACCCATCAGGGTGGGGATACAATTAAAAATCGGGTCTGGCTGGGCATTTAACATTGAAATCGCATTGCATCGCATCGCATGCCATTATAATGGCATGCAATGCGACATTAAAATTGTACACTTTGCCTGGGAAAAGCCTCAAATCGGTCCAATCGCATACCTTAATTAGTGGTATGCGATGTGATGGGCGCCGTGATGATACACAAGTATCGTGAATTGGCCAGTATGGGGAGAACCGTAACCAGAATCTGAAGTCTATGCAGAGGGGGGGTGCCTAGTGATGAGATTCTATAGTAATAGTGAAATTTAGGCCCCATCCCCTATTCACATATGCGCTACCTATGGCACTACTAGTGCTCCAGACCCACCCACATCATGGCATATTTGCTTGCCCTCTCCATTTCAAATTAATTAAGTATACTTCTATACATCCAGGTAACTTTAAAGAGATCAAACAAAAAATATGAGTGTGTCTGCCTTTAGAAATGTCACGTAAGTAATGTGTCTGCTAATTATTGCAACATTACATTTAAAGCTGGACTACAACCTAGGAAATAAATAGCCCTATGGTATGGTATGGTAGCCTAATGGTAGCCAGCTCCAGTCCTTGAAAGCTACCAACAGTTCATGTTTTCTAGATCACCTAGCTGGAGCACAGGTGCACTCATTACTGACTGACACATTATAAATGATCCACAGGTGGAGCTAATTACTTCACTTGTGATTCTGTGAGGAGACCTGGAAAATGTTAACTGTTGGTAGCTCTCAAGGACTGGAGTTGGCTATCCCTATTTATTTATAGTTTCTTATATAGCGCAGCAGATTCCGTTGCGCTTAACAATAGTAGACAGTGATAAAACAAACTAGGTAACAACAGACAGACTTGGAGGTAGGAGGGCCCTGCTGCAAGCGTACAATCTATAGGGACATAGTAGGGAAACACAAAGGGCGGTATTCAATGAGCCTGATTCGCCATGTTTTTATGGCGAATTTGTGCTGTTTGGCAAATTTCTGACTAAAACGGTGAATCACCCTATTCAATGACCACATGGCGAATACATTTGAAGGTTTTTTTCGCCATGATTCACCGAGTAGCAATCGCTATCTTTTTATGGTGAAGTGGAATGTGAACTTTTAAAATAAAGTGTTTTGTTTTTTACATTTGGTGTCAAAAAATCAGGAATTTTATTCTGAGGAGGGGCATGCTATTTTTATTCATGTGCTGTAAGCACATGAATATATATTTAATTTAAAAAAAAAATATTTTTTATTTTTTTTTTATTTTTACACAGCAGCCAGCAGGGGGCGCCGGAGCCGAGCCACTCATTACATATTCATATATTCACTGCACCCGATCGTTAAGATCGGGTATAGTGAATATACGGTCCCCTGCTGGCACCCGGGGGGGCAGCCTGTGCTGCCTGGCACCCGGGGAGCCCACCTACCCCCCACAAAGTTCTGGGGCAGGCAGAGAGACTTCCATCTCTTTGCCTGCCACCGTCCTCAGGCTCCCTGCGGCAATCGCCGCAGGAGCTCATATTCGCCAGTCAGGGGCAGCGAGCCCCTGACACGTTGAATACCGGAGCCCGCCGGCTCCGGAACGTGGCGAATGTGCAGCGAATCCTAAAAAGGATTCGCTGCACCTCGCAGGTATTCTCATTGAATACCGCCCAAAGACATGACTTTGAAGTAAAGCTTTGAAGTAAAGCCCACCCAAATCTAATTCTCTCTGCATGTGACATTTGTGTTGCCCCACCTGCAGTGTACATGGTTTTGTCCATTTCAGAAGGAATTTGTCTTTGCCAGCGAACCAGAATAAGGGCCACTGTTCACAACACTGAATTTAGCCATCTTTAAATGGCAGCACTGGCGTGTGAATAATATTGTAGCCTGCAATCAGGAGCTTTAGTAATAACAGCATCAGTGAGCTCCCTGGAATAAGTTCCATGATGATAGTGCAGCTTTATTGCACACATTTTAAGTTTGAGCCGGTTTATACAACAAGGGTCATTCTGTTTTCAGTGCTTACATATGTGGCTACAAAACAAACACTTTCATAAGAAAACAAACAAAGCTTTCTCCCATTTGTGTATTATAAAAAAAAAAAAAAAAAAAAAACAGTTTTCACTTCTGTGGACAAATAAATACTTCTTGGAAAAGAAAGATACATTTTCTAATTAAAACATGCATAAGTAGACTGTTAAGTACTGGCCTACCAGTGCAGGAGACATTAATTGGACGCTCCAGGATTTCCTGTGGTACTATCAATCCAGCAGCCTTAGCTTTGGCAGTCATGTCCTCAACTGTATGCTTGCGGTTCACAGAGGGTGGAATGAACACTCTCTTTTTCGTCCTTACAGGCAAAACCACTATAGGCTTCATCAACCGACTAGGATTGAGAATTACAGCCAGTCCCTACAAATAAATTTATTATAGTTCATCCAATATAAATGTTGCATTCATCAACATTTTTACAAGTTAGAAGTAAAATATTGTCCGTGCTTAAACTGTGACAAATAATAGGTAAAGGCACAAAGTGGTCTGAACTGAAACCATTCTGGTTTCGAGACTTTTCTTCAACACTACGGCAGTTATTTTTAGTTTCCTATGGGTCATATCAATACCATTTCAACTTGAGTCACAACAAATTACGATGCAGAGGTTTTTCAATGTAATTCTAATAAGGGGAACGAATGCCGTCCTAAGCTATGACAACATAAAGGCAATAGGAATTTCACTGGTTCATATTTGATTTAGAGGCTGGATTATAGTGAATATCGGCAATACAATGTATAAATGTAAATAGTCATACAATGGAAGAAATACATCTAGGTTTAGTCTAAACTGCTCATCCCCTACAAACAACATTTTTGTGTTCTGATCAAAGATATCATGAAAATGCAGTCTATCAACCCCATATATTATGAATAACATCACTTATGGTGCGTACACACGGGGGAGATATATTGCTCAGCCATATATTGCTTGCAATATATGGCTGAGCAATATATTGCTCAGTTTCTCCTTTTCATCAGCGACTAGAGATGGTCGCTGATGAAAGGGAACCTCTGCTGGCGGTGCCGCAGAGGTAATCAGCTGGTCGCAAGAGCAAGCTCCTGGGACCAGTGATTAGAACGGGGCTGAAAACAGGAGCTCGCACCCGGCGATTTATCGACAGCGACCATATTTCCAGCGATTTCAGCCCCTATCGCCCCCGTGTGTACACAGTTTAAGACCATTTTGGTGCATGAGATTTCAAACTCTCTTAATTCATCCTTTAACAAATCTGGTTCCAGTGGATTCTGGTGATCCTCTATCGTTATACAGCTACTTCTTAGGGTAGAATATTTATAGCATCTAGTCAACAAGCAATAAATAGCCATTATCTGGTACATTCTGAGTATGGAATTCTTTCAGCTGGGAAAATACTTATATGTTAGTATACTGTTGACGGCCGCACAGAAATGTTATTGCATTTAAAATATTTGGCACTAAGTAAAGGCAATTAACCACATTATACATGTCTATAGGGTTAGTTGGGCCAGCCCCCCTCCCCCAATAAGGTACAAGCACTCACTGGGCAAATGCCAAAAGCTATGTTAAGAAGTGTTTACAGGGGAATGTGTTCAGTATCATGGCGGTGGGGATTCCGGTGGTCACAATATAGCCGCCAGTCTGACAACCGCCAAGAGACCGGTGCCAAAATCCAGACATCAATGAGGATTCCATCACCAGAATGCCAAACATTAGTATGTGGGGTGGGTTAGGCTGGGGAAAGAGGAGGTTAGGTTTAGGCACTAAGGAGGACTTCGTGTTAGGAGGTTAGGGCTAGGCTGCAGGAAGTGAGGGATAGGTGGCATGGTATGGGAGTTAGAGTTAGGCACTAGCGGGGAAGCTTAGGCTGCGGTGGGGGGGCAAAGTATAATTACCTTATAACATTTTCAAGGGAAAGAGAGCTAGGGTTGGGTACAGTGAGTACCAACCAGTGCAAAAGTTTCCCAAATATGCCCCCAACAGATGTTATATATTATATTTAGTTATTGATTTTTGGGGTGCTGCCAAGGACGAATATAATGCAACAGAGAAATAGAAGGAAAATTGTCTCTCTCCTGGCGCACTAATAAGGAATAAATCAGATGTTTAAAATATACCTTTTATTATTTATCACCAAAAAGGTGTTATGTGAAATATTCATATCTTTCATTAAAATAAGTATTAAATTGTATACATTTGGCTGTGTGTGTTTTTGTGTATTACTTCTTTTTGTTGTAATTGGTTAGATCTCCCTGACCAATAAGGAGCTGCAAGAAGTAGCAGAGGGAGAGGAAATAAAACTGAGCACAGGAATAAACAAAAGCGGTTACAAGTCTACATTTCTCAATGTTGGTTCAAATAATAAAAATAAAAAACTATTGGTCATTCCTTATCCAAAAACATTGTTTTGCAAATTAAACTCTGTTTCCCCAAAATGGAGGATTAATTTTATACTAAAGGCAGTAGATGGCACTGGTGCCTACAAGAACGTATTTAGGAGGCAAGCAAGCAAAATGTCCGGGTACTATAGTAGACACAACACTAAATAAAGAAGAAAACAGGGCAGAATAACAATACAACGGCAAAAAATAATGGTGTCGACTCGGGATACTAACATGCACCTGGCCGGGCAAAGTTACGTGATGACATGAACGGCCGAAGAATGAGCAGTGTTCAATGTCATCAGGCACTTGTTATATTTACATATACAGTACTTCACAATCAGGGTAACAACAGCTATAAAGTGCCCCTCTGTAAATGTAATTGATCTGTTTAGTGAATGACACAATGACACATCGTATGCGACGATGGCGATGCCTGTTATCACAGCACAAACCCCAACATTATGTGGCTGGAAGTACATGCCATCACACGGGCACCAGCAAAACTCCTGACAAATATATTGATATACCTAGAAATCCCCTAATCTTTCAGAACCGTTTACATGAATCTTGCCCTCGTTCGTTAAGCATGCTAAAACGACGTTTCAACTGTCACAAATCCTCTACATACCGGTTCCCCCAGCGCCCTAGCAACCCTCATGGAGGCCGCCATGTTTAGCACGCATAGCATGCCGGGACCCGAAAAGGCACGTCGCCCTCGCTGTCAGAGAGCCAGCGGGGGGCGGGGGCTTAGCTTCGGCGCTAGAGCGTGCGTGTTGTTTGACTCTGTGACTGTGATTGTGACTGTGACTGCATGGTGTTGCCGGAGTCTATTGATTGAATGTGTATGGTTTTACAGTGTATAGTAACGTATTGGCCTTAAGGACACGTATAGGTTCCAAAGCTGTACCCTTTAACAATGTGCATTGTGGAAGCAATCTTTCCCCTCTCAACCGTGACCCATTACAGGACGGATGAATGATCTGTTTCCGGACTTCGCTTTTAATTTATGAATGATGTAACCTGTGTGGAAGTAGATGATATTTAGGGACAGATTTCTTAAGCTCTGTGAAGCATAGGTGCCGATTCTGTGGGTGCTCAAGGGCCCAAGCACCCACAGAAATTGATGAGCACCCACGAACCCAAGTCTTGCTGCTGGGCCGCTGTATTAAACTTGCTGGACCCGCCGCCTCGGAAACAGTATGCTGGGATGGCGGGAAGAGTGTATTCTATCCGCAGAGTAATAGGTGGATGTGAGGCAGGCCAGCCTGTGCATGCTGTGCACATAGCGCACAATGACTGAGTAGCTCAGTAGCGGCCCTTCCGCCCACCCTCTCGCATTGCCGGCACAGGTACTGTGGGGGCATTTATGTACCTGCACTGTGGGGGTATTTATGTACTTGGCACTGTGGGGGTATTTATGTATTTGGCACTGTGGGGGCATTTATGTATTTGGCACTACTACCATAATTTAAATATTGGAGACAACTGTACTGCGTAATATAAATTGATTATTTTGTGGCCACGCCCCTTCCTCATGAAGCCACTCCCCTATATTTTTGGTTTGAGCACCCACCAGCAAAATCATAAATCGGCACCTATGCTGTGAAGTGATAAAGTGTCTGGGTTTTATCACCGGCTAATCGGAGCCTATTTTTCAAACCAACCTTGTAACTTCACAGTTAGGAGCTGAGACACTTTATCACTTCACAGAGCTTAATAAATCTGCCCCACACAGGTGATGACAATTATAATTTAAGATGGAAGTCCAGGAACTGATTATTGTGTCCCTTCTGGTATGGGTCATGTTGGGAAGTATGTGGAGTTTTCACTCTCTGGAGGAGGTGTATCAAAGCTTGGAGAGATAAAGTACCAACCAATCAGCTCCTAACTAAAGCCCCATACACACTAGACAACCCCGGGCCAATGCTGATATAGTTGTGCGCACACACAGAACAATATCTGCCACCAATATCATTCAGGGACGTTACCAAGACCATGAACTGAAAATGTAGATCTTTTGTTATATAGGCAAATTGACCTGCATGTTCTTCAGACATCAATCATCATTCATGGCAGACTACACGATATTGTTAAAGACATCACTCAGAAGCCCCTTTCAGTACATTTCTAACACACCCTGAAACCAATTGTTGATATACTTCACCTGTCTCCACTTTATCTCTCCAAGTTTTGATGTTTCTAATCCACAGCCAGTTTCAACCAAAAGCCCAGTGGATTTAGACAAACCACTTGTATTCCAATAATTGAAACGCTTCTGACAAACGCAAACTTTAAATACTGATGGTTGAATTGACGTCTGATTGGCTGTGATTCCGACTGTCGTGATTAAAACATAACACTCCTATGTATTGGTGAAAACTACAATCGATCACTTGTTCCCAAATGCTGGAAGGTAGACAATGGCCTTTCAGACAATTTGGTGAAATCCATTTGATCTAAAGGCGATTCCGATGGATTGCAAGAAAAGTGACACAAGGCATGTCATTTTCCTGCGATTGCGATGTGAGGTGCATTCCCATGATCCTACGGGCTGCCATGAATATTTATCGCAGCTCATAGCCCTGGCTAGGATCGCATACAATGTATCCTATGTGATCCTGCCGCTGCCGGGTGAGTTCGCTGGGTAATGCATGAGAGGTACCACGTGTGATACGTGCCCTAGTAGATGGAGGCCATAACAGATTTTCTAAATAATATTTTCCCATTTTCAATATCAGAATTTTGTACAGATCAATCTATAGGTGCCAGGCTGATCTGACTGGACATCTGAAACAGAACTCCCATCTTAATAAATTTCCTTAAAGTGCCCGTACACTGTGCAACTTTTCTGCGGTGAGAAGTCACATTAGGCGGTATTCAATGCCGCCACCGAGGGGGTTTGTGCAGCGAGGATGGCTTGTTTGCGGTGAGCATCGATGAAAAATAAGCCTTCCTTCCCGTCAAACCCCCTCGCCGGCCACTCGCTGTATTCAATGTTCTGGAGAAATCCTTGTGTCCCTAAACAAGCCCACTGCATTTTGTGGCGAGCCTCACCGGTTTGATGGCCGCACTCGCCATTTCCACCTCGCTGAAAACAACCAGCGAGCTTTGATTGTGAGCTATCGGTACTACTCGCCGTCATAGCTCACCTTAAGGCAGGGCTGGGCAACACCGGCCCTCCAGATGTTAGTGAACTACACATCCCAGGATGCTTTGCATTAGTTTTGCTATGTGGCCATGCTGAAACTGATGCAAGGCATGCTGGGATGTGTAGTTCATCAACATCTGGAGGGCCGGTGTTGCCTAGCCCTGCCTTAAGGATATTGAATATACCCCATAGCATCCACCTTGACACACTCTGCAGCTTCCCGGGCAGCAGGATCGCATACAATAAATTGTATGAGGTACCTTTGCATATTACATAGTTACATAGTTACATAGTAGGTAAGGCTGAAAAAAGACTTGCGTCCATCTAGTTCAACCTGGTATAGATATCCATTGCTGATTTGGTTGGTTCTGGTATTTTACAGACAAATTATATTTCTTATTTGTACCCATGGATGTTTTTCTCCAGTAAATGTTTGTCCAACTTTGCCTTGAACGCATTTAATGAGCCAGCCATTACCACCTCTCTGGGAAGAGAGTTCCAGAGTTTGACTGTTCTGACCGTAAAGAAATTCTTTCTACTTGCTGAATGAAATCTTTTTTCTTCTAATCTATACTCATGCCCTCGCGTCCTAGATTCCTTTCTAGTAGAAAATAGGGTGTGTGACAGTTCCTTATATTGGCCCTTGATATACTTGTACATGTTGAGCATGTCCCCCCTTAAACGTCTCTTTTCTAATGTAAATAGTCCCAAATTGCTTAATCTCTCCCCGTAGCTTAAATTCTCCATTCCCCTAATAAGCTTTGTTGCTCGCCTTTGGACTTTTTCTAATTCTATGATGTCCTTTTTATAGTGTGGGGCCCAGAACTGTACTCCGTACTCTAGGTGAGGTCTCACCAATGCTTTATATAGTGGCATAATTACCCTTGAGTCCCTAGTTTCCATTCCCCTCTTAATACATGCCAGAATTTTGTTGGCCTTTTTTGTAGCTACATTACAATGGGCACTACATCCTAGATTGCTGTCTATTTGGACTCCTAGATCCTTTTCAAGTATGGAATTACCCAGTTCCTCTCCGCTAAGGTTGTAACTTGCACACTGGTTGTGTCTCCCAAGGTGCATAACCTTACATTTATCTACATTGAACCTCATCTTCCATTTTTTTGCCCACTCATCTAGAATTGCAAGATCATTTTGAAGCATGGTGACATCTTCTGGTGATTTGATGACTTTGCTAAGTTTTGTATCGTCCGCAAAGATGGATACATTGCTGAGTAACCCTATCCCAATATCGTTAATAAAAATGTTAAACAAAATGGGCCCCAAAACCGAACCCTGGGGCACTCCACTTAGTACCGGTATCATATCTGATACGGCACCATTCACAACCACTCTTTGTTCTCTATTACATAGCCAATTCCCTACCCATCTGCAGATATTTTCACCCAATCCTAGGTTCTCCATTTTATTAATCAATCTCTTGTGTGGGACAGTATCAAATGCTTTAGCAAAATCTAGGAAAATCACATCTACAGCATTTCCATTATCGAGGTTTTTGCTAACCTCTTCATAGAACCCTAGTAGATTAGTTTGGCATGAACGATTTTTCACGAACCCATGTTGGTTAGTACTGAGTAGAAGGTGATGATCTAAATATTCCTGGATACCATCCCTTAAAAATCCTTCAAATAGTTTACCCACAATTGATGTTAAACTAACGGGTCTGTAATTAGCGGGATCTTCCTTTTTTCCTTTTTTGAATATTGGCACTACCTCTGCTATTCTCCAATCTTTTGGTACTATACCTGACGATAGTGACTTGCTAAAGATATAATGTAGGGGGGTAGCTAGTTCATCCCTTAATTCCATTAATACCCTCGGATGAATCCCATCTGGCCCTGGTGACTTATTTGTTTTGAGTTTGCTTAGCCTCAGTATTAATTCTTTCGGCGTGAAATCCACAATGAGATCTGGCTTATTTGTCCCGTTTGTGGTAAATGTTCGTTCCACAGTCTGCTCTCCCTTAGTAAATACTGATGAGAAGAACTCATTTAACAGTTTTGCTTTTCCCTTGTCCTCAGTAACACTTTTTCCACTAGTATCAGTTAGTAGGCCTATGTTTTCCTTAATTAAACGTTTACTATTTATGTATTTAAAAAATTTCTTTGGGTTGTTTTTGCTTTCAGCGGCTATGCACTCTTCATATAATATTTTAGCTGCTTTGATATGTTGCAACTTGCATCGTATGCAATCCCAACAAAGGTCAGTATTCAATGCAACGTATTCACCATTTTTTTCGGTGAATCGGGCTGTTTTCCCTCCTTGGGTGAATCTTTTTCACTGAAAATCTGATTCACCCTATTCAATGTTCGCCGAAAGGGAACAGTGAATGCCGGACAGTTCTCCGTTTCATGATCGCTGCAATTCGCTGGTGTATTTCAATGGAATTTTCACTGTGATTCGCTGAGAGTGTATTCAATGCTAGAATGGAGAACTGCTTTCTCTATGATTTTCGTCATGATTCACTGTTTTGCATTCAACATATTTTTTAAGGTGAACTGGAATGTGTTCTTTTAAAATAATGTATTGTTTGTTTTGTTTTTTTGGTGTCAAAAAATCAGTAATTTTATTCTGAAGGGGCATGCTATTTTTATTCATGTGCTTGCAGCACATGAATATATATTTAATTTTAAAATACATTTTTTACACAGTCGCCAGCAGGGGGCGGGGAGACACTCATTACATATTCACTGCGGGATGCGGTCATTTGGTCTACAGCATGATGGTAGACAGTCATTAGGTCAACATGGGAAAATGTCGACATAGGTCTAGGTCGACAAAGGAAAAGGTTGACATGGTTCTAGGTCCAAAGGTCATTAGTTCGACAGGTCATTAGGTCGACAGTAAAAAGGTCGACATGGGGTTTTTCACTGTGTGTTGAGCCGACGTGCCGACAGGTGGTATTTCATGCCCTACCATCCACTAGGCGCAGGGATGGGGAACCTTCGGCTCTCCAGATGTGGTTGAACTACACATCCCAGCATGCCCTGCAACAGTTTCAGTATGGCCAAATAGCAAAACTGTTGCAGTGCATGCTGGGATGTGTAGTTCAACCACATCTGGAGAGCCGAAGGTTCCCCGGCGTGGTCGGAGAATAAAATAGTGTGCCGAGCATAGAGAGGCATCGTGCCTGACGCATTGCAAGCGCAGAGAGCGATTCGAGGGGATGCGGTGCACTTTAAACTGTCACCATGTCGACTATGTTGACATCCAGCTAAAAAAAAACAGTGAAAAACTCCATGTCAACATTTTGAATGTCGACCTAGACATTGTCGAACTAATGACCTGTCGAAATAACAACCTGTCGAACAAATGACCTTTCAACATAGAACCATGTTGACCTTTTCCCATGTTGACCTAATGGTGTCGACCTAATGACTATCGACCATCATGCTGTAGATCAAATGATCCCAACCCATTCACTGCACACTGGTCCCGCTCATTACATATGCATGAGCAAGACCAGTGCAACGGCTCCCTAACCGTGTCCCCTGCCAGCTCTCTGGGGGGGGGGCAGCTTCTGCTGCCTGTTTCCTCCGGGAGCCCTCCTTCCTCCACACACATTCCGGCGCAGGCAGGGAGGCTTCCATCTCCCTGCCTGCCACCGGCTCCCTGCGGCGAATAAAAATCACCGCCAGGGGCAGCGAGTCTCTGCGGTGTTCAACAGGGTGAGAGGGAGGGCTGGCAGTGAATGCTCCAGCCATCCAGAACCCTGCGAATGCGCAGCGAATCCTAAACAGGATTCGCTGCACATAGCGTTACTTAACATTGAATACTGGCCATAGCCTGCTGAATCCAATATATCTATAGAGCAGGCATTGCAACCTCTGTCTCCGATCCAATGTGTACGGGACCGCAAATCGGAATTGGAGGTGAAACACATGCGATTTGACACTTTTTCAGGAGCAGATGAAAAGTGTCCAAATTGCACTACTGTATGGGCACCTTTGGAGGGTGAAGTAAATGGAGATCAAGTACCATCCAACCACCAAATGGTTGATTGTCATATGCTCCACATATTACCAGATTTTTGCCCCTATAAGACAGATTGGAGGTCTATGTACTAAGTTTTGGAGAGGGATATATTGGACAGGATAAAGTACCAGACAATCAGCCCCTAACTGTAACATGGCAGTTAGGAACTGATTGGCTATTACTTTATCGCTTTCCAGCTTCTCACTCTCAAAGGCTTCATACATTGTTTACTTTTTTTATTTATAACATTTATTTAGCACACAAAATTGTTATAAACCCCCCCCCCCCCCAAAAAAAAAGCACTGCAGTTTCTATATTGCTTATGAGATACATGTGGGTACAGCTGGGTGCACACCTGCAGCGATGTGATGGAATTATGTTTCGCATCACAGTACACACTGCACAATCTTCCATAGGGCAACTTAATATGTCATTACATGTTTAATGTAATGTCACCTGTTGTATCATCCCATCAAATTTGTAGCACAAAACCAATGAGTGGGTATGTGGGTACACACTATATGATGGTCGTTGAGATCCATAGTGGATTGCAAGGTCACAAATATATCATATAGTATGTACCCAGCTTAAGATACAAGTACACTTTCACACCATAAAGTGTACGTAAGAAATCCCTCTTTCAGGATCCTGTGTTTGCCCTTGACTTGATCCTCATTGTATTGCTTAGGTAAACATAAACATATATTTACTTTAAATTATATGGTGCCTAGCACCTACAACTTAATCATAATGGTGCTGTGGCACTAAGGCACCCCCTGATGAAGTCCGTTCCTGTGACAAAACACGTTGGGCGTGGCCTCTGCTGTTTTGACACCCAGCGCAGTCCCGTCTTTCCCATTGGGCACGATGGGCAGTTACCCAGGGGACCTAGGGGCCCAGCCCAATGGGAAAGATGGTGGCCGGGGTCCAGGGATCCGATCACCCTCGCTGGGGGATCAGGGCGGCGGAGGTAACTAGAAGCCTGAATCGACGAAGCGCTATTTGCCGGCGGGACAGGAAGCGCTGTCCGGAAGTGACTGCTGTCCCAGCACAAACAAATGGTCCTGCACTACTTAAAGAGGTGAGCATACATTGTTTCTTTTATGTAAGCTGTTTTTGAGAAAAGCCTAATAAAGAGGCTGAAACTTCACCAGCGTGGCTACGTGTGAATTTATCTTGCTAAGCCCTGAGTGCCGCGGTCCATAGACTACATATCCATTGGGGCCCAGCGGCAGCTGTGACCTCACCGAAGGCACCAGGCAGGATTCCCACTGGCGGAGTTGCCGGCATCATATATATATATATATATATATATATATATAGTGTAGATGGCAAAGAGGCGTCACTCGGAGACTGGATACCAATTCAAATCTTTATTGTGTGGTGACCATCTACACTACAATTGGTCTTTGACCTGGGAAGGCACCGGAGCAAGTATCGTGTATATACATTTGTGGAGTGCCGGATTTCTTCGCTGGCTATATATATATATATATATATATATATATATAGTAGGTTGGTGCGTTCGGCACTCCGGACAATAGATCAATTTACCTTGGTGCCTTCCCAAAATAATGTAGATATGTCCTGCAGATTCCTTTTAGCTCTTGAATTTGAGCTTGAGGAAATAAGGCGGCACTCCAAGGGTTTAGGTAAAATATAACTTCCAATTGCATGGATCCACACTCTCGGACTATTACCGAGCACAACGGATACCGCGGGGATTTCGCATTAATAATACACCTACAATAGGCAGAAACAACCCCCAATTCTGCCTACGTTGGATTTCGATTCTCAACAAATGCAGCCAGGATCTCATGATCCTGGTAATTGAGGAGTCCAGTAGCACTCTACAAAACACCAAAGCTAAACTAGCCCAAGTAAGAGAGGATAATAAAACAACAATCCTGGACAAGAAAAACAACCCCCTTTGGGAAAAATTGGAAGTACAACTAACCCAATATAAAAAGGACTTGGAAAAATTCAAAAAAAGAAAATGGGATGTGGTCCAGGTCGACTATGAAGACGGCAGGGTTTACAGGTGGCTTAATGGCTCAGAACCGGCCAGGCAAAAGGGACGCCCTTACAATAGAACAACTTGGAGGGATCGCAAATATAAAGACAACCCCAGATATACCAGCGACAGCGATTTCGCACCAGAAGATTCCGATGAGCAAACTCCTCACTCTGGGCTCCCTTTAGGCAGGCTAACCCGGGCCAAAACCGGAGGCAAACTACCCGATACACCAGACGAGGTGGGCAGACGAACCGCATCCGGAAGACCACCTTCAAACAAGAAGAAACCGTAGTGTTCAACTTATCACACGTTTTATCCACTGCAGAAGAAAAAGTACTTAACCGGGGCCTCACATTTGTTCCTTCTAACACGCACCAAGAATTCGATTGGCAGGTGGACTTACACCGCTTTGGGAGATCCTTAAGGATAAAAGAATTTTTCCAGCATGCGCCAAAACCACAGGAAGACAGGCACAACAATTTTCTCATGAAACATGCACATTCCTCGTTTGATCCCCCTTCACAAAACCCTTCAATAAAAACTTTTCTTAAAATAATTGACGAATCAGTACAGAGATTCAACAGTAACACCCCAAAAAAATGGACGAATATGGATCATCAGGAGGTCAGAGCACTGAGAAACCTGTCACAAAATGCCAGCATCACTATACGCCCCGCTGACAAGGGTGGGGGCATAGTGGTGCAGGATACAACTAAATATATCCAAGACCTGGACGCTATATTAGCGGATACTGCCACTTACAGGAAATTACCGGGGGACCCCACAAAGGTATTTAAAAAAGATCTGGACTTAGTCCTCGCAGAGGCGCACCAAGCAGGTCACATAAGCAAAAAGGTCTACAAAACATTAACTCAAGATTTCTCCATCAGCCCGGTAATTTACAGTATACCCAAAATACACAAGGACCCTGTCAACCCTCCGGGCAGACCTATCATCTCTGCCCGGGGGTCACTCTTCCAACCCGTCTCCCAGTTTTTGGATTCGCTCATACAACCCTACCTGGTCACCCAAAGAACATTCCTTAAGGATACTTCCCAACTGCTTCTAAAATTACAACAAATACAAGATCTCCCTGAAAATTGCACATTGTGCACACTTGATGTAAAAAACCTGTATACGGTTATACCACATTCCGGAGCACTATCGGCTATGCAGAGGTTTCTACATAGAGTGAAGTTCACTGCCCTCGACATCTCGCTGTTCTTGACACTGCTAGAGTTAACTCTCACTAAAAATTATTTTATTCACAATGGAAAGTATTTCCTACAGCTCACAGGCTGTTCTATGGGGTCGAACGTATCACCATCTCTGGCCAACGTATACATGTTCGAACAAGAGAATGAGTTTTTCTTCTCAGACACCAACATCAGTCAAAAAATCGTCATGTATACGCGCTATATAGACGACCTGTTCCTAATTTGGGCAGGACAAGGAGCAGAGTTCATCAATTTGATAAATAATATCAACAGTTACAATAACCCCATAAAATTTACATACAATATGGATAATAATAAGGTAAACTACCTGGATGTGACCATTAACATCTCCAACAAGAAAATTACAACAGCAGTGTTTTACAAGGACACAGATCGGAATACACTCCTCCAGCACAGCAGCAATCACCCCAAAGCACTCAAACGCAGTCTGCCCAAATCTCAACTGCTGCGAGTAGCTAGGATTGACAGCGACGCTATACAGTGCAAAAAAGATCTGGACATCATGACCAATAAATTTGTGGCAAGAGGATACAAGCCGACTGAAATAAATAAACAAAGGGAACAAATAGAGAGCACCCCCAGACAACAGCTGATAACTACCCCAAATGAAAAGAAAGAATTCAATAAAATCCCGTTCGTGACAACATACAACCCTGCCACCAGAGTACTACCTAGAGCCCTCAAAGGCATATGGCCTATTGTAAAATGTGACAAGCAATTGCCAGTATTCAGCCAAAAAAACATCATGCCCAGCTACCGCCGGGGAAAAAACCTGCGAGATATGCTCGTTAAAACAAACATAGAATGTAAACCCAAAACTACTTTGTTCAACATTCAAGAAAAAAAACCTGGCTGTTACAGATGCCCTTCCTGTACAGCATGTAGCTATCTTGAAACGGGCACAACATTCAAGCACCCACACGAGGATAAGACCTACAGGATCCGACATATCTTGACTTGTAAAACTCCGTTCAT
This sequence comes from Crinia signifera, assembly GCF_055691185.1. NCBI lineage: Eukaryota > Metazoa > Chordata > Amphibia > Anura > Myobatrachidae > Crinia > Crinia signifera. The sequence goes on along the minus strand of NC_139222.1, from coordinate 127,693,124 downwards.
TATCTACATTATAATCTGCCCGTGCAACAAATACTACGTTGGACAAACCATAGTCCATTTAAGATCCAGAATGGCACTGCACAGATCAGCGATTTCAGCAAGTCTGAAAGGCAAAATCATTAATCAACCAGTCGCAAGACATTTCAAGGAAAAGGGACACACACTGGCAGATCTAAAATGCAAGATCATTGATCACGTCCCTGCACTTAGCAGAGGGGGAAACAGACAGAAAATCCTTACAAAAAAAGAGGCTCAGTGGATCTATAGGCTCAAAACCATGGCACCCGCGGGACTAAATGAAATGATAGCCTGGAACACGTTCATTTGAGAAACTGAAGCACAAACAAAAACTGCCACAATGTACTAATACTGCACAGGACAGTTGCAACTCCTTGGAATTCGCATCCCTGGACACATACACGGTCCCGTAATACATTGGTTTCTATGACCTTCCAGTGCTCGCATAATTTTCATTGATTTTTTTTCCTTCTCTTAAACTTATTAACTTCTCTTTTACTCTGCAGATACGATATCGTGGTATATTTAAACATGTAGCTAATCACATGTCATGCACAACATGTTATATGCACAATGCAGGACAAAGTGTGACAGATGCTGCTGTAAAAATAAGTCGTTACTTTTTTCAAATTGTCCTACATAATATACATAGTAACAGTTGTAGTTCTATTTACAAAACAACTTTTTATTTCACATATGGCTTAACTAACTCACTCCACGTATGGTTTTGATTTGATTTATTTTATCACTCATCCAACCAATTTTAGGTTGGTCAGATTTAGTACCCCACGCAAACACTAACGTACGCTGTCTTTTTCCTCAAGCGCAACGGACCCAGTAGCGTCCTGGGTTGCTAAGCAACAACCGCACGAAGGGGGAGTAGCTGATGCACCCGGAAGCACGGCTCCGTCAGACGCCGGGGAAGCAGACAGGCACGGACACGCACAAGCCATATAGGCAGGTAAGAGAGCTGCAGCTCAGTTACCGTATATACTCGAGTATAAGTCGACCCGAATATAAGCCGAGGCACCTAATTTTGCCACAAAAAACTGGGAAAACTTATTGACCCGAGTATAAGCCTAGGGTGGGAAATGCAGCAGCTACTGGTACATTTCCCTGTATAATAATACCAGGAAACAACAGTCGTCTCCCCCTCCATAATAGCAGAACACCACAGGCTGCTCCCCCTGCCTAATAGCAGGACACCACAGGCTGCTCCCCCTGTCTAATAGCAGGACACCACAGATAGCTCCCCCTGCATAATAGCAGGACACCACAGGTGGCTCCCCCTGCATAATAGCAGGACACCACAGATAGCTCCCCCTGCATAATAGCAGGACACCACAGGTGGCTCCCCCTGCATAATAGCAGGACACCACAGTCTGCTCCTCCTGCCCAATAGCAGGACACCACAGGCTGCTCCCCTGCTCACCCCTGGGACACCACAGGCTGCTCCCCTGCTCACCCCTGGGACACCACAGGCTGATCCCCCTGCTCACCCCTGGGACACCACAGGGTGATCCCCCTGCTCATCCCTGTGACACCACAAGCTGATCCCCCTGCAAGGGACAAAACACATGGAGGGGAGCGGAAGCAGCCATCGCTTACCTCCTCAAGCGTCCGACTCCAGGGGGCTTGGGGTGCGCCGCTGAATGGCTCCACGGGAGGGGTACGCAGCCGCTGCTGCCACTGCCCTGCCGTCCACTTCGCTGCCCGGCTCCACTTTGAATAAAGGCGCGGCTACGGCAACATGGCCGCCGGCCTCCTTCACTGAGGACATGTATAGTGCAGGAGGCCGGCGGCCATGTTGCCGTAGCCGCGCCTCTCCTCAAAGTGGAGCCGTGCAGCGAATTGGATGGCCGGACTTAGGACAGAAGCTACTGACTCGAGTATAAGCCGAGTGGGGACTTTTTCAGCTAAAAGAAACGCTGAAAAACTCGGCTTATACTCGAGTATATACGGTACTTGTTTTCGCACAGCACATATTGCACTTTGGACGGCATCCTGATGAAAAGGCCAGTGGGCCTTGAAACGTCGTTGTAGATGTCCTTTATTATCACCATGTCTATATAAAACTTTTTTATATTTTACCTAAACCCTTGGAGTGCCGCCTTATTTCCTCAAGCTCAAATTCAAGAGCTAAAAGGAATCTGCAGGACATATATATATATATATATATATATATATATATATATATATATATATATGGTATGACCCCTCTTGAGAAAGGTGCCGCTTTGCACTGAAACGGCCGTCGAGGAGACTTGTAATGTATCTCACACGTTATTGCCTGTTGGGTGTCTAAAAAATGCTCTTCATATAGCTCTGGTTGATGCGAGCTTGAGCTGAATAAATATGCCATTTTAAAAGCATTTATCTTGGATTCTATCTTGACTGGTGCGGGTGTTTCCTGAAGTCCTGCTGGATTGCTATAGGAAAGATACCTCTATATATATATATATATATATATATATATATATATATATATATGTATATGTATATAAAATTTTTGTCACAATAGGACAGCACACTCCTCCTCAACTTCACCTGCCGGGGTGTCCTAATCCAGAGGGTATACCCAGATGAGTGTTCCCACACATCCAATATGCTTGTAAAAAGACGCACTCACCAGACTTCTCTTTTCATGCTTTGTGGATTTAATATACATACCACAGCAAAAGTTCACATGACAGTGGGTAGATGGTCAACGTTTCAGCCTTATGTAAGGCCTTTATCAAGACCCCCTCTCCTGTCTCCACCAGTGTGCGAGACAGGAGAGGGGGTCTTGATAAAGGCCTTACATAAGGCCGAAACGTTGACCATCGGCATCTACCCACTGTCATGTGAACTTTTGCTGTGGTACAGATGGGGCAGGCCTCTTCCTTGATGGCGAATCGCCAGAACGTCAGCACTGGCAATCCGCCAGCGGCCTGCCTCACCATCTGACTGAGACACGCGTGTGTATCACGCACACGCGCGTCTCAATCTCCGTCGGCGGGGCGACGGGAACCCTGTCCGTCTCCACCTCAGGGAGACGGACAGGGTTAGGGGGGGGGGGTGCGGGCAGGCGGCGGGGACCCCGGGTTACTGCCGACAAGCCGGTGGTGACCCGGGGGAGCAGCTGGAAGCGCCGTCGGAAGGTGATGCGTGCGCGTCCCCTTCTCGTTATGCAGATGGCACTGGCGGGGGATGGCGGCTGGCGAGATGGGACCTGCCCCTCTGTATGTATATTAAATCCACAAAGCATGAAAAGAGAAGTCTGGTGAGTGTCTTTTTACAAGCATATTTTATATTATATATATATATATATATATATATATACATATATATATTCATACATACATACATATATATATATTCATACATACAGCCAAAGGACTGATTGGAGTATAAATTACAGACAATATCGCATTTTTTCAACATGACATAGTGTTTGTGTAGATACATCTCCTCCAGGGCAATCACCCCAAGTCAAAGCTGGATATTTCTGGTAGCATAACAAACAATTAAAGACTTATATAAATATTCAGGAGTATAACTATAACTATACAAAGCCCAAATGAATGCTAATTGGCCCAGCATAAAAAAAATCTTCTAAGGACCGCTATCCCTTTTCTGCATATTTGTTTATACAGACGGCAATGTGATCTGACGACTACTAGAGATGAGAGAAACATTTTTTTATAGTTTATGCGTCTGCATCGAGCTGGTAATTAGTGCAGTTCTGGTTTTTGGGCTATGATATGTATGATTTTTGATGGCAGAGGATATCCCAGCGTGATACGGTCATTGGCCCTTATTCAGATCTGATCGCAGTACAAATTTGTTCTCAAAATGGACAAAACCATGTGCACTGCAGGTGGGGCAGAAGTAACATGTGCAGTTAGATTTGGGTGAGTTACTTTTTTTCTGTGCAGGATAAATACTGGCTGTATTTTTTTTTACATTGTAATTTAGATTTCAGTGTCAACACACCCCATCTAAATCTAACTGTCTCTGCACATGTTACATCTGCCACACCTGCAGTGCAGCATGGTTTTGCCTATTTTGAGAACAAATTTGTACTGCGCTCAGATCTGAATAAGGGCCATTGGGTCTACAGCATGTTGGTCGACAAGCATTGGGTCGACACTGTTAGGTCGACATGGGGATAGGTCGACATAGGGATAGGTCAACATGGGTCAAGGTCGACATGGGTTTAGGTTAACAGGTTATTAGGTCGACACAAGCATTAGGTCGACAGTGTCTAGGTCGACAGTCAAAAGGTTGACATGGGGTTTTTCACTGTTTTTTGAGCCAACATGTGCCGACAGGCGGTATTTCATGCCCTACCATCCATTAGCACGTGGTGGGAGAATAAAATAGTGTCCCTTAAGCATTGTGAGCGATGCGGTGCACTGCAAACTGTGTCCATGTCGACTGTGTCGACATTCGGGTAAAAAAAACCCAGTGAAAACCCCCACGTCGACCTTTTTACTGTTGCCCTAGACACTGTCGACCTAATGCTTGTGTTGACCTATTGACCTGCGACCTAAACCCATGTCGACCTAGAACCATGTAGACCTTCCCCATATCCTCCTAAATTTTGTCGACCAACTTGCTATAGACCAAACAATCCCAACCCATCCGAGCAGCACCATTAGATGGACTAAAATCAAATGCCAAGTGCGAAGTAGAACACTTGAATGAGTGACATCATGTCACTCAATGGCCTTTATTCAGATCTGATCGCAGTACAAATTTGTTTGGAAAATGGGCAAAACCATGTGCACTGCAGGTGGGGCAGATGTAACATGTGCAGAGAGAGTTAGATTTGTGTGAGTTATTTTGTTTCTGTGCAGGGTACATACTGGCTGCATTATTTTTACACTGCAATTTAGATTTCAGTTTCAACACACCCCACTCAAATGTAACTCTCTCTGCACATGTTACATCTGCCCCACCTGCAGTGCACAGGGTTTTGCCCATTTTCCAAACAAATTTGTACTGCGATCAGATCTGAATAAGGGCCAATAAGTGTATTTGTTTTTCCTGCTACAGTGAATTTCATACAAACTGTTTATTCTCTATATAGAATGATATATCTGCAAGCTTGGCAATGAGTGTCTTCTAATAATCTGGTTCTCATATCACATTTTTTTCTTATAAACTGCAGTTAAAAGTACTCCTCTCTTATTTCTCTGCAGACAGGAACACCACTGAGAGGACTACCGGTCACATAAAGACCCTTGCCTTGAGATCTATGACCTATGGAGCATCTCTCAGCTCTGATACTCCTAACACACACATCCTGTTGTTCGCTCTCTGTATTAACAAAATGGGAGGGATGCAGGGTGTCAGATGGATATATATTTTTAATAAACACAGAAAGAGATCAGAAAACTGGAACAGCAAATGGAAGACGGAGATTGACTCAAGAGCAACTGCTAGCAGGGTGGGCTGCTTCATCCAGTATGGAATAGACTGCTCTGGAGAATAGCCAAGCAACAAGTGATTCAGTTACATATGCTTCAGTGTCACTTGAATTAACATTTATTATAAGAAGATTTGACTGACTGAGAGGTAAAAGTTTTCGCAAGAGCAAAGTGACAGATGGGATACTGATGCCCTCTACAAAGAAGCATGCAGCTGGCTGAAGTTTAAATACAAGCCCATTATTACTCAAACGTGAGTTGGGGACTGGCTGAAAAGAGACTATCTGTTGGTTTATGGAGTTTAGAGTACACATTGACCATTGGCTTCAACATGTAAAGAAACTTTTAAGGTCTTAGGAGTGTTGTATAGTGACGTTGCCAACTGGAGCTCCATGTTATTTCTTTGGTATTTATCGTGTGTTCTGCTGGTCTACACCTTGGTCTCCAAATGCCCCCAGTGACTGCAGCCCCAGAGACACCAGTTAAGCTGAGTGTTTGTGCCAAGTCTTTAGTGTCACTGGTGTATATACTGCTGCTTTTGGCTGGAATAGTGGGAAACACTCTGGTTATAAGAGTACTGAGGGGAATTCGCGATGGACGCAGCGTCCAGGCCTCACTCAGTCACCACATGTGTAGTCTGGCATCCTGTGATATTTTGCAGCTGGTAGTGGGCATTCCTACTGAGTTGTATGGCAGCATCTGGAGTCCTTTCCCCTGGCCCCTGGGAGCTGTTGGGTGTTGTGGCTTCTATTACCTGTGGGAAGTACTTTGCTATGCTGCTAT